>NC_143568.1:108522500-108845000 GCF_054136105.1 Typopeltis vanoorti | reverse complement strand
ATGTGCAATCTTAGTAAACAAAGATCCTTAAGAACACAGTGTAGAAGGAATATCATTAGAATGCACAGGCCAGAAAAGTTACAATAATTGTATAAAAAGCAAAATTGGAGTACAAAAAGTAATTGGCTGTGCAGGCTAAAGCAACCCAAAAGAATGTTGTCGTGGTGCTGCAAGTGAAAAAAAAAATGAATGTGCAAGAATATTACAGATATCAGAGGGTGGTGTAGGTGGAGGGGAATTTAGGTGAATGAATGTGACCAGTGGAGTGCCCCACAGCTGTATACTAGGACCACTACTCTTTAATTTGTACATTAATAATATACGAGGATGGTCTGAAAAGATCTCAGCCTAACAATGAAAAAAAAACTAATTTATAATTTCAAAAAAAATTTTTTTTTCAACATAATCTCCCTTAAGACTAATACATTTATTCCAGCGATGCTCCAGTGCCATTATCCCGTCCCTGTATTGGTTCTCAGTAAGATCTGCAAAATACGCCTCTACAGCTTCCATCACCTCTTGATTTGAAGAAAAACGCTGACCAGTGAGGAAGAATTTTAGTTTTGGGAAGAGATAGAAGTCAGAAAGAGCCAAATCTGGGGAATAGGGTGGATGTTCCAACAATTCATAGTGCAGATCCTTTAATTTTCCCACTGCCAAAATACCTTTGTGGGCAGGTGCATTGTCCTGATGAAAGATGATTTTTTTCTTCTGCAAACCGGGTCTTTTCTCACAAATTTTTTCGTCTAGTCTGATTAAAAGATCAGAATAATATTCCTTGGTTATTGTTTTACCCTTTTCAATATAATAAACAAAATGCCTTTAACGTCCCAAAACACCGATGCCATGACCTTTCCTGTTATGGAACCGACTTTGTTTTCTTCTTTTGCACTGAACAACCTGGCTTCTGTCCACTGTTTTGACTGCTGTTTGGATTCTGGGTGTAACGGTGAATCCATGTCTCATCCATAGTAATAAATCGATGCACAAAATCAGTTTTATTCTTGTTAAAACACTCCAAGCATTGTTCAGAGATTTTCATGCGAGTGCATTTTCGATCTGCTGTGAGCAAGCGCGGCACCCATCTTACGCAAAGCTTTTTCGTTTGCCATTCTTCATGCAAAATATATCCTACCCATTCTTTTGAAATGCCTATAGTCTAGACAATTTCATGCACTTTGACTCTCCAGTCATCCAATACCATATCGTGCACTTGATCAATGATTTCTGGTGTTGTTACACTTTTTTGGACGTCCTTCACATGGATCATTTTTAAGGCTGGTACGGTCACGTTTAAACTTGGCAACCCATTTCTTAATTGTCAAAAAAACAAAGGAAAAGAGTACCCATAAACTTTTTTGAACTTCGAATGTATTTTTTTTTGGCGTTAAACCTTCTTTTACAAAGAATTTTATAACCGCGTGATACTCAATTTTATCCATTTCAAGAGATACAGACAATACTTTTGCTTTAGACAGCTGTATAAACACAAACTACTTGATAGAATGACTTGCAATTTCACACGGATGCTTATGACAGATTTACCAACTTATAGAGAGAGAAAAATCGTGCACTAGTGTTGCCATCTATGGTCAAGGCTGAGAACGTTTCAGACCATCCTAGCAGAAGATGTGAAGGGGAGGATATTCGATTGTTTTCCGATGATGCAAACTATGGAAGGCAATAGTTGATAAAGGTGATGTAGATATCTTACAGGATGATTTAAATAAATTAGCAGTTGGGCTAAAGACAATGATTGTCAATTCAGTGATGTAAAATGTGTAAGGCAATGCACTTAAGGATGAAAAAGATTACATACTTTGTATCATATTGATAGTACTAGTTTACAGGAAACTGATGAGGCTGGGGATCTGAGGTTGATGGTGAGAAGAAATTTGAAATTCAGAGGACATATTGCAACAGTTGGATGCTAAAGAACACGTTGACAAGTAAAGATATTCCTCTTTATAAGGGTATGATTTGGCCACATGCTGACTACTGTGCATAGATTTGGTTACCTGCATGTCTTGGGGATCAGGAGATGGTGGAGAGGATTCAGAGACGAGTGACCAAGCTGGTGATAGGTCTGTGGAATGTTCCCTATGAGAGGGGACGTGATAGAAACTTATAAGTTATTAAAGGAGGAAATCTTGAAGATTGATGCAAAAGAAATTTTTCAATGCATGGGGAGTAGGTGGGGGGGGGGGAAATAAGAGGTTACACTTGGAAGTTGTCTAAGCACGTGGTTAGTAAAGGTGTGTGGACTAGGTTCTGTTCTTGGAGAGTGGTAAATAAGTGGAATGAATTGGACTGTCATATTTGGTTGTGAATGCCCCAACATTGAATAGGTTTAAGGAGATGTGATAGGTATTGTGTTAAAGGATAAAGAGGGTCTTCAGTGATTACTCTTTGACTCCATTCAGTACCCTTATAAATAATAATAATATGATTGAATGCAGACTGAATGAAGGTATTCTTGTGTCAGAAGCAGCTGGCTGGCTGAAGTGATTATTGTCTTTATGTAGGAAATGAACTTCATTGCATAGTGTGAGCCACAGCCCTACTTATTGGAGGCCTGAATTTTTATCTCAACATTTTGAAAAGACTGCATGATAGTATACAACAAAAACAGCCAGAAATGTGGAAGTGGAGATTGGTTGCTGCACCACAACAATGTTCCCTCCTCCTGCCCACACGGACTTGTCTCTCCAACACTTCTTGACAAAAAACAACATTGTATTGTTCCCCACCCTCCCTATTCGCTCAATCTCTCCCCATGTGATTTTTTTTATTCCCACGGATAAAGAAACCATGAAAGGGTAGTGATTCATTAAGGTGAGCAAAGTGAAAGAAAAGTCTCTGGAGGCCATAAACAGTATTCCAGTTGAACAGTTCTAGAATTGTTTCCGGCACTGGAAAAACTTTGCCGCAAATGCATTGACTCACATGGATAGCACTTGGAAAGAGACTAAAATATAGTATTATAAACTTGGTAATTATTATAACCATATGTAAAGCATACATAAACATATGGTATTATGAAATGTTTTTAAAAACATAATTCGGTTATTTGTTACCGCCTCGTGTGGGAAATGCAACACCCATCTTACGATTAGTCATATTCTGGTGGAGTGAGAGTGCTTCACATGAGAAAGAAATGACATTTTTTACTTATCTGACCAAGCCCTGCCCTATACACTCAGACAGATTACTTGACTTTTTTCAATTTTTACAAAACATTAATTTATTCAAAGACATTTGATTATGGATTTGTTTATATGTAGATACCACATTGTAGACTAACTTTTGTGCATACATTTAATTTACTCATTCATCTTCTTATAACTTTGTACATATATATTTTATATTATTCACTAATTTTTCTGCTTGTAACTGTTTATTTAGTTACCTATCAGCACCTTGTGTACTGCTGTATATAACCTGTGTCCTGGTGCAGCATGACCTTTGCTGTCTTTGCACTATAAAACCCCAAATCAATCAAACATTTGAAACCCACAGAATATCACAGCCACAAGGCTTAGGTGGTGAGTCCTTTTTGAGAAGTACATTACAGTCTTCAATACAACGGTGTTGCTGTGAACAAGGGAAACAGAAGATACAGGATTAACCTCAGAAGTGAACTCTACTTAGGCAGATATAATGAATCTGGACTTCAGATAGGTATTTTACATTGTCTGTAGAGAGATTGGGAGGTACAGAATTGATGTAGAAAGTGTTTTTCACTTGGTTACATATTAAATTAAACTTGCCAAGAAATTATACAGTCTTGCCATAAATACTGTTACAACTTCCACACACTACCATGCGCTGTCCACGGAAATGCATGAACCCAGTTCCATTAGTTACACTGCATGCATCCCACATTAGCATGTTTATCAGTAGAGAGAGAGAGAGTTGTCTAGCTGTACTAGTTAACATGCAGCCAGGAGAGAATGAGAACTGTGTAGCTGTAATAGCGCTTAACAAGGAATGCCACCTGTTATGTTTGACACGCTAAAATCGCTTGGGATTAGTAGGATGTTTGTGCATTGGGCTATTACCTGTTATAATGATACAGAAGACATATCTGACTGCCAAAGAACAGTTCAACCATTCTGCATTAGGACACAATATTTTTTGAGGTCTGTGAAGGCACGCCTCCACATAATCGTGTCAGAATGCAGAAAGTGATAAGAACATTTCTTGTTTAATCCTTTATCCAAGTGCAAACAAAGCACAAGAAGTGTCTTCACAACTAGGCTATTTGTATATAGAGGCTGATGACTTCACATCAGTTGGCCGTAGTAGCCCATAATGCAATGCACACATCCTTCCAGACATGCATGATGCTATTAATTATGGGGAAGGATCATCACCCTGACCAGTTCCAACCTTTATTGAGACAGGAGCTAGACCCAAAAGTCACACCAAGGTTGCACTAATGTAGAAGTCATATATTTCCCATATACAAGTAGTAAAAAGGCATATCCCCCTTATTATTAAAATTCTCTGGATTAGAAATAGATTGTAGGAAAATTTTTAAACTTGGTTACAAATTATATTCTTGTTTAATCCTTTATTCAAGCAAATGCAAACAAAGGTTGCATTTGCTTGAATAAAGGATTAAACAAGAATATATGCAATGCATATGAAGTATCATGTGCGAACTTTGTTTGCTTATGATTAAATAAAGGATTAAATATGAATATAATTTCTTGTTAAGTTTAAGCACAGAATTGATATCCTGATAATTACCAAGAACCACATAGAATGGAGGTCATTTCAGAAAGTTGGATAGTGATCTTTACTCAGGATCAAATTCAGAGCACCTTGGAGTAGCTGTGGTACTAAGGAAAGGTTAGGCAGAATTTCTTCTTGGGTATAAGCTCATAAATGATGGGATATTTTTATTGGACTTATGACTGATCTTACACTGTATCAGTTATGGTGGTTTGCGATTGACACATTGTATGATAAGCCTTAATGACTCTGATGAAGAGGGTGAGGATTTTTTTTTTTAAATCTACAGACTATTAAGTGTTCTCTTCATTTTGATGAGCTTAAGCATAAGTTTGATTCGAAACTGAATATTATCAAGGATAGGAATGGAGCAGCACTAACAGAAGAAGTGGGCTTCTTTAAAAAATTTGTATCATTACACCCAACTTAGTTTTCCCAGTTTCACTTTTCTTTCCTGCATAAATTCCTTTGTAGCAAATATTTTCTGTCTCATGTTGTTGGAATCCCTTCCTTTAAACAGTCAAATTGACTTATTATCAGTAAATATCTCTCCTAAGTTTTATATCATAAACTTTTTGGGAGGCTCAGTTTCTACTTGTTCTGCTTTTTTCTATCATTCTTCAACTTTCTGTACTTCTGGCTGCATAAGGTCACCATTTGAGAGCTATTCTTCCATGTCTTTATTATCAACTTTCAATTCCAGCTCTTTGGTTTGCAGCACAATCTTGTCACCAATGTCTTGTATGATGTATGAACATGTATTTTCAGCAGCTTCTTCTAATTACCCTTTTCTGTCACCTTACTCCATGCTACTGCTGCTGCACTACCTTCTTTGTACAATGCAAGATATTTTATTCCATCGAAAAGTCTCTGACGTTTTCTCAACCTGAGTATCAGTAACAGCTTGAGCAAAAGTACAGTATTTCTTAAATAAAATAGCCTTGGAGGCATCAATCCTGGTGCATTGGATACATGAGTGAGGTGATATCCACTGAATGTGTTAATGGAATGGTTGTAAGTCAAGGACTGACTGTATATACGCTATCTTAATCTCATACTGATCACAATGTGTTTTTATGAACATAGAATAGGGATGCAAAGCATACAAATAGAGTTGAAAAAACATAGATAAGTGCTAGCCATCAATTATTTCTATTAGTAGGTGTTATAATCCTTCACACACTCAGGAAACACTAATGGGATTAACTTGCATCCATAGCCTGCTCTATTAAGCAGCATGAATTAGACTGAACAAGTTATTTTTACATTTCTATTCCTTTTATTATATGGTTGATAGCAAAACAAAATAAGAGAAGAGAAAATTTTGAAGTAGTTTTTTTTTTTTTATGTTATTTAATTGAAAGAAAAAAAAACAGTATTATACACATAAATGTCAATCTGGGAAAGCAAATACCAGATTTTTTAAAAAAAAATTTTCCTTATATTATAGTTAGAAAATACTTCAGAGAATTTTTAGTTTCTTTACTTATATAGTTTTGATTTACAGAAAACATATCTTTTCACATAGCATGACTTTATAATAATGTTATCTGCAATACTTTGAGTTCCAGTTCCACTCCCCCATTCCAAGAATTGTTCTTTACAAATTCAAATCAAGTTTTGAAACTAATTATGTGTTCAGCTTAGTCCATGTAGTTTGTGTAGTCTGCATAGTAACTAATGCAATATCATTATTATTGTCACTCTTATTTCCAATGTTCATCGGCAAAAATAGCAGGAAAGTGCACTTTGTTTTGAAAAAGAAAGAGCATTGTAAATAAAATTTGGTTCTCAAATGATCATATGCAGTAAAGAAGATATTGCATATTTGAAAAGAATTACATTTACTTCTGATTTTGATATTATGTGATATAGTATGCCCACACTTGCTTGGCTTTGTGCCAAGAATAGTCTATTCATGCTGAAGGAGAGAAAGAAATGAAGGATGTACAAATTGGTTACAGACATGCAAAATCACGTGCTTTATTGGTAAAATTTTCCAACTGTTTTACAAGCAAAATAGTTACCACTTTAAAAACTACAATGATCATAAAAGAGAAGTTAATTTTCAGACATGTAATAATAAACAACTTATCCCACAATAAGGTTTGATTACCCTATTATTGGAATGGATTCTCCTTCTGTTGACATGTGTAGAAGTGTCAAAGGGTTTCGTATCTGTGGGCATACTATACTTTGTACTATTATTTTATAGAATGCTCTCAAAAGGAAATATGTTTTTAATTATCTTGTGAATAGCTTTGAAAATAAATTATAATCTCATATATCTGTAGTCTGAATAGAGGTTAATCCTCCCCCCCTCCCCCAAATAGCTGGATGTCTATAACACAGCAACCTTTTTTTTTTAATTTTTTTTTTTATTTCTATGATAACTTTTTCTTTGTGTAGCTTCCTCAATCTGAGGGTGCAGCACCATGTCCTTCCAGTCCTCTCTGTTGCATAGTTGTATCAGATAATTTATAATTTTTTGATAGTAAAACTGTGTAATTATTATAAATTAAAGAATTATGTGAATCTTAAGAGTGGTTAGGCAGAATTAATTTTGACAAAAATACTGTATCAGCCTACAAAAGAAATATTGTGTTTCTGTTTAGGGTGTCTGCTAATCCAACAGGTGAAAGCAAATGAGAAATTTGCACTACTTGGGGTTCTTTAAGTGTGACTTCTGGTACATGTACTTTCTTTCTTTCTCAAATAGTGGTTAATAATCTCAACTTTCAGCCTACTGCTGGGTAGAGAGGATTATTAGTATTTTGAAGGTGTATTAAAAATGGAAAGCAACAGTATAAGTAGTAGTAGACTTTAAGAAACCAGTAACATACATACATATAAAGTTTTTAACTATATAAAATATATTTTATATATTTGTAAAATTTAGAGTAATTTCAGATACAGCTGAACAACTAATGGAAACGAATATGGTAGCTGGATTATTCCAATTGCATAAAAATAGTCCTGTTTTAGAATTACCTGCTTCAGCAGATACATCAGTATTATTATTATATTTCTTTTCAGTAAAATGAAGTAATGGATTTCGAATACTTCTTGTGAAAATTTTCAAATAAATAGAAAATTAGATGGAGAGCAGTTATTTATAATTCACTCTAGAGGAGGATATGATTGGAATTCTTTGAATTTATCTATGGTTGTTTTGGATTTAATGTCGAAGCAATGTAGGCTATGGTGCCAGTGTATTGTTTTTGTTTTGTGTGATGATAAAAACAAGTTTTGGGGATGGAAAATTTCTACCACTTCTGTATGCTACTGGCAAACTCACATGTGAAGAATAAGGACTTTTCAAGTGAAAAGCCATTATATTCTTCACATCCTTTCTAGTCATGTCAGCAGTACTGATGGAGATATGGAGACTCCTTTACAGTAGTTAAGCATTGAATATTATTATTGAAATTATTATTATTAAAAAAATAATAATAATTCATTTTATTGCTAAAGATGAGAGAGGCTGAGGTGTCTACTACTGAAATATAACTGGATATATATTTTTGATATTAAAAAAAAAAAAAAAAAAAAAAAAAGTCTCCCAGTTGAAAGCTAGTTGTGCAATTTATCAACATTTAGTGTTCATAAAAATGGTACAATTCATATCCAAAAGTGTATGATGATCCCTTGCTTATCCATTTAATTAAGTGAATGTGGTTTTTGAGTTATTCTTTTCTAATAGCTGCTGCACATCCAGTTTCACCTATGTGTGATTATAATTTTGACATACTTCCTTAAATTTCTACCTATTGTTTCAGGTAAACCTTTTAATATAAGGGATAGATATGGCTTTGCTGAGATCATTGTTGTTTTGCTGTGTTCTTTTTGTATTGTATATTAGCAATTCTCTTTTTATTATATTTGTTTCTTTCCAAGCTGGATCTAATCTGTTGTAGTTCTGTTTTGAGATCATTTACATTGGAGTAAATTATTACCACTCTCCTTTTGAGGGTATTTATTATTCCTAGTTTTTGTGTTGGATGGCAATAGAAATCTATATGTACAAATTGACCAGTATGTGTAGGTTTGCAATATATGCTAAAGAAAGACAATCTGACAAAGGCAAGTTACTAGTATATCCAAGAACAATAAGAAATTTTGTTTTTCTATTTCTGTTGTAAATTGTATGCACTTGTGTTATATGTTTAAATCGCTATGGAAAGCGGTCAAGGTTCGGTGGTTTTGATGACCAATTATGAATATGCCATCTAAATCACACCTTAGTCTTAAATTTGTCGATTTCAAGAGCACTCGAAATCCACATGAAGTAACCAGAGCAGAACATGTGGTCAGAAATAACTATAATGTCAGGTGGAACTTTGCTCTCTAAAAGGAAAATTCTGTCATTTACAGGGCAGTATTGTCAGAGCTAAGATATCTTGATTAACTGAAATGTAGTCCTTAATTTTCATAATAAAGTGTTGACTGTTCTTAATGTAGTATAGGGTAAAGACCTACCAACTCATTTAGTGCTATTTTTAATTTCTTGGCTAGGTAATATATAGCACTATCAGTTCCTTCAACTAATGGTCTTGGTGGTATGTTATTTTTATGAATTTTGAAGAACCCATATATTATTGGTGGTCTTGAATAGTGTCATTAATTTTTTTTTACAACCTCAGAAGGCCATGACTTAACCTCTTGCATTAATTTTTTGTTTTGTGGGATTGTAGTTGACAGTGCTTGAAAGTTTTAATATAAGACACCGATAAGATTCATTTTTTTGCAGGTAATCATTTCTACTTAACAAAGCTGTTATGTTACCTTTGTCAGCTTTCATAGCTTGTAATTATTTATTCATTTATCGTATTATCATATCTTTGAACATAGATAAGATATTTCATATATAAATTGGCAAAAGTTCAAAGTACAACTTCATAATATAGACCTTTGAATAGCAATAATTCCTTTTTATGAAGCATATGGCTTGACAAGTTGACAGCATCTTACGTCACTGATTGGCTGTGATTGTGGATCCTTTGTTGTTGTTTTTGCCAAATTTGGATATGAGACATAATTTGTCCTTTTTTGTGGTGATAAGAAGACATATCATTAGTAATTATTTCTAGAATTTCTCAAATTCCTGTTGTAATTCCTTTATTTTATTCTGGGCTGGTGCAAATTTATTCTTGTTTCTTGAATTTCCTCTTGTAGTAGAGAATAAATTCAGTGAAAAAATAAATTTTGTAGTTGCACCTTGAACTTTATGGACCTATACAATAACTGTAGGTTGTCTGACAAAGCATTAACAGGATTAAGATATGAATGAATATATTAATATAAAGTGACCAGATATCTGTAGGATTTGATAAATTGATGTTAAAAATAGAAATTTTTGGATTAGCTGATGTAATTAATTATTATTATTATTTTATTACTCTAAAATAGAGCCTCCATAGTAGCTCAGTCAGTATAGATGAAGCCCTTTAGTTGGAAAGACCTGGGTTCGATTCCCGTCCATGACATGAGGAACCTTTATCTGGTCTCCTTCGACTAAAGGTGAGTAAGCCAGTCTCATACAGAGGTAGGGGTTCTTTCTCCCAGAAACTCAGGTTTTTCATCCCTCAGAACAGGCGAACCAGCCCCATGAACACACACTTCTATAGACAAAAAAAAAAAAAAAAAAAATGTCCTTCCACAATGTCTAGCTCTGTGACAAGTTGGTTGGGATCGCGCAGGAAAAAGTCACATCATGTAAAAGGCTGATCCCAAATAGATGGGTTAAGGCCAAGAGGACAAAGAAGAATTTTATTACTCTTAAATAGTTCAAGCTAAGGCAACTTCAATGACAAAGGCTATGTTCTCATAAGCTCTCAGGTCAAATTTTTGAAACTTTCAGTTTATGTATAGGCTTTGAAATAAGGTTAGATTTTTATTACCTATTTCTGTTTATTTTATTTCACCAAAAATGAAGCCATTTTGGTCTTTCTTTGGTAATTATTATTACTATTATTTTTTTATTGATTTGTTTTATTTTATTTTTTTACTACAAGATGTTTTGCTAGGATGATTAGTTAGTTTTGGACATTATATAGCTTACAGCAGTATGGTGCTAGTTGCTTTAGCATTGTGTGTGTGTGTGTGTGTGTGTGTGTGTGTGTGTGTGTGTGTGTGTGTGTGTGTGTGTGTGTGATATATACATGCGTGCGCACGCACACCCTCACAGTATGGCACAAAAAAAAAGCACTGAATGAGTGCTTTTTTTTGTGATGGAACTCTGAAGGAATGGGTATTCCATCAGCATACCCTAAATGAAGGCATCAAGTGAAGGCACTATTTGCTCTACCAACTCTGTATGAATGAACATAATGCTCAACAGTAAGTGTCTTTTCTCTGTCAACACCATTGCTACAATTGAATGTAATGGCAGAGACTCTACACATGTTCTTCTATTAATGTGCATACAATCAAATGGCATATCTCATAATGCGTTTGCTGAAGGGGGTGTTAACTTTAATTTATGTAAAGATCAAAACATAGAATTTGGATGTTACTAAAATTTTTTATCTGAAACAATAGTTGAGTCTGTTGAAGAGCTTCTAGATATGACCATGAGCCTGTAGAACTGCTTTGCCAATCTGTTGAACTCTGATGGAGCAAAGCTTTTCTCTGGAGTTATTGCCGATTTTCTGTAGACCAGCAGCAATTACTGGACAAGAATAGATATGGGCAAGTGTTAGTTCAACTCCTAGATATTTCTTGCATATTTCATACTTCCAGTACCATCTGGCTGAGTTGAGTCCATAATTCTAATGTGAATGCTGTTTGCATTGAATGCTTAACTGAAGTAAAAAAAAATCAAATTTATATATTATCAAACAATAATAGTGTAACCATGTGATGTGTTAAGTGCTCAGAATAAACTTTACAAAAAAAAAAGTATATATATAGATATAGATATAAGCAACTTATAGATCTTTTGAAATATGTTTCAGCTCATACCTCTAGATTCTGTTCTATGTGTAGACAGAGGAAAAAGTGGCAAACATCAAGATCATCTAAAGGCCTTAGCATTTTCTGTATATTCACAATGTCATAAGCTTTTGATTCACCAGTCAGTCATAAAACCACTTACAGGTTTTGGTCCAGCAGCCTGCCAAGATCTCTTTCTTAAAAATAAAAGTGTAAGTAAAAAGATTTTATTTCTGTGGTCCCCAGCAAAATATTATATTATATTGAAAATATACCCATAATAAATTTAGTTTAATCCTTTACTTTTACCTTTAATCCGAAAATATACCCAGTGAAACCATAGTAGTTATAAGTTGTAAAAATATTAATGGACTCTGTACACACAGTTTTATATATATTAAAGATAATATAGTTAATTCTATTATGATGTTTTATCAAAGTATCCTAGTATCATCTGATCTGATTATCCAAAATCAAAATGTATTTATTTTCTTATTTACATGAGATTTCTTTACCTTTGCTTATTTAAAGTACTCCATTAATATTTCATTTATTTAAACATATGTATTAAATAGTTTTAACGACTGAACACAACACAGCCTTATATCTCAGTTTATGTGTTTGAGATTTTTTTCAAATAAAAAAAAAAAAATAGAGAGTGAGAGAGATATATAAGCAAAGGTTTTTTTATGGAGCATCCTTGGATCAGAACGTGTTTTTTGACTGCAACTCCTTTTAAATTAAAAAATTAATGAAATGGTCATACACTGCTTGGAAAGAAGTCAATAGACACCCTTGTGGACAATGGGCATTGTTCCGTGTAAGAAGTCACGTGTTTGTAGCCAGTATAAATTGGAGGAATATGATGCTCCCAAGTCAGTGCAACTCTGTACAGATGAAATGACTGTGAGAAGGGAACTGATGAAGTTGAAAAGAAACATTGTGATAGGATGCCATGTTGCCAACTGCAAGTGCTCCCCACAGTGGATGATCCAACACTCACCAAATGTGACTGTATGGTACTGCAATCGATAATATGTAAAAACCACCATTTGTCAGCCAACACATGGAATGTGGAGTTTCAGGCATCAACTGAAATGTGAATCATGCACAAAAACATTCAAAACCGAGGCTCGTAATATAGGTTTCCATGATAGGACTGCAATATGCAATCCCCACATTACCTGAACCAACATGCAGCATCGTCTTCAGTAGAGTGCAGAGAGCATGTACAGTGAGATATAGAATCTTGGAAAGCTGTTATGGAATGCCAAATCAAGCTACACTCCTCTACTGAGCAGATGATTGAGGGTCGTGGATGCCTGTGAACATCTCTTACCAGAGTGCATAACCCCAACTATGAAATTTGAAGATGGCAGTGTGATGTTTTTCCTGGTTTGGCCTTGGACCTCTGTGGCACCACGAACATTGAACTTCAAGAGGTATCCGAACATTCTGGACAATACAATGCTCCCTACTTTGTGGCATTTCTACAGAACTGACCATTGTCTCTTTCAGCAAGACAATGCATGTCATAGGGTTACTACTGTAACTGCATAATTTGTGGACATGAACATCATACACTTGACTGTCCCTCCACAGGGCCCTAATCTCAACCCTATTGAACACCTGTGGGATGAACCGGAGCATCAGTTGAAATCAAGGGAGATCTGTCTCACAACAGTCCAGGACCTCATTACATGCCTACAGGAAAAATGGTCCAAAATTCCCATTGATTGCTATCGTATGCTTGTGGAAAGAAGGTCCTACATCTTACTAAGGTGGATGACATGGCTATTTCCCTCACACTATGGTGTATGTTGACTTCTTTCAAATCAGTGTACATGGATGTTATTGCTTACACTTACTGTATTTTTGGCTGTTACAATCTTTGAAACTTGAAGTCAAAATTGTAGATCGTGATGAATGAATATGATATTAATGATAAGTAAAATAGTAAGATACAACTCCATGTAATCTTAAAAATTTAAAACCTGAGATATCAAAAAGAAAGTCTAAAAGTATAAAAATAATAGAATGTGATTAAAAGATACAATAAGTAATAAGTAATACAATAAGTAATTCTGTAATGAATGATGTGATGTTAATGATAAATATCACCCATAAAACTTGTAAAGATTAAAAGTCAAAATACGTTAAAAAGTAAAAATCTAAAACTTAAAAACCATAGATGAAAAAAGACTAATGTAAATGCCTCGGAAGTAAAAATATTAAAAATATATGGTGAAAGATGAAATCCATTTACAGTGTGAAGTAAGGCCATTTCAAAAATGCCATCTTCAAAATAAAAGAATAAAATTTAGCAGTGCACATTATGTAGGCTATGATCTAAAGGCATTTTGATTGATGGAAGGTTTTCCCTTAGGGAGCTTCCAAGCCTCAGATATTACGTAAAGGCAGTGGACATTGACAATGTTGCAATGCATTTTTATTCCTGTGGCTTCTAATATTCTTAATTTAGTTTAATTCTTCTAAAAGGAATGGCTGCTTTTTCTATTTATGAATGTGATTGTGTTCTGCTATTTAGTAGTTGTAGCTTTTTTGGGTTTGTTTAGCTTGCTTTTGTGTGTGTGTTCTTTTGGAAAAATTGGGTTCGGTATGCAATAATGCTCATACAAGCAGGAATGAAGTGATCTGATCGTAAACACGTTATAGGTGGAATTATCATTTGGTTAAACCAACAATGTAATAAAAACATGCTGAACTGGTCTGAGGAAACAAAAACTTGTCTTGAATCTAGGCACCGTCTGGTTCCTAGAATATATGGAGTCCCTAAGCTACACACATACACACGACTTACCAATTAGACCTATTGTTGATACAAGATGCTCTCTCCAACTCCTTTGCTATCAAAATATATATCAAACCTACTAAACCCATACATGGGTGTAAAGGAGTTGTTAGAAGAGACAAAACTGAAGAGCGATAAGGTGAAGATTGTAAGTCTCCTACCATGCTATGATAAAGGCAAACTGAGGAAGAGGGGCATTGCTAGCTAATGAGTTTATATGTAGGTTGTGCAGAAAGAATTATGCCGGATTGTAGATCTGTGGTCTGTGTTTGACAGAAAGAAGGATTTGTACAATGCTGATGGACTGCATGTAACTGGTTTTGGCATTAGGTATCTAGATAGAATTTTGTTCAATGAGCATACTGAAGTGCAAATCTAGGGAAACTTAAGCAATTAGGCCAGAAACAAATGAATTTGGGTGAAGGTACCCATGAAGCAAGTAAGTGTGAGAATGACCAAGTGAGGAATCTAGCCTCTCAAGCAAAAATATTAAATAGGGTAGACAGTTCAGGAAGTAAAGGTGGGGGGGGGGGGGAAACTAAAGGGATGCTGCAGTTTCTGTATGCAAATGCCAGAAATATCGGGAATGAGTGAGAGGAGTTTTCAGCATTGATTAGTGCAACCTCACCAAAAGTTAAAGGCATTAGTGAGACTTGGCTGATGATGTAGTTACATGGATAGGATGAGGGAGGGGTACTGCTGATGATAGTGGATGAATTGTAGTCAAAAAGAATAGGATATAGGCAGGAGAGTGGCTGTTCATTTGAAGCAGTCTGGTGTGAGATTAAGGCCAGTAAGACAAAATATACAGTTGGTTGTTGCTATAGGCCAGAGAGTTCCACAGATGATCTGGAAGACATGCATCAGCAAATTAGTACAATGAGTGCAGGTCGAGTGATTATTATGGGGAATTTCAACTATGGAGATATAGACTGGAAGGAAGGAAATGAAATTTATACACCTACTAAGTGATAATTGCTTGAGGCAGCATGTGATGAAGCAGACTAGGTGTGTGAGAGTATTGTTCCTGGTCATAGGATCAGAAGAGCTATCCATGACCAGGGTGACCACATTGCCTCGAAATGAAGAAAATAACCATGTTGTCTTGACTTGGGAGATTATACAACATGAGAAATATTCTGTCGAGAAGGGTATATGTAGAACTGTAAGTGATTATGACAAGCTTAGGAAGAAGCTTAAATCTGTGCCATGGCATAAAACACTGCAAGGGAAGGATGTTAGTAGTGCATTGGAGATAGTTAAGGGTCATCTAGAGAAAGCAGTATTAAATTGTATACCTAAGGTAAGGAGGGTTAACCAAATAGGAGTTAGATGGATGAATAATATCATTAGCACGAGCTGCGGAAGAGAAAAGAGAAAGGTCAGCAAACTCACAAACATTACAGGGCAAGAAAGTTGACCAGGAAGGCAAAATCAGATTGTGAGAAGAATCTAGCTGAGCAGACCAAAGGAAATCCCAATGAGTTCTTTGGTTATGTGGCATGGAAGATTAATCTTAATGAGTGATGATGGTCATGAGGTTACAGAAGTAGATAAAATAGTCGAATTACTGGGTGACCACTTTGCAAGGATATATCATCCTAGTGAGGTTACTCCTTTAACATATGTGACAGACACTAATTCAGGAACAGAGGTAGATGAATTGGAGCTTCTTAGGATATTGCAGAATCTCAATGTAAATACAGCTGTGGGATTAGATGGAATATCTGCTTGGGTTTTGCTAGAATATGAGAGGGAACTGGCAATGCCTCTTGCTTGGTCTTTAATTTAAGTCTCAGCTCTGATAGAGTTACAAGGGCCATTTGAGCAGCTATGGAACTGAGCTCTCCCATTTTAATTGGATAACTGTCCTGGACATCCTCCAGCAGATGAATTGATTAGTAAGGATGGAAATTTTACGGTTATGTTTTGGCCTCCAAACTGTACTCCATTGTTGCAACCAATGGATCAGAACATAATACAATCCATTAAATTAAAATAGCGTAAAGACCTGCTTTTAAATGAAATTTCCCAAAATTGTGATGTTACCACATCGATAAAAAATATAAATTCTTGTGTTGTTTGTTAGTCTTTGTCGCCCATTTATTTTCTCTGCACTCTAATGTGCATTGTTTCAACAGTAGTTGAGCATTGTACAAAGACTGAAAAGAAACTTTTCAAATCTCACTAGCTGTAGATATTTATGAATGTCTTTGTGAATGAATTTCTTTGCCCAACATAAGATCACCTCTCTGCTTATTAGAGACCTGAAATGGTTTAAAAAAACATTCCGTGTTTAGTCTAGACCAGAGTTTCTGGATCATTTAACCTTTATTACATCCAGTGCAGATATACTTTAGGTTTTACAATCTTTTGTGAGCAGGAATTCATTCTATTGAATAGCTCTTTTCAGCATGAAATTATGATGTGAACCATGTTGAAAATGGTTTATGCCTTTTATTTGTGTATTTCTTGTTTAGTTAAAGAATGCTTTGATGTTTTTGTACCATCTTTGACTAGAACAGGAAACCTTTTTTTTTTTTTTTTTTTCCCTTGATCTCTTTACACTGAGTCTTTTGGATTGACCTTTGGTCAATCCAAAATTTGCCAATGCAAAGAATAGAATTTATTGCATTTCTCTTGAACGAGAAATGAGTTGTATATAGTTGTCTTTTAGTTTTTATGTTATATTTTAGTCTTGTTTTGATGGAATAATAAGTTTAATTTTTACGTTTTTATTTTGGTTTTCATCTTCTCTGAATCGTGTATCTATAGTCATAAAAATTACCCAGTTCATTGTCTTTTTATTGAACATAATTAGTAATATTAATAATGTTAATTAAATATTATTTTCGACTCATGAACGTGACATTTCTTTTTATAGTTTTGTCTTATAATAAAACCTTTGTGATTTGTTAATTTTCTCTCCTTACTTTCTCTTAATAGGAATGTGATTCTCAGCCTTTCCCTCTCTTCAGTCAGCCATTTATTCTGGCACCAATGAAAGATAAACAGACTGAATTGGGTGAAATGTTTGGGGATAGAAGGGAGAAGTCTAGTGTTTTGTTTTGTGCATATTGCTTAACTAATGATCAGCGTTGGCTCTTGGCAAGCTGTACCAATGATAAGGGAGAATTTCTGGAAACCAACTGTATCAACATTGAAATACCAAATAGGTATGTTATAGTAATTTGGATTTTAAAAAAATCTACATTCATAATGATGTCAATCTGCTTTTTAAAAAAAATTATTTAAAACAAAGAATTAATCATTTCTTATCAAGATCTCTTGCACAGTTACAGGCTACTGCTGGCATCACTAGAAGGCACCTTTCCCAGAACTTTATAGACTTTTTTGTCTTACCTGTGTTCACTTTTTATTACCCCCACCCCAATGTTGAAATAATATAATCATCATCATCAAATTCCTGTTATATACCCCTCAAGAAGTGTGCAGGATACTTTGGTAGTATTATTATGATTAAGTTTGCATTACGACTGGCTCCCTATTGACAGATTTTTTCCAAATGATTCTGGGTTAAATGTCCAACATTGTGAAATCTTTCAGCCTTCAAAACCACTAATAACTGCATCACTCCAACATGATCTTTTTTCCTGTCTGATGCTATTTAATGACCATACCATTTAGAAAGTAACAGTGTCCAGTTCCTTTCTAATATCTTCAATTTTGATGTGAATCTGCCACTGATACCATCTGTGGGCTTTAATTTTTGATCAGCTGTAGTCTTTAATTAAAATTAGTTTGAACACTGATTTGTATGAGGGCCAGTACAAAATTAATGTCTCCTGTTTTTTCTCTTAAATATGATTTATTTAACGATGGCATGAGTCAATCCTTATAATCTTTATTCATGCAAAATGGCATCCTTCAGAGGGATAAGTAGGTAATAGTTAAAGAGTGTCACCTGTCTATACTGATTAGATGTTTGAGATCTGAGACTGCTGTTGGTTGTGCTGCTATTTTCCCCAATCATATTGTCTCCAGTCAAATTTCACTTGAAAGCAGTTACTGAGGTGCATGCCATCATGGTGATGGACTTGCTATTTTTATCCTCTCGCTTATCTCTTTTCTTTCTGCAATTCTTTCATGTTCTCCCTCATAGCATACTTATATCCTTTCAAATCATTTGTACCTACCAAAACAATCAAATCTTTTCACTTTGCCTTTTTACATCCTAATAGCCTTCCTAACATTCTTAATATTCACACCTGGGAAGCATAATTTCTTCATACTCTCATTTCTTTTATCATGTAACTGCTGTAAACAATTCTCTCCTTACTTTCCCTTTCTTGTCAAACATTATTTTCTCTTTTCTTTTACCTTTTCTCTCTCTCTTCTCAGCTATATACCATTTGCCAGACATTCCTGCAATCCCTCAAACATCAAGCATATATGCACTTTGTCCCATGATGGACTCTGTGTATGCACACTATCCTATTATATCCATGATGCCATTCTTATGCCCATCACTTTTACTCTCTCACTCACATTTTTGTGCTTATTCACTGCAATGTCTACCACTTCACTCTTACTCTATCTACCTGGTCCATACTTCTGGCACTCGCTCTTAGAGTGCACTGAGAGCGAGTGCTAGAGCAGTGTGTGCACTCGCTTACACACACTGCTCTGGCTTTCAAACCAAAGTCCACTTTCAGTGAAGAATATATTTCAAAGACATTACTCCCACAAAGATGTCTCTCAGTTGCAACTCTTTAAACAAGGACAACTTGAGCACTATTGTGCTAGTTTGCATTGGTGCCATGTATAATGCTGTAGAATGTTATTAATAATTAATTTACTTGTTTATTATACATTAATTTTTTCTTTAGCTGCTTAATTTAATAATTCTGTTCAATATTGGGTAGTTCATTAGAATTGATGTCCCTGCCTTAATTTTTCTTTCTTTCCAATCACTTGTCAGCACTCTTGTAATATAGGTATCATATGAGTTATCATCTGTAGAATTGGTAAAAAAAATAAAATAAACAGTATATTATGTATTTTGTCATTGTCACTCTTTGCTTTAATGACTTATCCTGAGTTACATTTTTTTTCTTTTTTTTCCCACAAGAACTCGAAGGAAAAAGGCATCATCAAGAAAATTGGGTTTACACAAACTCCTTGATTTCATCTTGGAAGTACTTTCAAAATCAGTTTATCCATGGAGACTAGTAATTGGACGTCTGGGAAGAGTTGGTCATGGAGAATTGAGAGACTGGGCATCATTATTAAGTCGAACATCTCTACTTCGATATAGCCGTCAATTGAGGGAACTTTGCCAACAATGTGTCGTATTTGGTCCTCTTGAGGCACCTTCTATTTTATCAGCCTGCCTTGTTTCACTGGAGCCCGATTTGACTCTTCGAATATTTTCCGACCATTATACACCAGATGATAGGTTTAGTAGCAGCTGCAATTCCTGTGATCTTAGCACCCCTGAAGATGCAAGTTGTACTCACATTTTGGTATTTCCTACTTCTGCCACAACACAGGTACAAAATAAAAACTTAAATTTTCATATTTTTAAAATAATCATTAGATACTTACAATAATTTTTATATACAAACTGATTATAAAATCTCTTTCCTGTTTTGAAAAAAATTGAATATTTGAAGAATTGAAAGTCTGACTGTAATCATCTCATATTAGTAGATGTGTGTGTATGTTCACATGAGCATGCTGATATAGTGTTAAATTATTATAGATGTATCACACAAATGAGTGTATATCAAAATAATTACTGTTGATAGCCAGCCTTCTTGATAAGTGGATATCCACTCTCCAACCAACAAGGCCATGAATTCAAATCTCACCATAGCTATAGATGTTTATGAATGTCTTTAGGTTGTAGACGAATTTCATTGCCTATCATAAGACCACCTCTCTGCTTATCAGAAACCTAGAACAGTTTAAAAAAAACATTCCGTGTTTAGTCTAGAGCAGAGTTTCTGGATCATCTAACTTTTAATACATCCAGTGCAGATATACTTTAGTGAGCAGGAATTGTTTTATAAAACAATTCCCATTGAGTGCTTTTCTGGACCATCTTCACAAATGCAGAAAGTTAACATCAATCGGTCAAAATGATTTCTGAATCTGTCATGAGCAGAAGTAGATTTCAGTGCACATAAAATGCAAGTAAATATATATCTTTGGATTTCTCTAAATAAATAAACAGTATTTGACCACATTAATTTATTTTTCAATTACAGTGATATATCGCTAATCCGAACATCTTTAGTCTGAACCCTCCAGTAATCCGAACTGTGGTTTGAAAGGAAAAAAAAGTTTTATTTATTACGTATTATTATTTTATGTACTATTATTTTTATTTAATAATTATTATTTATTTTATTATTATTACAGTACAGTATTTTTTTCATACTGTCGATTGTACTGTTATGCTGTAGACCTATTTTGATTTATTGTGTGTTCACGTTTGCTTTTTTATACTGTACACTACGTATCGTATTGTCAGCATGTATCACCGCTGTCCTTAATGAACTGATTAGTCACCAGTATTGCACAATGTTTGTTTATCTTTACATTCCTTCAACAACAACAATGACTTAACCTAAAGCCTGGTTGTATATAACGCTCAGTTTTTCTTTGGTTATTGCAATGAAACGTTGTCTGAGTTGTTGTTTATTGTTTTGTGTTTTCGTAAGTTTTCAGTGAATGATTATCGATTGTTTTAGTAAGTGATTTTATTTTTCAGATAAATTTTAAAAGTGACAGTTTTATTGTTTATTAACTTTATTTTTTATTTTACTGTTTTTAACACTAAAATTTATTTCGTTAAAATGGCTACCGGGTCGAAGCCTAATAAAAGAAAACACGTAACATTATCATTGACGGATAAGTATAAAATAATTCAGTGTCTGGAAAAGGGTGAAGCAGCCGTACAACTTGCTACTAAATACAATGTCAGCAAATCTACAATCATTGACATAACAAAATAAAGATAGGATTTTAACTTATGTTTCAACTACAGAAGAAGGACCAAGCAAGAGACAAACTCTGAAAACAGGTGATTTTTCTTTACTTGATTCTGCTGCTTACACGTGGTTTCTTCAAGAAAGAAGTCGTCATACTCCCATCTCCAGAGACATTTTAAAGCAGAAAGCCAAGCATTTCCATTCACAAATTTACCCTGATCAGAAATTCAAAGCAAGTAATGTTGGCTAGAAAAATTTAAGACACGCCACGGTATTCGGTATCTATCAATATCAGGGGGAAAACTGTCTAGTGACTTTTCCACCGTAGAACTATTCCAAAAAGCTTTTTTAGAAAAAATTCTTGAATTAAATTTAACCGATGATCAAATTTATAATGCGGACGAAAGCGGTCTTTGTTGGAGGTCGTTACCAGAGAAAACTCTAGTTCACAGAAATTAAGCCTCAGCACCCGGTCGAAAAATGTCCAAAGAGCATGTCACGATAATGCCTTGTGCAAACGCTTCAGGAAAACCTAAATTAAAGTTACTTATGATTGGAAAATCAAGAAACCCAAGACCATTTAAGAATTGCTGCCTTCCGGTTTTGTACCGAAGTCAACGTAAAGGATGGATGAATATCGAACTTTTTTCAAACTGGTTTCACAACGATTTCATACCGTCTATTAAAACTTATTTAAAATTGCAGAATTTGGAACAGAAAGCATTTTAATTGGATAACTGTCCTGGACATCCTCCAGCAGATGAATTGATTAGTAAGGATGGAAATTTTACGGTTATGTTTTGGCCTCCAAACTGTACTCCATTGTTGCAACCAATGGATCAGAACATAATACAATCCATTAAATTAAAATAGCGTAAAGACCTGCTTTTAAATGAAATTTCCCAAAATTGTGATGTTACCACATCGATAAAAAATATAAATTTGAAGGATGTAGCATTCTCAGTTGCTGCTGTTTGGGAAGCCGTCGAACCTGAAGCAATTCGAGCATCATGGAAAAAACTGTGGTCTTATAGAATTTAACTACGGTGATACACAAAATGAGGAAATTTAAAACATGCATAATTTAGTTAAAAATATAAATCCAGATGTTCATATTTCACCAACAGATGTTGCAGAATGGATTACAGGTAGAACCAAAAGTGAATTCGAAATCAAATCAGATGAATTATAAATATGACATTACAGAATGAATTAGAAGATGATGATGACGATGACGAACTCGAAGTAAAAAATTAAAACATGAAGAGGCAGGTTGACAGTTTTAATGCGTGTATAGAATGGGCTGGCTAAGTAGAATGATACACCATTCCACAAAATTTTATTGCTAATGCAGCTCCGAGAAGAAGCATTCAAAAAAAGTTTAGCTTCCAAGAAGCAAAAGAAAATCAGTGACTTTTTTCCAAAGAAATAATAAAAAAAAAATTTGTGTTATTTTGTGAAACTTTTTTTTGTGTTCTGTACAAGAAAGTGATATTTTTTATGCAAATTAAATTATATACTGAACTATGCAATTTTATTAAATCAGAATCCTCAACAATACAGTACATACAAACTAAATTTTTACGTTACAGTACAGTAGCTTTTTTTCTATTAGTTACTTCATTTATTTACAGAATTAAATTGACGTATCATTAGAATCTGATTATTTTTGTCTTAAACGCTAGTTATTGATGTCTCTTGGGGGTAAATTCTCTAATCCGAACGAGCATGGTTTTTATTAGTTTGGATTAGTGAGATACCACTGTATACGGTTATTTGGCTAACCCCATAATCTTCTTCTTCAGGAATGTATACAAATATGGATAACATAATTACAGAGATCATTTAGTCATTGTTGGTAGTGGATATGTAAAATTTATATATGTGTATTTTTTTATTATTAAACTATTAAAATCTTATTGGCTGTGCCATTAGTTAAATTATAAGTTATTGATTGAATTGCACCATTTGCAAACTCTTTGTTTTGTTCTCTAAGATAGCGAAGCTTAAATTTTGTTCCCCCCCTTTTCCTGCCCTTGCCCTTTGTACCTACTGCATGTAAAGCAGACTGCGATTCTAGCTGGCTATACAATTGTGGTATATTCAATTTCTCACACTCTTCTGCCTGACAAATTTATTTGATTTATGATTGCGCCAGCTAGGAAGATTATTAGAGACTAAGATATTAAAGAAATGAAACAAAGGCAAGATCTTAGCCAAAACCTTCTTAACCATACAGCAAGTCGTGGCAATATCTAATCAACACACATACAGGTGCTATAATTTTTTTTTAAGATAGTGCATTGGCAATGATCAGATCAAATTGTTGTTCAAACAAAGCATTTTATTCTAATTTAAAAAAAAAAAAAAAAAAAAATTGAGGTTACAAACTAGACAAATAATGGGGAATAACTATTTCTCTGAACAGAGCAAACTCCAGCAATATCATTACACAATTAAAACAAGCACATTCACGTAACCCTAACACATTATTTAGTACACAATGCATTCCAAAGAAATAGTGGGGAACAACTGCTTCTCCCAGCATAGCTAACTTCAGAATTATACCTTACACAAATACAACATAAGCATTTACGCTACTCTAACGCTCTACTCAGAATTTCACAAATATTTTAACATAGACACTTTCCTGTCATAATTAAATACAATTCTTAGATATCTACAATCCAGGAAGCATCAATATGATGTGCTTACTCACAGCTCTTTCCCTATATGAATAGTCCTTTTCCATGAATAAGTTTCTATTGGGACATCTCGAATCGTTACTTTGCCTCTGGATACTTTCCTAACTTGGATGTTTCTGTACTCTGGATATTGTAGTGGTTGCTTTTGGCCTGAGTAGTAAATGACTTCCTTTCTTCCTCAGCTGGTGGCTGCCTGTTGACTACACTAGTAGCATATAGAGAACCTCTGATTTTGCTTTCAATGTTCATCCATAGGATACTATGGCAGACTTGCCTCGGAGACTACCCAGAAGACTTCGGGGAGACTTACTGTCGACAAAACTCCAATGATAGACATCAAGGTCACAAGGTACAAATTACCAAACTACGATCTAGCCACGTGTAGCGAATCATTGCCTCTTTTCTTCCCGTACTGCCGAATAGGAACTCAAAGCAGCCTAGATTCTCCTTTTCTCCCCCTTTCAGCCCCTTAAATATCCTTTTCGTTCTTTGTTCTCATTCCAGAGTGTCCATGATTACCCTTCGGCGTGCCTGTCAGAAAATTTCCATTTTTGACATCCAGTTATTAAATCCCAATAATTAGTCTTGTCACTTTTTATGAATGTATTCACTCACAGATTCTCCTTTTCATTCCTATGTCCTTAAAAAAAAAATCTCTGTTTACTTCTTTTTTACTTTCAAGTAACTAATAGTGATCTTAGAAATTAAGAATAAATAGAAATAATGGAGATAGCAGCAATTGACTACTTGAAAGTAAAAATAGGTTAACAGGAGCGCAATTTTTTTAAGGACTCAGTCTAAAATACATAAGAATGGACAGGAGTAATCTATGAGCAAGTACATTAATATAAAAAAAAAGTTTAAAAAATTTAATTGCACCTTTGTCATAATAAGAGATTATAAAAAAACACGCTTAACATAGTAAAAATTTTGAAAATAATACATCATCATTGCAGAACAAACAAGCAACTTAAATGAAAAAGAATACAAGACAAACACAACTGTTGGTAAACCAGAAAACAGAAATGACATGAGTGAAAAAAGTAATATCAGGCAAATGATTAATCATTTTTGATATTTGCTAAGGATGAGAATCTCTCAGACTTTTAGGATTGTGAGTTATTCTTTTAGGATGAGTCATTCTGATTTAAATTAAAATGGTGTAATTAAGCCTCTGACTTTTCATTCAACAAATATTCATATTTAAAACTGCTTCTGTGAATTATGCAAGTATCATTCCAGTGGATACCGTGTTCACTCTGAGCATGATTGTACGAGAATTGATATATGAGGTATGAATGTAATACTGATTCGTAATTCTTTTTTCCACTTAACAGTAGGTCTGTCTAAAATATGCTAAATTACAGCCAAAAGAATCAAATAAACAAAAGTTAGAGATACAGGTGAAAGTTGATATTTTGTAGTTGTCAAAGAATTCTGAATCTTGTAAAAAAATATATAGGTATCAGATGAAATGTATGGGATGAGTACACTGCATTCTGTTGTGGTATCCTTGGGTGTGGGTTTGTAAGAATCAAAATTCCTGTTCAATATGTAGTGGGTATCGCTATTTAGTTCCATTGATTGAGAGAAAATCTTACTGTAAAGATAAAGATGAGGAACAGATGTTATGTACTTTGTTAATTGAAATTTTAACAACTGTTATTCTGTGGGAGTAATGATTATTATTATTATTATTATACAGGTATTTCTATAGTGTCAAAAGAATCATTACTGAAGACTCGTACTAACCATTATTCACACAATACATATCTCTCCTGAAACTTATTCACTGTTGGGAACCTCTAAGCAATCCATTCTACTCATTTCACTTGCCTAGTTCGCATGCCCTTACATAACTTTCAGGGATGACCCCCTTGTTTTCACCCTACTACTCATATATTGAAAAATTTTTTGTGTCAATCTTATAAAGTAACTTATAAGTTTCTGTCATGTCCCTTCTTCTACCCCTGTTAACCAACAGGAGAGAAGAGATTTACCCACACACTCTCAGTTTATACTCATAGAGAATATTCCACAGACCTGTCACCAACTTGGTTACTTATCTATGAATCTTTTCTACCACCACATGATCTACAAGAAACTCAGGTGACCAAATCTGTGCACAGTAGTCAAGATGTTGCCAAATCATAGCCTAATAAAGTGAGATAATAATCTGTACTTGTTAGTGTCTCTGAGCTATTTTGCCAACCCTTATAATATGTCCTCTGAACTTCAAATCTCTATCCACCATCACTCCCAGATCCCTAGTCTCATTGATATAATACAAAGTACCGTATTTTTCGATAGATAACGTGCACCTAATGTATACCACGCACCGCCAACATTTTCATATCTTCTGCCAACTCTTTTTGATATATAGATAATGCGTGTGCGCCAACTAGCGGTAGAGTTAGGAAGTACATATATTCAGAGGATGGAGGAATTCTTTAAAAGCACATGCGTTGCTAGTAGCAGTGGTTGATTTTTTTTAATTCAGAATTTTACAATTTTCACATTATTCTGAGGTTATGAAATTTTGGTTGGAGAATGAAAGAGAAAAATAGCATTTTTCAACCCAAAAGCTTTGTTAGTATTGGATTCGTGTAGGGCACACATAACAGCAGAAGTTAAAACAATTGTAAGTATTCCAAATTGGCTGTCATTCCAGGTAGTTTAACAAAAAAACTCCAACCCCTTGATCTTGCAGTAAGTAAACCATTCAAAGACAATCTGCGGGCTAAGTGGGAAGACTGGATGATGGGCGTCCATGAATATAACAAAACAGGGCAGATGAAAACGTCATATAAAGATATAGTTACGTGGATTGTAGAAAATTGGGCTGCTGTAAGTGAAAACTGTGTTAGAAATGGTTTCATTAAAGCGCAGGTGTCCGGTGACAATGATTATGCACATGACAATGTATCTTCCGAAATGGAAGCTGAAGAAATACTAAACAAAATTTTTAACACAATTGATTCTTTTAATATTGAGTGATGAAGAATTTTTTGGATTTGAATAGTGTAATGTTCAATAAATATTAAGTAATACTTCTACTTAGTTTTGTTATTACATTTGATTTACCCTCATACCTTTCAAATGTATACCGCGCATGTTCATTTTTAACGAATTTAGACTTTTTTGTATAGATAACGCACGCATTATCTATCGAAAAATACGGTATATAATCTTTTCATCCCGAAGGATATTTACATTACCTTACATTTTGTAGCATTAAATTGACAACTGTTGTCCTTTACCTGTGCTGCCAATTATTTCAATCATTCTGTAAGATATCTACATCACATTTTTCAACTGTTGCCCTCCCAAGTTTTGCACTGTTACAAACAACAGAATATCCCTCCATTAAATCTGCTATATCATTAATATACAAATTAAAGAGTAGGTGCCCCAGTAGAGAGCTTTGGAGCACTACACTAGCCACCCACATTCACCTTGATTCCACTCTACTATATATCACCCTTTGGTGGTGTATGGTGGAGCAGAACTTGGGTGTATATATATATATATATCTTTCATTGAAGATATGCATATGATAAATACTGGTTGATAAGGTACTAAATGCTCTACAGGTAGGGAGGATATATCCAACAACAGTTAACTCCCAGAACTTTCCTTTCCATAGCAAATTAAATGTGCAGTTGTAGACAGTGAATTTTTTATAAGAAGGTCAGTTCATATTGAGAATATAGCCAGATTGCAAATATGTTGTCCACATTGCAGATAAAAAGAATTACTGAGAATGAATGGTGGAAAACAAACTATCTTCTAGATCGTTTAAATAGCTTGCTGAACCTCTAACGCTCTTTGTTAGATATATCAACTTCTTCCATTCCTTTCTGTCTTCAACTCTTTCATTCCAGACCTGGATTCTCATCACAACTAAGTCTTTTTGGATATTATCCTCCCAGCATAGCTGCAGTCTATCTCTAGGTCGCTTTCCATTAGACTTGATTTCAGATCCCTGTTTAGCCATTCCCTCCTCACCCGTTCTTTCTACTTGTCCAAGTAATCTCAATCTGCAAGCTCTGGTTTCATCAGCTAGAAATGAGAATCTATAGATTTTGTATAGGTCTTGATATTTCTGCTTTTCCATTTGCCTGTTATGTTATCTCTTATAGGTCCATGGACTTGTCTGAGGACTTTATTTTCAAAGATCTACAACCCTTTTGCATCTTGATTTGTTATGCTTCAGGTTTCTGCTCCATATAAATCAATAGGTCTGATAATTGTCTCATATATTTTTGTTTTAACTCTGCTTTCAGCAGCAGTTTTGAGCTTTCTAAATGTTTACATATTCACACTCATATTTTCTTCTCCCTTCTGTTTTGCATAATTTGTTAATATTGTATCTTAGTTGATTTGCATGAGCTGAAAAATATTTGCTGTTTATTTTAACCTTAAGGATAACACCAATTAGAAAATGATCACTATCATCCTCTGAAGCTCCAGATATTCTGAATGCTATTTATGTCTTTTATTGATTATGATATGCTATTTGATTGAATACATATCCATCAGGAGACTTCCATGTTTGTTGGTGTATATTCTTCCTCATAAACATAATGCTGCTGCTTATTATTAAATTTCTGGATGCAGCCAAATTAATTCATCTTTCTCCATTAATATTTATTTTTTCGTGAAGTCTTTGGTTTCCACTAATTTTTTTTTAATATATATATTTCTTCTTTTCCAGTTCTTGCATTGAAATCTAATAAAATTATTATATCTTGTGGAATATTTTTGAGGATTGGTTCCAGTTTTTTTTCATAGAATTCAACTTTTATTTCCTTGTCTGCAGCTTCTGTAGGAGCATATATATTAATAAAGGTTATCTTGCACCATTTTGCATGTACTCTTAGCTTGTTAATGCTTTCTTTAAAAGCATCAAATTCAATCAGAAATGACCACAATTTTTTCTTAATGATGAAACCTGATCCAAATGCTTGTTTATCAGAGTTGTTTCCACCATAAAGTAGCAGAAGGTTTTCTTTCTTCAAATGACCTTCTCCTGTCCATCATATCTTGTATTGCTGCTATATCCATTATGTATTTATTTAATTCATGTATATTGAATTAAATAAATATACTTGAAATGCTCTGACTCTGTACAAGCTTCTCATATTCCATGAGCCTATTCAAAAACCATTAATCCAAAGTTGGATCGATATCCATTTAAGTTCGTCCAGTAAAAATTACCTGTTTTGTGACTAGTTAATTTTTTTATGAGATGAAGTTGTTGGCCCCATGCTCAACCCCAACCTCTAGAAAAGGGTGCATCTCTTTAAGTCAGAATGCTACTATATCGGTATAGCTATACCGATGGTAGCATTCATTGGAATGCCCAAAGTCTGCCACTGTCCCCCCCCCCCCCCACACACACACACCACAGCAAAGCTGAGACACGATTGGGGGGGGGGGGGGGGGGCTTAAGTGCATACGAAATTTAAATGTCTTCTGATGGTGGGCAAATGTTTACCAGCCAACAAAGAGATGTTTCTGAAAAAAGGGAGAGATGATATAAAACCTAGCCAAAATGCCAGAAGGTTGTAAGTAAGTAACTTATTAAAACACTGAATAAGTAGTACAAATGAAAATATAATACAACAAGTATTTAAAACAATAGAACAATAGAAGTTTAAAAATAAAAAATAAAAATAAATAATATAGATTAGTAAAAAAGTAATACTACATGTGTTATATACAGGGTGTTCGGGATAAATTTGACAGTTTCGTAAGGAAAAAGAAAATCTTCTTTGTATCTATTAAATTTAATGAATTGACAAAAAACATTACAGGCAGAGTTAATTACAATACTATCAACAAGATTTACTCAAAATAACCACCATTAGCATCGATCACAGCTTCAATCCTGCTTCGGAACCTCGAACAAGCTGATGCTACAGTCTCCCTGGGAAGGGCCGCAAAAACTGTTTTAATTTTATCCATTAACTGGGCTTTTGTATTACTGGAAGTGCGATTGGTGTCTTTTTCAACTGTGCCCCATACAAAATAATCCATGGGGTTAAGGTCTGGGGAGTTTGGAGGCCAAACATTTGGACTGGTGAAGTCGTAGAAATTTTCAGACAACCATTTTTGACTTTTCCCAGAGGTGTGGCAAGAGGCTGAATCCTGCTGCCATACATACGGCCTACCATTGGCTACCCTTGTTATCCAGGGCTTGACTACAGTGTTTAGCAACTCCACGTAGCCATCTGAAGTCAACCTGAGGCCCTCTTGGAAAAAATGCGGAGGCATCACATTGCCTTCAGAGGATACACATCCGAAAACCATCACAGTTTGGGGAAATTTAGTCTGCATTACACGAGGAATGTCCTTTGTACTGTATGCAAGCCATCTGTTATTCTGCGTGTTGTGTTTTTGATCCTGGCAAAAGTTTTTCTCATCGGAAAAGAACCAGATTGTTTGTGGTTCCGCAGGATGTTTCACTTTGCTTAGAAGTTTCTTCGCGTTTATCAAACGTTTTTCACGGGCCTTTTCTGTAAGCAGCTGACCTTTGCGGCGCTTGTATGAGTAGTAGCGGAGGTCTTCATTGAGTGCAAGCTTCATAGTAGAGGCTGCAACATTCATTTCACGTGACAAAGCCCGAATTCCAATGCCAGGGATCTTCAACACCTGTTCCTGCGGATTTGCGAGGAATTCTGCTGTACGAACGCAATCAGATCATCTGCTAGGGATCTTTCTTCTTGCTACATCCTCGTAGTCACCATTGCAAGTCTCTAGTTCATGCCTGATTGTTTTTACTGTATTCAGGGAGCATTGGGCAGCAGTCGAAATATCCTTATTTTGATGGCCGGCACGAATCATCATGATACAAGTTATTCTCTTCCATGATTCAGGTGGGTTCCAGCTATCCATCCTTTCTGACATCTTGTATATGAATGAAGAAGGGTCCAACCTTTTAAATGAAGAGAAGTGTGTGTTAATACATGTAACTTACGGAAAAATATAATTAATTATAAATATGTCAAATTTATTCCGAACACCCTGTATATATCCTGCAATTATTTTCTAAGTGGTAATATAGAAATTGATAGTAAAAGACAAGACTTAGGAATAAGAAAGCAAATGGAAATAGATTAGAAAGAGCTGCACAATGCATGTAACTAAGGGCCATAGCCATACAGGTTGCTATAAAAATACAATGTAGGCAATACAGTCACTACTGTGGAGAGCACACAAATATATACAGAAAATAATTGACACATAATATACACTGGTGTCCAGAAGCTAAGGATGAACTACATTTGTACCTGTATATGAAAAAATTTTCATGACTACAGCCAAGCATGCACATAAATTTATTACCAGCATATTAATAAATTATATTACACAAAAAATGTGTTATAAATTTCATAGAAATTCAACTGCAATACCTTTTTTGGCAAAAGTTTTTTTTAGCAAAAAAAAAATTCAGTTTATTATAATCAGAATTATAATAAATAATTATAATAAATTTTATTATAATCCTTTGGCGAAAGATTAGACTCATCCTATGCAAATGCAAACAAAGTATTCTGGCAGGCCATCCGCCGCCTTCGAGGGAGGAAATTGTGCACAGCAAGGACAATTAAGGCTCTGATGGTGCACTTTTAACAACCGAGAAGGATATCCTCCACAGATGGAGGGAATACTTTGAGAGCCTTCTTAACCCGGGTGGCCCAGCAGTTGTGGACATCCAAGAGGTGCAGATCGGGACAATGACTAGTCTCACAGCAGAAGAGGTCCATTTAGTGCTAAAATCAGGCAAGGTTGCTGGTGATGGTGAAATTCGGCCCCGAAATGCTAAAAGCCTTAAATTGAGACGGTGTTCTCTTGCTGAATCAAGTGTGTCAGGCTGCTTGGATATCTGGGCAAGCACCAAAGCAATGGCAGACAGACATAATAATACCAGCCTTTAAGAAGGGTAACCAGAAGGATTGCAGTAACCATCGTGGCATCTCTCTGCTCAGCCTGCCTGGGAAGGTGTATGCTAAGTGCTTGGAAAGACGGTGCAGGAGCATAGTTGAGTCAAAGTTCCAGGAAGAACAATGTAGCTTTCATCCTGGTAGAAGCACAACTGACCAAATCTTCACTTTAAAGCAAGTCTTTGAGAAATCTTGGGAATATGCCAAGAATGTCTACACATGTGTTTGTGGACTTGGAGAAGGCATATGACCGGGTTCCTCGGGATAAACTTTGGCAAGTAGTACAGGAGTATAGAGTGGATGGCCAACTATTAGCTGCCATCAAGTCCCTATATGAATGCCCCGAGTTTTGTGTCAGGGTAAATGGCACAAAGTCTGAACCTTTCACAATCTCTGTTGGTCTCCACCAAGGGTGTGTTCTGTCACCCCTCATTTTCATAATATTTATGGACTGGATTGATAGGCACAGCCGAGGCAGTGAGTGTGTCAGAATTGGAAGATGTGGCATTGGACGTCTGCTTTTTGCAGATGACCTAGTTCTGCTTAGCTCTTCCACAGATGACCTCCAGTGGATCCTGGATAGGTTTATGGCTGTTTGTGCAGATGCCGGAATGAAGATCAGTGTGGCCAAAACTGAAACATTTGTAGTCGCAAGACAACCATCCCAATGCACTCTAAATGTAAGTGGAGTTCCAATGAGGCAAGTGGAGAAGTTTAAATACCTTGGGTCCATATTCACGAATGATGGAAAATGGGACGTATAGCTAGATACTCGAATTGGCTTAGCAAGCTCAATATTGCGGGAGCTTGGCCGTTCAGTAGTATTGAAGTGGGAGTTAAGCCAGAAGGCAAAGCTGGCTGTCTTCAATACAGTCTATGTCCCCAACCTCACCTATGGTCATGAGAGTTGGGTAATGACCGAAAGAATGTGGACACAAATCCAAGCAGCTGAAATGAGGTTCCTTCGAGGGGTTACAGGGCTGACAAGACTCGACAGAGTCAGAAGCTCAGCAATTTGGGAAACCCTCAATACTCAACCGCTGCTTCTCCGTGTTGAGAGATCACAGTTACGTTGGTAAGAGAGGCTCCCTCAGCAGGCCCTCTTTGCCAAGCCAGAGGGTGGGAGGCCACGTGGAAGGCCAAGGACTCGCTGGATAGATTATATCCAAAACCTTGGGTGGACACGTTTGGGAATCCCACCAGAACACCTGAGTTTGGTGGCAGAGGATCGTGACCATTGGAAGTTCCTCTTGCAGCAGTTGCCCCCACAATCCAATTAGGAAAGTTGGACCTTGAAGATGTATGTATGTATGTATGTATTATAATCAAAGATAAAAACCTACCTTTGAAAACCCTATTGCTGACAAGCAGATGGTGATCATCTCTAGACACGTATTGATAGATGCAGAGACTAAAATTCTTGCCAGAGGACATGAAAAATATTCAACATATTTTTTTTAGCTTAACACCAAACACAAATATTCTAGTCTTTCAATAATAATACCAGCAGACTTTAGTTTGAAGTTGCTTCTTCATTATTTAAAACAGGCTACCTTCTGCAGGATAGATTTGCATACACTATCTGATCAAAATTATCCAGATGCCACTTATCACAACTCTCACTCTAATACGAAAGGCATTAATATGAAGTAGTTGGTCACCCTTTGCTGGTATAACAACTGTCAATCTTCTTGGAAGTCTTTCCACTAGATTTTGCTATGTTGCTGTGGTAATTCACAATCCAAACCTGAACAAAAGTGATTGCCTAAACTTTCTCAATTTTGGAAAGTTATATTTAACTAATACTCACCATTCATATGTTTCTTAATTGTGATTAAATTTTACTTATATTTAAAAATAATTACCATCTATTAATGAAGATGGAACTATTCTCCTGCAGCTTATAGTGCCACATAATATCACGTGCTTTCAATTAAAATTGCTGTTCTTTTTAGAGTTTTCCTATAACTGTATTGACAGTGGCTATGAAACTTAACCGAAAATTTTACAAATAAAAATATTAAATGTAATTTATTATCAGCATCCAGGAATGCGTTAGCAGAGCTAATCTCAGGTGGTCTTAAACAGAATGGGCGAGGAAAGATTAGCAAAAGAAGTGTTCTCTGCCAGGTTAGCAGCAAAACGATCCAGAGGAAGACCAAGATATAGGTGGATTGATACGGTACAAAGTGCCTTAGACGATAGAAATATAAGATCTGATAATGTTGGAGCCTTGATAAGTAACAGGCTGATTTGGAGGAAAATTGTAGATAGGAAATTAGTAATGATGTAAATTTTTCATGTAGTACTATCATATCCTGTACACCCCTTGAGGGTACATGTCAGGAATTTGATGATGATGATTTATTCTGGTATTATTATCTTATGATGAATTGCTGTGGTGATAATTCCTTTTCATTCTTCCAGAAGAGCATTAGCGAGGTCAGCCACTGATGTCTACAATTTAGTATGGGTTGCATTCAGCATTCTAATTCATTCCACAGGTGTTTGATGAAGTTGAGATAAGAGCTCTGTGCAGTCCAGTGAATTTCTTCAACAACCATCTCATCACACATTCCTGCACAGACTTCACTTTGTGTATAGGTTGTGTGTGGGAGGGTGGGATGGCAGGGATGACAAACAACCCATGTCTTGTTGATACCAACAAGAACCTTCCCCAAACAGTTGCGAAAATGTTGCAAACACAGAATTGTCCAGAATGTTATTATAGGCTGCAGCATTAAGATTCCCCATCACAAGAACTAGAAGACCCAACCCGAACCATGAAAATGCACCATACCATGATGCCTCGTCCACCAAACCCAGGCTCATCCATCGAACTGCAAGGTAGCAAAATGTGATTCATCACTCCATGAGAGACCAATGGTCTCTCATGGAGTGATGAATGATGGAGTAGTGTAGCAAGCTTTACACTACTCCATCCTGATGCTTGGTGTTGCCTTTGCTAATGTTGGGCTTGTGTGCAGCTGTACAACCATGTAAACTGATGTTCCTCAACTCCCAGTGAAAAGTTGTAGTGCTAGTGTTGCTTGTGAGGTATTCCAGAACTTGATAATAAGCGTTTCATCTGAGGCAGAGGATTTTTTTCACACCACATTTTTCAGCAGTCATGTTTTCTGTCGTCTAGTAGGATAGAGTGCAACCTTTGCATTTACTTGGAGTCTATTCAATTCCACATTATTTCCAGTTATTTTACTTGCAGTTATGTGGGATTGAGTTATGTCCACAGTTATGTGGATCCCTATTACCTGCTCTGAACAGATCACAGAAATTATCCTCACTGGCATGAAGGCCCCCATTCAACCCAAAATCTTTATCTGCTTTCCAAACCCTAGTTCAACAGAAAGTGTATCAAAGTAGTCGAGGGGGGAAAAAAAATTCAGCTTACCATGAGTGGCTTACATCAAGAATTCCAGCTTCATACCCTGCCTATACCAAAGCACACAACATATGCAAAACAATCATCAACAGATCCAAATTAGACCTTTATAAGGTCTAATTTTGTTCTGCTGATGATTGTTTTGCATATGTTGTGTCTTATAAAGATCCAAATTAGACCTTATAAAGCAGAAACCTATCTCCTGTCCAAATGGAAGCTGTGCCTTTTGGTCTCTTGCTAAGGCTGTTGGATGCAACTTCTGCTCACCTGCACTTCTCCCTCGTCCTGCTAGTACTACTGTTACTTCACCCATGGAAATCACCTCCCATATTGCAATCCAAGCACCATATGCTTCCTGTAGTTTTTTGACAAAAAGACATCAGAAAACTACTAATAACTGCAAAGTTAATTCAGAGAAGTCCTGCTGTTAGGTCTTAAAATGATAGTCTCCCAGATCTTAGGTAAATTAATGCAACCATACTTGTTGAGGTTGGGAGAGTGCTTTATAACTGATGCTGATTCTAAGAATAGCCTCTCAGACCTGTAATGACTTCTATGTAATAAAGATGTTTTTCTCCATCTGATCCTATATAATGGAGTATCCAGATCATGGTCTGCCAATTTTGACTTAAACAGATGATCTGATGTAATTTTTATGTTCTTCAAAATGTATTCTGATCTACCAGTCATGTTTCTACACTCCCACATAAGGACATTAGATGTCAGTTACAATTTAAAATTGTCATCATCATCAAATTTCTGATCTACCCTCAAGGAGTGTACAGGATATGATAGTACTACATGAAAAACTTACATCACTACTACCTTCCTATCTTCCATATTCACTAAAAACGTGCCTAAGTAGCTGAAATGTTTTACTTATTCTATAGATTCTCCATTCACAGCATAGTTGATATTTTCAATGCTTCTGCCTATTGTCAGTGTCCTTTAACTTGTTATTGCTGACCTTCATGCCATATCTATTACAACAGTTATTCAATTTAGTCAGGGAATCATGCAGACTTGTACCAGATTTATTTAGAAGTATAACATCATCTACATAAAGTACAGATCTGAGATGAACATCTCCAAGTTTGATATCAAGTTTAATACCACTTTCCTTCATAATGTGATCCATATAGATAATGAATAACAGAGGTGATAATGTACATATCCTTGTCTGACACCAGATTTAACATTAAACTATATTCCTGCACTTCCTTCAATTTCTAACTACTGATTTACAACTCAAATAAAGACTAAGTATTGCTTGATATAATGCCCCTCATTGACACCATATAACTGTAGCGTTTTGAATAGACTTTTCTCTTGGTCCTTTGTCATATGCCTTTTCCAGATCTTATTTTCAGCCATTTTCTGTCCACTTCCGGATGAAGGCCTCCTCCAGTTCTTTCCACTTGTCTCTGTTCTTGGCAATGGTTGACCAATTTTCTCCAACAAAATTTGACAATTCATCACTTCACCTTCTTTTAGGATGTACTTGGCCTCATTTCCCTTCTTTGGGAATCCAGTTAGTTAGTATGTTGATCCATTGCTCATCTTCTCTTCTGGATAGATGTCCGGCCCATTTCCGTTTTAGTCGCTTATGGTGAAAAATTATGTCAGTCATATGAGTCTGGCTTCTTATCCAGGTGTTTTGCTTCTTATATTTTAATCTAGCATCAACCTTTCCATTTTCTTTGAGTTGTTGCTAGTTTATTTTCCAGTGCTTTTGTAAGAGACCAAGTTTCACAACCATATGTGATGACTGGAAGTATACACTGGTTAAATGTCTTCCTTTTTAAACAGTATGGGACATCACTGTTTTGAAAAAATGCTTTTAAATTTTCTGAATGCACTCCAGGTGTGTTGAACTCTCCTATTTATTTCCTTTTGGAGTCCACAGTTTAGATCAATGAGATGACCTAAGTATATATGAAGAGACTCTTTCCAAGAAATTGTTTTCTATTATTATTATTATTATTCCAAATGTGCAAAACTTAAATACAGATCTTTGTTATATTCCCCATGATTTCTCAACTATATGTCTTAAAGTGAATTAAAATTATCTTTATTAAAATTTAAAGAATTAAAAAATCTATTAAAATAGATTTAAAATTGTTTCTACAATTACTTGGTTTAGTGCTTGTGTCTGTCAGAGTTTCATTGTGCTCGGATGATGCTGGGTAGAATACCAACCAAATATTAGTGAGTTTAGTAAATGTATTTTTTCCTCTTGATGTAAGTCGCTAATTCATTAGCAACTTAATGTAAGTCGCTAATTCATTAGCGACTTACATTACGATCACACAGTGTTGTTAATTCATTAACGACTTACTGTGATTCATAAATGCATCCCAAGCATTTGTGAGGCTTCTTTAAATTTCTTGTGAAACAGTTATCAATATATGATATTTTTGTCTGTTGCCAGAGTACTTGCTGGCCAGTAGTGATTGTATGGAAAACCAGACCTGATTTATGTTCTCCTCTTTTTTTTTTTTTTTTTTCCCCTGTGTTCAGACATGCGGATCTCTTCCGACCTTCCTGTCTGGCCTTCATAACAAATGCCACAAGAGCAATGAACCTCATAGATGCCTAGTTTTTTCATGGGGTGATGTAGAGGTTTTGGTGGATGTAGGAATCTAGATATTTTTTGTAAAGGTAAAAAAAGCCGCTTTTGTGTTGTACTTGCAGAGCAATGTAGCCACTTTGTCTGTGGCATTTTTGATGTAAGGCAGCGTGATTGCATTCTTGAAATTTTGTTTATGTAAGGGAGTTGCAGGAGATATATTAAGAATTTTTTGATCGTCTTGGGTTCAAAACCATTAATTGTGAAGTTCTGTGTCAGTTAGTGTAGTTCATTTCTTTTAATTGGTGTGCTAGATAATTGTATGCCCTGTCTCATAAAGTTTTAATTATTCCTATCTTTTACAATGGATGGTGCTGTGAAGCGACATTTAAAAATCTTCCCATTGTGGTAGGTTTTCTGTATACAAAGAAGGATAATCTTTTTTCCTCTTCGTTTACTTCGACAAAGATATCAACGAACGGTAATTTTTTGTGTTGTTCTAGTTCAATAGTAAATTTTTCAGATACCCTTTGAAAGCAATCAGCTCATCCACCGTTCCCAACCAAACGACGAAAATATCATCGCCGTAACGTAGCCAAACATTTAGGTTTTTTTTGATAAGTTTTCAATGCATTTGTTTCAATATTTTCAATTAAATAGGTTGGCTAGGGCTGGAGATAGTAGGGAACCTCTAGCAAGTCCTTTTTGTTCCCAATATTTTTCTTGAAAAATAAAAAAGGTGTTTTTTATGCAGTTATTTGAATAGTCCTACAGTGTCCGATGGGAAAAGATTTCCAAGTAGATCCACTGTGTCATTTCTGGGTACACTGGTTAAGATACTGACATGCTAAAATTATCTTTATTAAAATTTAAAGAATTAAAAAATCTTTAAATTTTTTTAAAGCATGCTAAACTTGCTAAGTCTGAAGGTTCTATATTTATATCTTTTACCTTTTCAATGAAATACAAACTATTCTTTACAAATGATTCTGTTTTTCCTATGTGTTGTGATATCCTGTTTAACAGATATTTCACTAATTTTGAGGTCAAAAAATCTCTCATCTACAATTGGCTGTAATGGAATAACTTTTTTGTGAATTTTTAGTGCACCATAAATTCTTGGGACCAATAGATGTTTTGATAATAAAAATTTTTTTAATTCTTCTGGCCAATTACATAACTTTTTGATCAAGTCATTGATTGATTTTATTGTATGTTTGCCATGTGGGATCCATGTCTAAGGACGAATAGGTATTGGAATCCTCTAGTAGGTTGTTCATTTTTCTTGCATATTCATCTGAATTCATAACTACTGTTGAATTTCCTTTATCTACCTTGATTATTATTATGTTTTTATTTCATCTTAATTCTTTAAGGGCTATGAATTCCGATTTAAGTAAGTTTCTACGTGGTACTTTACATTTTAGTAATAAGGCTGAAGTTTGTATGTGGATGAGATCTGCCAAAGCTCTAGGAAGATTTCAGATTCTTTTTTGAATTTGTGCTATGATGTCAACTTTTGGAATGTTCTGTGGAGATAAGGCAAAATTAAACCTTTCATTAGGAGATTTTTTTCCGTTTTTGTAAGTCTTATGATGCACAAAACGTTGGGTTTTAATCCCAATCACATATTCTTTTTTTCACATATTTATCCCAATATGTGAAAACAGTCTCAAATCTCCTATTTCAAAAAAAGGAAGATAGAAGTCTACTGACCAGTTGCCATCACCTATGTACTCTCCAGAATAATGGAGAAAGTTATCAGTAGCCAACTTCTCCACTACTTAGAGGCCCACCAATTAATCAGCAACCACCAGTACAGATTCTGCTATTCAAGATTCACAGCTGACTTAGTAGCTTACATTACCCTCCACTGGACACATACCATGGAAAGGTTCTTAGAAACTCATGCTGTTGACATTTCCAGAGATTTTGGTCGTGTCATCATGGCCTGCTACAAATTATCATCCTTTGGTCTCCATGTCACCCTCTGTAATTGGGTAGCCAGCTTTCTCTCTAATCATTTTCTGCGAGTAATGATTGATTTCTCGCTCTCAGTTTCACCAGTCAATACAAGAGTAACAGCTGCCCAGTATCCCATTATTGTGTAACTGCAAACACACCAAACTTGCCTCTTCTCTTTCTCTTTTATTCCATTCACCTCTGGAACAGCTTTCCTCGTGAAGTATTTCCAAACTACAATCTCTAACTCTTCAAATTAGAAAGTTTATTGATTTTTTTTTTTTTTTTAATCTCATTCTTCATCTGCATCCCATGCATAGCATTGATGTACTTACATTATTGTCATTGTTTGAATTTCCCAAATCTATTGTTACACTCTAGTGGTTTAAGAAACTTAAACTGAAATACTTGTGTAATTAAAAACCTTTCCATGCTGTTCCTATGTATTTTATGGATTCGTGATCACCTCCGCATAAAAGAACAGCACTGCTTGGCTTCCTTCAAGACAAAAACTGGCAGTGTGGGTGATAGCAAAATTACGTGCCAGTTGATCATGAAGCTTAGCTTCCTGATGCTTCACTCTCAGGTTTTATTTTTTTTTTATGTACTGACCTAGCAAATGCAAATGCAAACCACTTTACGGAAGTAGGGTTTGAATCTACTGTATATATCACTCATGGGGATAGGGAGACAGCTGTGGAAACGAAACATGGCATCAACCACTTCAGGCCTGTTGATGGAGGTTTCACAAGGTGATGATGGTCATCTACCGCTTTGTTAAGTATTATTTTCTCTAGCGAAGAAAGTCCCTTTGCATTAGTCTATCTTGTGCTTCACTTGTTTATCATCAGTGTCATAGAGGAATTAGTAATAAACTAATAATTTCTTATTAGTTTCAACATGGATCATCTTGAAGATGATCCATGTTGAAAGACGTCCGAAAAGTGTAACAACACACCAGAAATCATTGATCAGTGCACGATATGGTATTGTATGACAGGCAAATTGAAGTGCATGAAATTGCTGAGACTATATGCATTTCAAAAGCATGTGTAGGATATATTTTGCATGAAGAATTGCAAATGAAAAAGCTTTGCGCAAGATGGGTGCTGTGCTTGCTCACAGCAGATCAAAAACACACTCGCATGAAAATCTCTGAACAGTGCTTGGAGCATTTTAACAAGAATAAAACCAATTTTGTGCATCGATTTATTACTCTGGATGAGACTTGAATTCACCATTACACACCAGAATCTAAACAGCAGTCAAAGCAGTGGACAGAAGCCGGTTGTTCAGCACCAAAGAAGACAAAGCCGGTCCCATCAGCAGGAAAGATCAGGGCATTGGTGTTTTGGGATGCTGAAGGCATTTTGTTTATTATCTTGAAAAGGTTAAAACAATAACCGGGGAATATTATTCCGATCTTTTAACCAGATAAAAAAATTTGTGAAAAAAGACCCGATTTGCAGAAGAAAAAAATCATCTCTCATCAGGACAATGCACAACATGCACACAAAGGTGTTTTGGCAATGGGAAAATTAAGGGATCTGCACTATGAATTGTTGGAACATCCACCCTATTCCCCAGATTTGGCTCTTTCTGACTTCTATCTCTTCCCAAAAACTAAAACTCTTCCTCGCTGCTCAGCGATTTTCTTCGAATCAAGAGGTATTTGCAGCTGTAGATGTCATCTTCATTAACTGTAATATCCTTGATACGGAATTTGTTACATACATCAAGGATATTACAGTTAATGAAGATGACATCTACAGCTGCAAATACCTCTTGGACATAACTTCTTTGTTCACTAATGTCCCAACAGATGAAGTCTTAATATTACTCAAGGACAAGTTATCCAAAAAAATGTTAGCCTTGCTCACACATTGCATCAGGTCCGGTTACTTCAAATTTCAAGATAATATATCATGGACTGGCTATGGATAATCCTTTATCCCCTGTACTCGCAAATATTTACTTAGAGGATTTTGAAACCAAAGCTATCTCTTCCTTTATTTTAACACCTAAAGTTTGGAAACACTGTGTAGATGATGTCTTCATTATTTGGAGCCATGGACATGATTCCCTTATGGTTTTCCTCAAACATCTCAATAGCCGACATCAAAGTATTAAGTTTACTGCCGAGCTTGAAACGGATAATTCCTTGCCTTTTCTTGGTGTCAAACTGACTTGCTCTTCTGATAAACTCAAAATATCGATATATAGAAAGCCCACACATACCAACAGATATCTGCATAGTCAGTCCCATCACTTCCCTCCTCATAAGCTTGAAATAATTTCCACCTTGGGACATAGAGCCCGTTCTCTTCTGGATGACCCAAATGAACTTCTTACAGAAATAAACCATCTGAAAACTTCTTTCGAAGTTAATGGATATTCCAAGAGAATCATTGAAAAATTCCTTCTTAATCCTCTTAGCCATCACTCAGAAGAAACAAATAGATTCAAAGGCAATATATCTATTTCTTACATAAGTACAGTTTCACATAAATTAGCAAAAGTTCTAAGAAAATACAATATCAGAACCTTGTCATCATCAACTCAAATACCCTGGTATATATAAAATATTGTGTGATTGTGATATTCCTTATTTTGGGCAGACAGACAAATCTGTCAAATTGCGTATGGAAGAACACATGAGGGACATTATTTACAAGAGATAGCGAGCCAGTGCATTATCAAGTCATATCCTTTTCTCGGCTAATCCTAATGATGAAAACCAAAGTCACAAAGTCTGCTGGGAAAAATCTACTAACATCTTCCGTTGCAATGATGAACTAGAGAGAAAAATCGTGGAATCTAGAGAAATCATCTTCAATCCTGTTCATCTAAATAATAACTTGAGCTACAACCTCCCAGATTGTCATTCAGCTGTAATCGTGTACTGGCGTTCACGAGATGCTACTAGCACGCACTTTCTCAACAATACAACTAACGAAAGAACAGCTTTAAATACAACCACAATGATTTAGTGTCAATTATGTATAGAGACTCTATAATGTTCATAGTTTATTTAAGCTTCAGTGTTTTTTCTTTCTTTTATAATGTCACCTGATGAAGGCTGTTACAAGCCGAAACTAGTCGTGTTTTTATATTAAAAACCTTTTTACTTAAATCTCGGTTATATATATATATATATATCAAGAGCAAATTTATTAATCTCAAACACAAGAGATTGCAAAACAATACATCAGTGGGGGGGGGACAGGTGGGCTCGATGAAAGAAGGTCTGTTTGATGTGTGTTTTTGAATAATTGAATTTTGTGGTCCTTAAGAAAAACCATGTGGGGGAAGACTCTTCTGAAGTACTGAATATAAAAAGAAGAGAACAAAAAGTTGGTTCAGTGCATTTAGATCTGAGCAAGAAATGAGCACTTGAGTTTGACTAGCAACCACTTGAAGGAAAGCAGAGGAATGATGTCAGCCAGTTCAGACAGCACTAATGAAAGTACATGTAGAAGAAGCACAGAAAGAGTACATCTCTGTATGATAGCAGATATCATGAGTCTGTAAGAGAGGGGACAATTGTCTGAATTACACTACATGTGATGAAATATACCCTTATCCATGCACTCATAAGTTCCAACTAATCTCTTGAAATGTGTCATTATCACCAATTACATATGTAGTAAAGCAGTGTAGTATACTTTATAACTAATGTCCTTGTAAGGTTTAGTAAAACTATATAAAAAAAATTAAACATTGATAAAACATGTCAAGTAATATTACTTCTTACAGTGGGGGATAAACATAGTTCATTGGATTTGTTCAGAGTTGGATGACATAATGCGGCAGTGTTTACAAATTTCCTTATATAACTTATTTTCATGAGAAACATTCTCTTATATGTAACTTTAGTCTTTATCTGTTGAACTTTGTGTGTGGAGATAACATTTTCTGCAAGCTAAGTCTATTTTGGCTCATAGTAACTGATGAAATACTGCAAATACTAATCTGCATCCAGGATCTGTCAATAGAAGTAACTTATCCTCCTTTGAAGAACACAAAAATGAAGAAAGCTCCTAGAAAGGATCAGATGTGACTTGAAATTTAATACCACTAATTATATTGGTATTAAGTATCTTTATTAAAACACTTAAGGAATAGAACAACATAGTTAAGGATATAAATTAAATTATACTTTAATAAATATTTTCCGATATTTCGGCAATGTCACATTGCCATCTTCTAAAGGAACTTACAAAAAAAGCACGTGCATGTCGGCACTACAAACACAGTAACTGGGAATGAAGAGATGAAGCTATTGTTCTCCTAAAAGTCCTGATGGTGCCCTCTAGCGGGCTAAGTAGGTGTTCTTGGCCGTTGGGCTGAAGGTCTGCTGATGTAAGCCTCCCAAATTTGGGGCAGTTGCATACAACCAAATTTGTTGAGGTTTGGAGAATTTCTTAGGGCTGAGGCTGATTCCATAAATAGTCTTTCGTATTTGTATTTGCTACGGTGTATTACTGTAGCTTTCTTCCACCTTATTCTGTGGCGTGTATCCAGAGCATGGTCCGCAAGTCCAGAATGGCTGTACTTGTGAAAGTATCTTTAGCTTTAAGATCTCAGAGTTACTCAGGCATAAAGGAATGACTGCACAGTGAATCTCTTTGGTGATTGCAGATGCTGTTTATTGTTTGCTGATGAATGTACACTAAAACTATTAGAGAGAAAAGTCCAGAGAGCAAAGGGAATGAACTCAATGGGTTGCAGTCTTTATAGTGCCAGATTTTTGACATTTAAACATTCTTCCAAAAAACTGAGAATGAGAGGTCACACCACCTTATTGAATGCAGATTTCAAGAACGAAATTCAGAACATAGCATGGGTATCCACTTAAATTACAGTCAGTCCTTACTACACCATACTCATAGGGACCACAAGAATATTTTTTTATGGTGGATAGTTTGCTATAGTATTTTGGTAATGTATTATAGTGTTTGAATTAATTGTTGTATCAGTGCTGTAGCAGAAGTTAACTGTGTGAGGGTTGTTTGATAAGTCCATGCAGTAATGAAGAAAACGTAATTTTTTGGGACAAACATTTTTTATTTTTCAACATAGTCTCCTTTGAGGTCTATACACTTAGTCCAACGATGCTCGAGTTTTTTGATCCCGTCCATATAGTATGATTTGTCCAATTCTTCAAAATAGGCAATTGTTTCGGCAATCACCTCATTATTTGATGAAAATCACTTTCCTGCCAGCCATTTTTTCATGTTTGGAAACAGATAGTAGTCCAGGGGAGCCAAATATGGAGAGTGGGGTGGGGGGATGCAAAAGAACTTTCTAGCATAAATCAAACAATTTTGCAGTCACAATTGCAGAAGAGTGAGCGGGTGTGTTGTCACGGTGAAAAAGAATCTTCTTTTTCACCAAGTTGTCGTTTTTCCTTTATTTCATTATTTAAACGATCCAGCAAACACATATAATACACTCCAGTAATTGTTTTGCCTTTTTTCAAGAAGTCTGTGAAGATTGTGCCACGAGCATCCCAGAAGCCGGTGGCCATAACCTTTCCTGCTGAAGGAATAGTTTTCGCTTTCTTTGGTGCAAATTCCCCGCTTGCAACCCATTGTTTTGACTGTTGCTGGTAGTGATAGAATCCATGTTTCGTCCACTGTTATGAAATGATGCAAAACTTTCTCTGGATTCTGTTGAAACAGCTTCAAGCTGTCCTTGCAACAGTTCACACGTTGACACTTTTGATCCAGTGTGAGCAAATGCGGCATCCATCTTGTGGATAGTTTTCTCACATGCAAATATTCATGTAAAATATTATATACACGGTCATTTGAGATGCCCACAGCCTTAGCAATTTCTCATCCATTTTTCAATAGTTTCTTGAGTAGTGACCTCAACAGGGCGTTCAAAACATTCAGTATGACTTGTGTTCATATGGCCACTTCGAAAGTTACTAAATCACTTACAAACCATTCTAATCGAAGGTGCTGACTCACCATAATGTTTATCCAGTTTAGCTTTGGTTTCCTGAGCCATTTTGCCTTTCAAAAAGTAATGTTTAATCACTACACAAAATTCTTTCTCATCCATTTTTCACAAATCACAGTACTTGATCGATTCAAATGAACACCAAACGCAGAGTAATAGATCTATCTGACTGAAACTTAGTGTGTGATCGTCCAACAGTTGCCAGCAACAAAAAATAACCTTCGATACGTACTGGTGGCACCATCTCTTCGACTTTGCATTGACTTATCGAACAGCTCTCGTAAATTGCATCAGATATGCATTTTTATTGGAATCTGTAGTAGACTATATTGGCTAGGACAGCCAATACTGCAACAATAATTGCTTGTGTAACATGGATAACTGCTTGCTGAGCTTTTATCCATATTACTTTCTGCTTTTATAAGTAAATCTCCTTAGTATTTCAAAAATATCTTGAGTTTTAAAAACAAAATTTCAGAACCTCTTCTTACATCTATAAATATTCTAATTAATCCAGATATTTTTGTATTATTCTACTTTTGCAGAATACTATAAATTTACACAGATGTACCACCTAATGTTATATCCAACTCTGATTTTGTAATTAACTTCTTTTATTTCAGTTATCCAAGTAAATAGCAATGGGAAGTATTTTTTCTTCATATTATCTAACTGTTTTGATCTCCTTTGCAACACTTACTGTTTGCCTTCAATGTGGTATACAAATTTATAGACATTTTTGCAGCATAGTAAGGTTCATTAATAAAACTCCAAGAATGTGTAAACAAAATTAATGCTATTCATCCCAGGATATATATTTACATTTGAAACCGAAATGAAAAAAACAAAACAAAATGAAAATAACATTTTCCTTTTGTTACAATAAGAAATAGAATAAACCCAAAGGATGGCCATAATTAAAGAGGTGTTCGAAGCCCTGTAGCAAAAAATGTATTGGACAAAATTCAGCCAAACTGGTGTAAGTTTGAAAAATGGGGATTTTATTTACAGAAGATAAAAATAGTACAAAAGTCTGCCACCAGGAAACGTTTGGCACTATATTTGCATAATCTCACTGTTTCTACTGACCAGTTGGTGGATATAAGGAAGACCATAACTTATTTACATCATTCTGATAAGATGGAAGTGCTGTGAACATCACCTTACCAGAACATGCTCTACTATGAACAATGCGGTAATTCTAATGCCATGCTTTGAAAATTACGGCGTTTAAAGGATAGGAGAAAAAGTCCAATGACAATAACAAATCTTAGAAAAATGAGTTTACGAAATTAACAAAAAATAACAGATTCTTAGCAGTGAGGCCAGGACAAGTGCTCAAACAGATTATTCCTCAACAAGTTTACAAAGTTGCAACTACTGTCATGTAACACGGAATGAATAATGCACAAGGGTCCAGCAGCATTCAGGTAATATCTAGGCATGCCATACTCAACTATGTAGAAAATCTTGCATCAAATTCTGAAGTTTTCCCCCCAGGATCTCTCTCAAGCTTTGTTTCATGGTGATATTGAAACTTGATGGAAGATCTTGTGTGATGAGGCACATTTTTATGTGAACGTTAGTGTTAACTCGCACAATTGCCGCATTTGGACTGCAAATAACCCTTGTGTTCCATCAGACCCCTTTACACTCACCGAAAATCACAGTGTGGTGTAGTTTCACTGCATCATTTATTATCAGTCTGTACTTTTTCTAAGAACTTTGCTGGACAGGACCAGTGACTTATACCGTCTCTGCTGTTAGGTATCAAGAGATGTTGTGCAACTTTGTTGTTCAGAAATGATGCTTGACTACCATATTCATGCAGGATGAAGCACCACCTCACATTGGATTGCCAGTACAGTTAATGTTACGAAAACACTTCACAGAACACAGAGTGATTAGTCATGCATTTCCCACAGTATGGCCGGCTCATTTGCCTGATCTCAATCCCTGTGAATTTTGGTTGTAGGGCCATCTGAAAAATGTGGTATGTGAAGGACATGTTCCTGATTTAGCAACCTTGAAAGACAGAATAATGCAGATCTGTCGCATTCCACTGTAGAAAGTGTCATTCACAGAATGCAGTTTCTTTGAACATATGAAAGGAGGACATATTGAACCACATCTCTAAGTTACACAAACAGGAAAATTAATTTGTTGTGATCTCTCTTCTAGCCATTACTGTTTGATTAATTGCAAACCACATGCTTATAGGGCCAAATGTCCCTTGGTGGCAGAATGAATTTTGTACTATTTTTTATCTTCTATAAATAAAAAAACCATGTTCCAGAGTGTAATTACACCAAGTTGGATTGAATTTCATTGACTGCATTTTTAGCTACAGGGCTATGAACAGATCTTAAAATATTACCACGCTGTATATATAATGGTTTTACTGATACGTTCGGCCTCCCTAAGATATTTTGAACTTTCAGAAGATTTCTTCACTGGCACTTCACGATGTTTATCAGATTCCTTGCACTCTTTTTTACTTTGGCCAGTTTGATAGATTAGGGCTTTGAATTATAATCATGAATAAAATGAACAGTCATGGCTATCACCTCTGCATAGTGTTTGCTGGAAAAAAAGTGTAGAATCTCATGTTAGAGCAAGTTTCCCATGGAAAGACTGTATAAAGGAAAGATATGAAGCATTATGATGCATGTAAACAGATCCAGTGGACTATGATTTTTCTCAATTGTAAGAAGTAATATTACTTAACATCATCAATTTTAAATATTTTTTAACTAAACTAAACCTTTTTATGACTTGAGTTATAATTACACTTTGCTTCACTCTACTACAACCTGTGATATATTTACATTGTTGTTGTTAATCCTCTCATCATTTACATTGGTGTCTTATTCCATCTTTTAAATCATTCATTCATACATGCCAAGGATGCTTATATATTGAGCAAAAATTGTATAAATAAAATATTTATTGCATAAGTAATCTTATATTAATTTATATTGAAACATCAACTCGCATCTCAAAAGGCAGAACAGTATTAAAAAAAAAAATTAAGTTCATTTACTGTGAACTCATAGGATCAAAGGAATGGATATATGGTGAATTATTTGCAATGATGAATTTTTTTTTAACATGACATTGTTCCTAATAGGGCTTGTTGAGGACTTTTGTTTGTTTATTATTATAGTGACTGAGTTTACTACAGTGAGAGTTCAACTATATGTGTTAATTAAATACTGTGGTTAAATCATTTAATGTTTGTTAGGATTACAGGTAAATTTATATCAAAATTATATGCAATTTATTATGCATGTAATTCTGATTATTGCAATTTTCTTAAGAATGTTGAATCTATCATTATTGAACTTTATTAAGCTTAGATAATTGGCAGTAAATAATTTGTCAGGTTACTGAGTTTCAGTAACTATTTTAATAAAAAATAAAACTTAAAAGATTTATATCTCTTTTAATAGTCATCTCAGGCAACCTTCCAGCAAGAACCTGATGATCTACTGAATGTGTTTGATGATGAAGATATAGCAGTAGGCCAAGCTTTCAATGAAATTTTCAAGTGGTCAGAAAGTCCAACTCAGAGTCCTGGAAATTCTCCAAGGCGCGATTCACCTTCACAGCCTTGTAGCCCTAATGGTGCTTTTGGTGGTAGGAATTCTCCTTTTCATCATGTGGGACAACATAGGGTAATTATCATTTCACATAAAATTTGACATAAGATCAGATTCTACTTAAGCACAAGAATATATTAAATAAAATTCTATTTGACAAATGTTTTGATCTGAGATTAACCAATCGTCTTCAGTGTTTAGCCAGTTCAAACAAGGTAGAACACTAACAATAAATTTTTTAAAAATGTCTGCTTTAACTCCCAGGATCTCAAACTTTGTAACATCCAACATATCACACTATTACTTCTCTGAGCAAATTTTTGACTCCTACAAGTCACAGAGGGTTCTAATTTCAGTATACTTCAGAATCTCCAAACTAATTTCAAAAATCCTCAAGAAGTCACACCTGATGCCTGTCTGCCCTTTTATTCAATCAAAAAAACTCCTGGCTACCTTCATCTAAGGATAAACAATTTCTCTTTCCCTTCTAGACATGTACTAAGTTCCTTGTAATTCCCAACTTTTCTACTTGGGACCAACTGGGTGCTCTGTGGAAAAAAGATTACAAGAACACCAGTCATGTATCACTAATAAGAAATCCAGTTCAGCAGCACATGAAATAGATACTGACCACAGTATATTCTGGTCATGAACTTGTCTACTTAATCTATGCTGCTTCAAGTTTGAATGCTTATTCCAGTGAAATACCCCATTGTGGTATTTTGCTGTCATCCATAAGGACAGGATAGGGATGCACCTGTCCATGAAGGAGTTAACATCTTTGTAGACAACAATATTCCATTAAGACCTGCTTTGTGCCAACATGGCAGCAATTGCCATTCACCTCACAGTAGTTCCTGTGTTCCCTATTATAGTATATAGCATTTATTCAAAACCTAGTGCTGATATTTTCCAAGACAACCTTGATAATATTGTTCTGCAGTTACTGCTGCCATTCTGGGATAGTGCACATACTAGCATCACAGGTAGAATTGTTTAAGTGAATTCCTGACATTAATAATCTCTCCCTCTTAAACACAGGAAGTAACACCTGTTTCACATTCCTATCCAAACATTCTCAGCTATCAATTTTTCTGTTCTCAATCCCTTTTCCTATGATACCCACACTTTTACATGAGTAGCCATGTACCTCACAGAGATATCATGATTGAAAATAGATCAGGCTAACTAGAACATATTCTCATTCATAGCAGAATTTGTGAGTACCATGTTGTGCATCTGTTTGTGTCAGAAAGTGTATATGGGGGATTCTCCTTTTGATGGTGTTTTCACCCATAATCTTTGGTGTACTTCTTTCTCCCTTACATCTTTTTATTTTTCTTTTTGCCAAACCACCATGACTGAGAAGGAGTGCTTTAGCCCCTGTTTCTGCAATATTGGCAAACTTGGTGGCCTTGCCAATATCAGGTGACCATTAGTCTTGTTTGTCACTTGTCCTTTCCCATGGGACAGGATCCAAGGCTTGCTATAATGTGGTATTTGGTTTAGGTTCCAGCATTCTGTTTCCAAGCACATTCATTATTTTCCACATAATGGGCTTCCATTGGTTAGGGAGCTCTGGTGCTGAATTCTTCCTAATTTTAAGTACAAACTATTCATCTTCAAATTTATCATAGCCCTTACAAAGTCCCAGTCACATGCAGAAATCATAGACAATTTTAAGTATGATATAAAGATTAAAAAACAAAACAACAGACATGCCCACCAGCTTCCCATATTTTCTTATTATTGTTACATCCAGCAAGCCTATTGGGGAAATTTTTTCACCATTTTTTTTTATCCAGAAGGATTGACAGATTCCCAAAGTCTGTAAAGAAACACCATTCAGGATATATCCTAGCAGAAACTGCTTTGAAGAAACATTTAGCATAACCCTTTTGTGTACTGTCTATTGGGGGAAATACAGGTAATCTTCGTATAAAACATAGTTATACAACGCGGTTTCGAAATAACAGGGTCTACAAATTGTAGTAACCCTTGTTGAATGCAGTACTTATACAACGCAGTTTCGATATAAGATGGTCTACAAACCTTTATCTTTTCGTGTATTTTTCAACGCGCGGCTTAAAAATCAAATTTTATCTTCGTTAAATTTGCGTCTGCCCGTATGGAGCATGTAGTTATAAGTAACGAATTTATATTAGGGGAAATACTCTTTAGCATATACGTCAATTGTTTACCATGCAAAGTATTTATTGTTGAAAATTGTCTTCATTTTCTGCCAGGAAAGCGCATTAAAAATCATAAGTGTGTTAATCTCAAGCTGAGCACTTTATTTTTTGGTGAGTTACATACAATATGTAATGCTTTTTTTTTTATCTAAAAAAAAAAAATTATAGTAATGGCCTCTTAGAGCGCTTTTGTGATATGGTTGAAAACGAAATTAGTGAATTAATTGATGGGGAAATAGATTTAAATGAGGAAGAACTGGCAATTAATAGATGACGTCGAACCAAATGGCATGGAAAGGTCTGCCGAAGATTTTGATTGTGATGAATCCGTTAAAGAATTCAGTTTAAAGAAATTAGCAGAAGGATTTGGACTTGGCAAGAAAGTTATTTTATGGATAATGATCTCTCATTAGAACGCTTCGGAAAAGTCACGAGACAATTGGATATTTGTTTAGCTCGGTATTATGAACTTAATAAGAAACTCTAGCATAGTGGTAAACAAGATCTTATTACTGACTTCTTGATAATTAAACCAGCTGAAGTATGCAATGAGAATTATACAAACAATGTCCAAGAGATTTCAAGTGATGACGATGTCCAGCCACTCCTAAATAAAGAACATCTACGAAATGTTAGTTTTGAAGAGAGTGATGACGATTAAAATATATGCTTTATTTTGCCTAAAACATTTATGTATTATGTGCAACGAAGTTTACGTACAATTTATAATTTTATACTATGTATTTGTTTTCTTAACTTACATGAATTACCTGAAATAAATAAAAATATATTTTTGTTGGATATGTCATTGTTTCTATGATCTTAAAAATAAAAAAAAAACGCTTTCAGAACCTAACCCTACTTTTTCTATGTGATCTGAGTCTCGCATAACGCGATTTATATAACGCAGCATTTTTGTGGAACCTAATATCCGCATTATATGAGGGTTACCTGTAATAAATTTTGTTAGAATTGGGGTGCATCTTATGGTCTGTAAGCAAGTGATACTGAGTAAGTCTTGTATTCCCACTTTTCGATGCAAGCCAAACATGTGTCTTGCTGCATATGTGGGAATTAAACTTTTTAAGAGGAAGAATTCTAGAGCAGGGAATATCAAGGAACTCCTTGATATTCCCAGTGAGGTTTGCTTTGAATTAGAGGAGCAAGGAGTGACCTCCATAAAAACAATCCTCACACATAGAGATATGTTAATCATATTTCAACCTTTCTTAACAGAATATCAGCTTTACATTTAACATCCCCAAATCTCCAACCTCTGTGAAAACAAGCTTTCTCAACTGCCCAATTAAGCTCCATATCCCAAATACTTTTGAGATGGGCTTAAGAAGAGAAGGAGATTCAAAAAGATCAAAACAGAGCAGAATATTTCATGCCAAGAGTCAAAGAGGAAGTTTGCCACAACAGCATCTACTGGTACCTTACGCTAAAAAAAGGTAAGGGTGAAAAAAATCCAAAGGAACATTATTCTGCATGCCTTGTCCACCTTTCTATAATTACACCCTCTGTCCAAAAAGAAACCGAACGTTTGATAGAAAATAAAACCCAGGCCAATAATAATTATTGAAATCATTTATTTCAATACAATATACTCTCCCTCAACTTCGATACAGTGTTTGGCATGGTCAATTAATTCATTAAATGATTTTTTATATCAGTTTTTGGGATACTGTTTAGGGTTGTGGTTACTGTCACTTGAATGTTTCCAAAGGTGTCATATTGCTTTCCTTTCATTGGAAAACTGAAGTCACAGGGTGCATCAGGTGAATACAGCGAGTGATCCAACACACAAACTTGGTTTTTGCCCAAAAACTGTTTCACAATGTTCAAACAATGAGATGGTGCATTATCGTGCAAAAGTGACCAGCTGCCTGCATCACAATATTCATGCCGTAGACGATGAGTTCTCACTATCAATCGATTCGAAACTTCGAGATAAAACTCACCATTGACCGTTTGGCAAGGCAGAATGAATTTTTTGTGGATAATGCCCTTGGAATTGTTGAAACAACTCAGCATTATCTTTACTTTTGACTTCTCCAAGCGACTTGTTTTTCGGATGCCGCTATTCTGGTGGTCTCCACTCATCACTCTGGCGTTTTGCTTCGGGCTCATACTCAAAGCACCATTTTTTCATCACCAGTAATGATCGTTTCAAGTAAGTTTGAGTCCTTACAAGTGGTTTTAATGAGGTCCTTGCGGTGTTCAATTCTATACATTTTTTGTCGTCAGTCAACTTGTGGGGAACAAATCGCGAATTCAAGTTACGAACGCCGAATGCTCTCGGTCAAAATGTTGTTCAGGGTTGATTTTGGAATCCCTAATTCATCTTCAATCAATCTCCTGGACGATTTGGGGTTTTCTTTGGTGAAATCTCGCACTTTTTGGAAGTTAACTTCGCTCAGTCCAGTTTTTGGATGGCCCGGCTTTTCGTCGTCCTCAAGCATCTCCTGACCATTTTTAAATCACTTGAACCACTTGTAAACTTGAGTATGGGCTAAACATTCATCACCGTATGCTTTCTGAAGCATTTGATGCATTTTGGTAAAACTTTTACCAAGTTTAACACAAAAGTCAATCGAAGCTCTGTTTGACACTCATTTTTCGAACGTTCGTTAAAACACACTGTCACTCTTGGCACTATAACTCGGCTGCTAATGAAACAAATGTCATCAACAGTTGACACAACACTAATGAAGGTTGCCACTTTTGACAACAAAAAGATACAACAGGTGGCACCACTAGTTTCGTCTATTTTCGAAAAGTTCAGAGTCTTTTTGGAGAGAGGATGTATGTCAGCCCTGAACATATCAAGTAATTTAATGAGTATGGCCTGAAACCACCCAAAACAATTCCCTTAAACAAAATTAAAAATAATAATAACAGGAGCACCACCAATCAAAGAACAGTCTCCAGACATCCCAGTGAATACCTCTGTGGACTTAAACCTAGATAAAAGTTCATTTCAACAATGGGTTGGATATTCTTTCTGAGGAGGAAAACATGAACACTAGCTATCCAAAATTCACCAAAAAGAAAAAAAATCAAAGATCGATAAACTCAAGACTCATAGTCCTCATTTTCAAGGTCTACTTGCAAAAGCTGAGTGCACCTTTGCCTGCAGGAGATTTATCTTCACTCTACTTCTCTCTTTTTTACAATCCTATCTTCCAGAACACCATTCACTTGAATCCAATGCCCTGCAATGTTTGTCATGTGGTACAATCCGTGGACAACCAGAAAGTGCGATCCCAAATGACCCAGCCAAAATCAATCATCTTGATCAATAATGCTGCAATAAATCTTGTATCTCATGGTCCAGTGACAGGACAGGCTTGCTGCATTCCTCCAAGTGCATTTATTACTTACTATATAGTGGTAGAATAAGAAGCCATCCCTGGAAACTGTGTAAGAAATGAGCAAGGGAATCAGAAGCAGATTCTTTACATGGAAAGTGGTTTGTAAATGGAAATTGGAATAATTAAATGTATTACCGTATTTTTTAGACCATAAAACGTATCTTTTTACATAGAGAAATCGACTTAGAATTGAGGTGCGTCTTATGGTCTGAAGGCAGGTGATACCGAGTAAGTCTTTTTTTTGATGCGAGCCAGACATGTGTCTCATTGCATACATATGGGAATCCCCGATTTACATACAAAAACTTTACCAGCATCAATAGTAGTTAGTGGGCAAGTCAGCATATGCAGTTTTGAACAGACAAAATGATTATTAAGTCTTTTAAAAAATGCGGCATAAGTAGCACCAAAACTAAGTCATACTGAGATGACTTAGTTTTTGAATAGTGTGATAACAGTAGTTCAGACAATAATACGAAAAGTGACAGTAACGGGATGAGTGAAGACAAACTGAATGCTGCTGATACAAGTTATGGTAATGATAGATGAGATTTAAGGTTTGTGAATATTCTTATTTTTATATAATAATATATTTTTTCTAAATATTGTCTCATAAACTTGGGATGTATCTTATCATCCGAAAATATGGTACATCTCCTCTCTCTCTCCCCTCCCCCCCCTCATTTACTTACTAACTATAATGTAATAGAGTTTCTTTTAATACTCTTTTGCAAAATTTAATTTAGTGTTATAATTAAATTCAAGAGGTGCTTAAAGGTCAAAGCTATATATCCGAGAGGAGACCTCCACATAGCCTTTAAAGGAATGCAGAGAACCGACCAGGGCTTCTGACCTAATGTCCATCCTCACCTACTCATGGTATACCCTGTTAGGTATCTGCCTGGATTCTGAATGAACAAGGATGGGCTGCCAATTTGAGATTTATCTGACCAAATTGTATTCTTATTGGCTTAAACCAAAATATAAAATGATGGTACAACATGACAGAATTTCATGACAGCTGTGATGTCGCCTGGTTAAACAAGGCCCCTGTTGTTTTTGCCAGGGAACCAGGGCAAAAAGTCAGCTACTGGAACAAATCTTGAAACACACCCCAACTCAACATCACCAGAGTTCAAGATCAGTACTATCAACATAAGAAGCCTGAATGGCAAAAAAATAGAGCTAGCTAAGCAATTGAATAAGTACCAGATTGATATAATATGGGTGACTTAAACAAAAAAGACAAAATCTGATGAGATTGTTCTAAGCAATAAATACAAAATGTTATATTCATGCATTGACAATCAGGGAAAAGAAGGTGTAGCTATAGTATTCAACAAAAAATATGAGACTAATCTTGAATTGCAAGCAACATCAAATAGAGTGATGTGGTCAAATATCAAAAAGGGAAACTGGACAATGAGACCTATTTGTGGCTATGGTCCCACTGAAGATTCTACTAAGGTAGAAGTGGAGAAATTTTTTGAGGCTTTAGAGAAAGCAACTGACACAGTTAAAAGGAAAAGTTGGTTCTTGTTGGGTATCTAAATAGCAGAGTAAAAAATAATTGTCACACATACAAAAATATTTTGGTAAAATTTGGAGAAAAGAGCATAACTCATAAAAATGGCAAATACCTCTTGGATTTCTGCTCAGGACATGGACTGGTTATTACTAACACCGTGTTACAACATAAAAATGTGCACAAATTCACATGAAGAGAAGAGACAAGGAATAAGAAAAGTCTCATTGACTATGTTATTGTTGATAGTGATGTTTTCTCCCTGGTGCAGGACACCAGAGTGTACAGAGAATTTCAAATTGGAAGTGATCACTATTTAGTCTTGAGCAGGATAAAATTGAATTTCATATTGAAAAGAATAAAATGTAAGAAAGTTTTAAAGTGAATAAAAGTTGAGCAGCTCTCAGATGTGAACTTTAGACTAAAATACACAAAGATTATTGAAGAAAAAATGAAAGAGTTTGAAATCAGGAACCAAACCTTGGAGATTCAGTGGCAAGCATGTGGTGAGGTTGTCTGCAAGGATAGAAAAATCGGAACTCCATGGTGGACACGGGAAGAGGCAGTGAAGGAAAAGAAGAAAGCATATCAAAAGTTCCTGGCAAATAAGTCAGCTTGTGCTGTTAGAGAATACAGAGACAAATGTAAGAAAGCTAAACACTGTGTAAAACTAGCTAAACAAAAGTCATGTGGAGGACTTTGGCAAGAACATAGAAAATAAATATCAAGAAGGTGTCAAAATATTCTGGAGGTTGTTGAAGAAGCTTAGAAATGAAGGAAAGAGTGCTGTAAAAGGAGTTAGAGATGATAAAGGTGACATGAAAACAGGAGAAAAAGATATCCTTGAAGTATGGAATAATTACTTCGAAAAATTGCTAAATGAAACAAGCAGTGATAGCACAGTGGTAAAAAAACACTGACCAGGCATACAGTCAGGAATACATATCCATACTTGAAGTAGAAAAAGCCATCAAAGGCTTGAAATGTTGAAAGGCAGCAGGAGTAGATGATATTCAACCAGAAATGCTTAAGTATAGTGGTATAAAAGTCTTACAGTGGCTGCACTGCATAGTTCAGAAGGCCTGGACAGAGGGACAAATTCCCAATGATTGGAGTAGAGCTCTCATAGTATCCATATATAAAAAGGGAAAATAAAACTGAATGTGAGAATTACAGAGGTATTTCCGTGTTGAGTATATGCAAGTATACTTTAGAAACGGTTGAGAAGAATTGTGGAAGAAAAGCTTGGTGAAAAACAAGATGGATTCGGGCCAAATAGAGGCTGTCAGGATCAGATCTTCACTTTACGACAAATAGTTGAGAAAGCAAGGGAATATAACAAAGATCTGTATTTAAGTTTTGTCCATCTCGAAAAGGCATATGACAAGGTGCCAAGAGAGACGCTACAGTTATATGGTGTCAATGGGGCATTATATCAAGCAATACTTAGTCTTTATTTGAGTTGTAAGTCAGCAGTTAGAATTGAAGGAAGTACAGGAAGATGGTTTAATGTTAAATCTGGTGTCAGACAAGGATGTACATTATCCCCTCTGTTGTTCATTATCTATATGGATCACATTATGAAGGAAAGTGGTATTAAACATGATATCGAAATTGGATATGTTAGTGTCAGCTCTTTGCTTTATGCAGATGATGTTATACTTCTAAATAAATCCGCTACAAGTCTGCAAGATTTCCTGACTAAATTGAGTAACTATTGTAATAGATATGGTATGAAAGTCAGCAATAAAAAGACAAAGACAATGAAAAGAGGCAGAATCGTGGAAAATGTCAACTGCGTGGGAACGGAAAACCTGTGGAACAAGTAAAACATTTCAGCTACTTAAGCACAATTTTTAGTGAAGATGGTAAATTAAATATGGAATAGACAACAGAATCAACAGAGATGGTATAGTAGGAAGTCAATTGAATAAATTCATATGGAATAAGAGAAATTAGTCTGAACACTAAATTTGCTGTATACAACACAGTGTTGAAACCATTTTTAACTTATGGATCTGAGAGCTGGCTCGGAAGTAAAACACTTCACCAAAGACTAGAGACCATGGATATGAGGGTCCTGAGAAAGATTAGAGGCATGAACAGATAGCATCACTGGCAATATCGTATTAAAAATGAGGATATTAAAAAAAAAACTTGACATTCTCAGCATCCAGGAATGCATTAGCAGAGCTTATCTCAGCAAGAAAAAATGAGCAAGACAGGTGTTCTTTGCCAGCTTGGCAGAAAAACTGCCTAGTGGAAGACCAAGAAATAGGTGGATTCATGGCTGGACTAAGGCAAAGAAGGAGTTTGTCCCGGGCAAACTCCTTCTTTGGTGCCTCAAATGTTTTTTTTTTTTTTTTTTTTTTTTTTTTTTTTTTTTTTTTTTTTTTAATACTTCCTGATTGTAAGTATGTATAGGTTTTATGATTAATAATTTCTTAACTTCAAGATTTCTATTCACTAACAAAAAAAATAAAATAGTACATACAAAAAAAAAACTGACTAAATTATTATTTATTAAAAATGTTATGGGTTTTACACTTTTGATTTTATCAATTATAATTTACATATATATTTTTCTTGATTTTAAATCTGCAAAAGTTTTTATTCTTTCACTAATGTCTATTTTCTGAACACTGTATTTTCAATCGATAGTAAGGCTAAAGAATTTAATCTCTCACTCTCCGTTGTTGATCACAAATATGTTTTGATAAGTTTCAATTTGCTGAAACTTCTCTCAGCTGTTGGTACTCTAATAGGAATCGTCAGCAGAATTCTCAATTCAACCCACGTATTTGGAATTATATTCTGCAAATTATGTGCTTTTAAAAATTGTAAAGTTTCCAATGGCGAATTGATGTTTTTCAAAGTTGCATAGATATAAGACTTTATTTATTGCTGGTCTTAGTTTTGGCACCCCAGTCTGCCTTAGACGATAGAAATATAAGATCTTATAATGTTGGAGTCTTGACAAATAACAGACTGATTTTCTAGGAAATTGTAGATAGGAAGTTAGTAATGATATAAATTTTTCATGTAGTACTATCATATCCTGTACACCCCTTGAGGGTACATGGCAGGAATTTGATGATGTTGATGACTCTTACCACCCTTCACAAAAACTTGGAGTCGTTAACACCCTCAGAAACAGAGCTATAACAATTTGCTCTAACGAAGAAGCTCTTAAACAAAAATTACAAATTATTAGTAATACAATAATAAACAATGGCTCTAGCAAGAATACCATCAATAAAATTCTTCATAAAACTTCACTGTAAACTGCAAATAACATAGATTACAGTAAAACCATAGTGATCCCATACATTAAAGGGTTATCAGATAAAAATAAAATCTTACACAATTATAGTCTCATTGCTACTTTTAAACCACCTATAAAATTAAAAACATGTTCAACTCCTTCAAGGATCCTTTTCCTTTTACTGGATGCACAATTCCAACCTGTAAAAAAGGACACAAATGACACATTAAATTTAACGATTTTGCTATAGCAAGCCTCTTGGATCATGCTCTTAACACCCTGTACCAAATTGAATGGAAAGGTATCTGTTCCTTACATTATATAAAAACCTGATATGAATGCAAATTCCAGGAAGTCTGTGAAATTTTGACCAACCATCCTAATCTAAACAATGTTGGCATAAAAATCCCAAGAATTTGGATTGCATGCAAATTCTTTCCAGTTCTCAGATGAACCCATCTTTAAGGCTTTAAACAATCATTTCAGTCCCACCATCTATCTATACTGTTTCGTTTTAAGTTATCTGTGAGTAATTATGTGAGAGCACTTTGCTCTCTAGCTAAATATTAATATATCCCTTACTGATTTATAACAAATGATAGGACTCTAGCATTGATAAAGTAAGCTTTTCTTTCTCTTTTTTTTTTTTTTCCCAGAGGTCAGGCCAGTGTGTTAATGGTTAACCAAATTAGGGTGACTTTAGCATACTCTAAGACATTGTAACATAGCTTGTTTCTTGGTATATATGTGTATACCCCAGATGATAGCCTTGATATGAAGGTCAAAACATCGAGTGATTATTTTGATTTATATTAAACTGATGTTTTATTATAACAGTAGTTGTTCCCATAATATTTTAATAATGAATTCCTATAGTCTAAAATGTACAGTTCCTTATTGTATGACTAGATTAAATGTAAAAAATTCTTATTTAAGTTAAATAACAAATATGAAATCAATAAAGTAGAATTTTCTGGAACTACAATTTCTCGTTAAGGATTCCAGAAGAATTTAAAAATCAAATCAAACATGGATTTTAATATGATGATTGTAATTCATTTTTAAGAATTTAGGGACACAAAACACACGTGTTGAAATGATTATTTTATTATTAATAATAAAATAACACTTGATGTTTCGACCCCTATATTGAGGTCATCATCAGAAGGATACATATGTATAGGAACCAAGCTACATGCTGTTGCACTCTATAAAGGTAAATTAAATCTATTATTATTATTATTATTACCACGGGCTACTCCAGGAGTCCTTAGACTCATCGAGGGAGGCCCTAAACATCATGTTCACACAGCTGTTCAACATTCTCACAGTATCTATCATACCTTGCCTTGAACTCGCTCACTGTCATAGCACCCACAACAGACTCTGGCAGCTTATTCCACTCATTTACCACTCTAAAAGTAAAGAACCCAGCTCTAACACCCCTGCTAACCACGCTCTTGCCCAGCTTCCATGGGTGTCCCCTAGTTCTCCCACCACCAGTCCTGATCTCAAAAATATCCTCTGAATTAATCCTATAGAATCCTTTTAGCAATTTGAATGTCTCAATCATATCTCCCCTTTTCCGCCTATCAACTAGTTTCTGCAACCCACAAATCTTCAATCTGTTCTCATATGGTTCATTCCATAGACCTGTTATCATCTTAGTCACTCGCCTCTGGATCCTCTCAACCTCCTCCCCATCAAGAAGGAACCGAGGTGACCAAATCTGGGCACAGTAGTCGAGATGAGGTCTTATCAGGGCTCGGTACAGAGGTACAATAACTTGTTTTTCTCTGCTCGTCAAGGTATTTTTCAACAACCAAGTGAGTTGATGAGCTGATTTAGCTACTTTCGCAATGTGCCCCCTAAACTTCATCTCCCTATCCACCAACACTCCTAAGTCCCTGGCCTCATCAATCTCTTGGAGTACAGTTCCACCAATGTGGTATACTGCTGCTAATCTTTTCACTCCAAAATGCATAACCTTACATTTTGTCACATTAAATTGACATCCATTCTCCTTAGTCCAGAACTCCAATCTATCTAAGTCATCTTGCAAGACTTTGACATCTTCTGCATTCACTATCGCCCTACCCAACTTTGCATCATCAGCGAACAAATGAACTGTCCCACTTAGACCCTTCCCTATATTGTTAATGAACAGATTAAACAGCAGTGGTCCAAGAACAGAACCCTGTGGCACACCACTAGTCACAGGCCGTTTTTTGGACTCTACTCCTGAATAAACTACTCTTTGATATCTCTCCATCAACCACCCAGCTATCCATCTCACCAACCCTATATCCATTCCCATATGTTGTAGTTTACGGATTAGAATTCCATCTGGTATCCTGTCAAACGCCTTTGCCAGGTCCAGCAGTATCACTGTAAACCCATTTCCCTTATCCAGTTCAGCCGTCACCTTGTTATAAAACTTGAGCAAGTTACTGAGGCATGATCTACCCTTCACAAAGCCATGCTGTCCTCTGTACAGTATCTCATTTTCATCAATCCATTCCTGTATTTTTCCCTTGACTACTTTCTCCAAGACCTTGACAACGACTCCTGATATGCTGATCGGTCGGTAATTTGCAACCATAGTCTTGGATCCTCCTTTATGCAGTGAAACTATTTTCCCCTCTTTCCACGCCTTCGGGACTAAGCCAGACCTGAGACTCAGATTAAACAACATGGTCAAGGGCACTGATAATTCATTAGCCACTTCATGCAAGACCCGTGCCGGTATACCATCCAATCCCCAATCCAATCCAATCTACATTAATTAATCTTTTTCTTAGCCTGACCTGTAGTGATAAAAAAAAAAATTAAAATAAAATAATAACAAAAAAAAAATATTAATGAAATAAATAAATGAAAACTACAATAAGCTAAAGTCCTTGTGTACTAAAATTCTTCTGGGATTGTACAGTTCAGGTTGCTATTGAATGTTCCAGGGGGGTTAAAAACACTTCACCAAGTCTTCTTGTATTGAGATTTTTCTTTGTGGTTGCTATGAAGGTTGCAGATGGATCCTCCACATTCTTGGAATTGTTAGACCATTTTTATTCAAATTTGGATTATGTTTGAGCATTTCACATGCTTCTTTGAATTTCCTCTTGAACCAGGTTTTGGTGCGGTAGGGACTTGGTACCTTTCCAATCAATTCTGTGGTGTATTTGGAGTGCGTGGTCAGAAAGGCCGGTTTTTCCAAAATGGAGGTATTTAATATGTCGTTTGTGTTCATCCTTCCTGATTGGAATGGTTCATCCTGTTTCCCCTATGTATGGTATGTTACATGTGCATTGTATTTTGTAAACCCCTTGGTGGGCTAGGTGTGGCAGAGGCTCCTTGGAAGAACTGAGTAGGTGTCTTAATTTTGCTGAGGGTTTAAAGGTGGTTTAGATGTTGTATTTGTGCAGTGTTCTATTTTTTTGGAAATGCCTCTAACATATGGTATGGCAATAGCATTCTTAAAATCGTTTTTGTTTTTAGTGATATCTCTGTGGAGGATCTTGTGAATGGTTTTTTTACTGTATCCATTTTTTATAATGGTATGGTTGATGATCTCATATTCCTAGTTAAGAGCTTGTTCATTTAAACAGATAGTTTGAGCTCTGTGTTTAAGGGTGCTTATGACCCCTAATTTTTGTGTTGGGTGGTGATAAGAAGTTTTGTGTATGTACTGGCCTGTGTGCGTAGGTTTGTGGTAGACTGAGAAGGAGAGACAGCCTGAGGGAAGACGTCTGACTCATGTGTCTAGGTACGGAAGAGAGTTGTTTTTTTTTTTCTATTTTAATGGTGAATTTGTGTTGTTTGTTCAGGTGGCTAAGGAATGTATTTAATGCTTCACGGCCGTGGGGCCAAATAGCGAAAATATCGTCGACGTATCTGAGCCAAATTTTGGGCTTTAGGCACGCCGACTCTAGAGCTCGTTGCTCAAAGTCTTCCATATAAAAGTTCGCTATTGGGAGGGAAGTGGTGAGCCCATGGCTGTACCCTCTTTTTGAAGGTAAAAATTGTTTTGCCACACGACATACCCAGAGCGGAGTACGTGGGCAAAGAGGGCTGTGATGTTGTGTGGAAATATGTTCTGTAAGAGCAAGATAGTATCACTGATTGGGACATTGGTGAAAAGGGAAATTATGTCAAAGCTGACTAATAGATCTTGTTCGTTGAGTGTAATGTTTTTAATTTTGTATATGAAATGTTGTGTATTTTTTATGTAGGAAGAGGAATGACCTACCAATTCCTTGAGTGTGGCCACTAATTTTTGGCTAAGTGGTAATTCAGGCTGTCAATTCCTTCCACAATCGGACTTAGTGGTATGTCTGTTTTGTGTACTTTTGGCAGGCCATAAATTCTGGGCGCGCGGACATACCAAGGTATTAGTTTTTTAATTGTTTCTTCCGGCCACATGTTAATGGATTTAATTAATTCAGTTGTTTTCTTTTTTGTTGCGTTGCATGGGGGTTGTAATTTACCATTTGGTAGGTGTTGTGGTCCAATACCAAATGGTTTATTTTTTCTATGTAGGTTGTCCGATCTAAAACAACGGTGGCATTCCCTTTATCTGCTTTTGTGATAATAATGTCCTGGTTCTTTTTTAGGTATTTGTGGGCCAGTTTTTCCGCTTTGTTTAGGTTGCTGCTTAATTTGTTGTTTGAATTTAATATACAAGCATTTTCTTTCCGTATTTTGTCAGCTAAATTGGCGGAGAGGGATCTTAAACCTCTCTCGCTATGATAAATTATATCTAGTTTGTTTACTGACCTCGGCATAATGCCGTAGTTTAAACCTTTCTCTAGCAGCGAGAGTTCACCTTGGGTGAGATTGTAGTTTGATTGGTTGATAACCAGGCCATGGTCCGATGGTGGTTGGTTGCTCCTAACTTCGTTTGTGGGTGATTTGTTGCTCTTTGTGTTGTCGGTTTGCGATTGACTTCCCCTTTCATTAGGGCGTCGTAATTGTCTTGTGCTTTCCTGTTGTTTTAATACATGAAACTTCATTATTAATTTTTCGTTATTTTTGAGTAATAGGTGCTTGGCCGAGTCATCTGTGATCCTGTCCAAATTTCTGGATTAACTTTATAGCTCAAATTTTAGTTGTAACACTTTGGCTTGGGTAGATGCTAAGTTTTTCGTGCCTCGTGGATCTGTTCCCTTAACAACGCTTTTTCTATCCGGGCATAGATACGGAGCACTTTAGCTGATGTAAACTTCTTCTTTAGTTTAATGCAGTTGGATATTAAGTTGCTGTCTCTACATCGTTTCAAAAAGGCTAGTTGATTAATTAACATGGAACTACGTATCTTTAGCTTACCGTAGAGGCTGCACTGCTTGTGGTTGAAATCTCCATGGATTATGATGCCTCTTTCTTTTAAGATTACACGGTGCTCAGCATTCATATTTAAGAATTTACGAACACAAAACACATGTGTTGAAATGATTATTTTACTAATTATTAATAAAATAACACTTGACATTTCGACCCCTAGGTTTAATTTACCTTTATAGAGTGCAACAGCATGTAGCTTGATTCCTATACACATGTATCCTTCTGATGATGATCGCAATATAGGGGTCGAAACTTCAAGTGTTATTTTATTAATAATTAGAAAAATAATCATTTCAACACGTGTGTTTTGTGTCCCTAAATTCTTAAATATGAATGCTGATCACCGTGTAACCTTAAAAGAAAGAGTAATGATTGTAATGTTTTGACTATTTTTAAATCATTTAGTCTATGAAATAACATCATTACAGATAGCTATGTATGTTTGACATTTATTTCCTAAGTGTCCTAAGTTGTCTTTGATTTTCATTAAACTTGTTGAAACACTTGCAGTGTGTAGTAATTTTGCCTTGAACAGTATGAATGTGAAGCAGGGTTTTTTTTCTCTTTCATTTAAATATATAACAGAAATTTTGGAAAATAGTAATACTTTCAGTTAATCCAAGTATGTCAGTAATTTAAATGCGATGCTCTGATAGTTTGCTGTTTACAACATCAGGTTTATGCTCAAATATAATATCAGCTGTATACATGAATTGAGCCATTAATGTTCTGTTTATTAGATGATTATTGGTAATTTACTGCATAACATCATGAACAACTAATTCACCAACATTTCCATTATGATATAATTAGTAGTTTATTATCAGCAATTGTTTGTTCCTCATATTATGGATGCTTTTCTTTTCGATTATGTCACCACCAGTATTTCAATTGTTCTTCACTATGCATCTCGCATCTCAACCACCTTTACCCCCCACTCTTATTTTAAAAATATTACTATCAATAATAGTTAATTTTTTTTTGGGAATTATAGCCATTGGATTGGAAAGTGTGGCAAATAATGGAGAGTCCAGCTGTGAGGAAAGCCTGGTTGGAACAAAGGTCTGTGGCTCTCTTAAAACAACAAATGATCATGTTTTCATTAACAGTTTTTCTTCCCCCCCCCCTCCAAATTGCATTTTTATTTTGCTGTGTGTGTGTGTGTGTGTGTGTTTCCTTGTCATTGCCATTCCAAAAACTTTTCACTTTCATTATTTTGTTATTTCCTAGTTCCTATCCCAGCTCCCAGAGTTTCTTGATAAAAAGGGAAATTAAACTGAATCTGAGGAATTTCCCTACTGGGTGTTTTTGGTAAGATTTATGCAAGTATACTTGAAAAACAGCCAAGAAAAATTGTGGAAGGAAAGCATGGTGAAGACCAAGAGACACTTTAAGATAGATAGTTGAGAAATCATGAGAATATAACATGGATCTGTATTTAAGTTTTGTAGATCTGGAAAAAGCATATAACAAGGTGCCAAGAGAAAAGCTGTTCACGATGCTACAGTTATATGGTGTAAATAGGACTTTATATATCAAACAATACTTAGTCTGTGTTTGATTTGTCAATCAGCAGTTAGAATTGAAGGAGTTATAGGAAGATGGTTTGATGTTGAATTAGATAACAGACAAGGATTCACATTATAAAGGAAAGGATATTAAACCTTATATCAAAATTGGAGATGTTAATCTCAACTATTTACTTTATGCAGATGATATTATACTTCTGAATATATTTGGTATGAAAATTAGCAATAGAAACACAAAGACATGAAAATAGCCAGAAACATTGAAAACATCAACTGTATCCTGAATAGTAAACCTATAGAACAGGTAAAACATTTCAGCTACTTAGGCACAGTTTTTAGTGAAGATGGTAAATTGAATATGGAAATAGACAACAGAATCAACAAAGATGGTATGGTAAAGTCAGCTGAATAAATTAATATGGAATAAGAAAGAAATTAGTCCAAACACTAAATGAGCTGTATACAAGACAGTGTTCAAACCAGTCTTAACTTATGGATCTGAGAGCTGTCATAGAAATAAAACACTTGATCAAAGATTGAGACCACAGATATGAAAGTTGTGAAAAACATTAGGAGAATGAACAGATGGCATCGATGGCAATATTATTAAAAATGAGGATAGTAGAAAAGAACTTGACATTGTTATCATTCAAGAATGTGTTGGCAGAGCTAATCTCATGTGGTATAGCCACTTAAAAAGAATAGAGAAATACTGAGGAAGATCTTGGTCTTACTCAGCCAGGATGGCAGGAAAAAGACACAGAGGAAGACCAAGATGTAGATGTATTGATACAGTAAAAAGTGTCTTAGAAAACAGAAATATTATTATTTGTTCTAATAATATCGGTGTCTTGACAGATATTAAATTAATCTGGATGAAATACTTCAAGGAAGCTTTTTTTTTCCTGCTCGTGATCGATGAATTACTGATGCAATTAGTAAAAAACTACTTAACTATCTCCAGGATCTTCCTACCCATGACATTATTGTTTTTATTATATGCTGTGTATGTATTTATTTATTTATTTTTATTTTTTTATTTTTTTTATATAGAGTTCTAGTAATGTTGTGGATACCCCAGAAGAATTACTGCAACTTCTCCAACAACCTCTGGCTCTGGGTTATTATGTTTCTACAGCAAAAACTGGCTCTCTTCCAAAATGGTTTTGGTCTTCATGTCCTTACATGGAAAATACATGTCCTGTATTTTTAAAGGTAACCCTGCCTTTAAACAAAAAAAAAAAAATCCTTATACATTTTTAATATTAAGGTATTTAAGAAATGAAATAAATGTCTTTAATATGAATAAAATTTAATATTAACATATCAACATACTTAAAACACTTTCCACTATATCAAGAACAGCTCACTGTACTTCTCTCATCTTTCGCCAGGAAGATCAGAATCCTGATTACTTCAACTGTGGTGTCATCACTTCTGAGTCTGGTTCCAATTGATAAGACCTCAATTGTTGAAACCAGTCTGCATAATGACCTTTCCCATAATGCTTAGCATTATACACATCTGAAAGGGTTTGTGTTTTGCATTATGGGATACTAGGTCCAGTTGACATGAAATCATTAGCTTCTATGTACAAGTGGCTTAGTCATGAAGATACTTTGCATTCAAACTTTCTTTGCTTATATGTACTGAGATAAAGATTAAACAAGAATATAATTTCTTGGCAAGTTTATTTTTTATTCCCAAGTGAAAACGTTCTACAATTAAAATAACCTCATCTGAAATGAGGTTATAGTTATAGATTTCATAAAACCACATTTCGATGGAACGTTTTTTCTTCTTCAAAAATTGTGAGACGTGATAAATTATCTTTTAATTGAAAATCATGCTCAGCATTTTTATACAATATTAAACATTCTGTATCATCTCCATCATAATTTCAAAAGTTAGCAATTATATGATTTTTTTGAATTAGGGGACACCCAAGATAGGGTATACCAAACCTTTGTCACATATCTCTTTCTCTTCAAATGAGGTGTTTGAACATGCACACATTGCATTAACCATTACATTACCTCGTGGAATTTTTTTAATCAGGAAGAATCACTGTTGGAAGCTGTCATCCTTTCAATCTGGGAGTGGTGAGCGTCACCAGGTGACTCATCCCATTTTAGAGGTTGCTCTCAGTATATAGAAGATTTTAAAATTTTCTCCTGTGAGAGTCAGTTGAAAATCTTCAAATATTATGTCTTTCTCTGTATTTATTTGTATTGTCTGAGAGTAGTTGACAACAGAACTTTCTGTACCACTTCAAATCCTCACAAACATTTGACAGTTGTCACACGAAGACTCCTCATGTCTGACTTATCAACTGCTCGTGTTAATTTTGTATTCTATTACACAATGGGGCTTTATTATTAGCAGATTGCTCTTTCTCTCCTTTCTGACATTTTGTGACTTACAATCAGCATTCATGCTTCCTATTTTTTTACTGTCCCTGGGACAGTAAAAAAATAGGAACATGAAAGTGACATTGGACTACTGTCTATCAGTATGGTATACAGCATTTACAGGGTGATTTGAATAGGCTGGAAGTATTGCAAACAAATATCTATTAATTCAATATTAGTTAATTATGTACTTTGGCATGATGATCTCCAGTGGCATATTATATTGGTTGGAGTAGCTTACAAGGCCAGAGTTCTTGGAGTTATAGTTGATAGAAAGTTGAAGTTCAAGCATCACATAATAAAAATTGCAAACACAACTCAGGTGATATTTGCAGTGACATTGAAATGAACATTGATATGTAAGAATGTGGAAGATATTTTGCCCCTTTAGAAGGCCTTGATATGACCACACCTGAACTAATGTGCACAGATTTGGTCTTCTGGGTTGTTATGGAATGGCTGCAGAGAAGGTTTACAAAGATTATTGAATGTACATTGCAAGGATGCATCAAGAGTATGTGGACTGCAGATACTATTAGACAGGAGAAAGCAGGGTGATATGATAGAGGTGCATAAACTTTTGAGATGGCATTATATAATATCAGTTGATACAATTTTCATTATGTGGAAGGAGGAGAGAGAGAGGACGAGTGGAAATCTGTGGAAGTTAAGTTTGTGTGCAGTTAAGATAGGACTGAGAACTAGATTTTCCTCTCAAAGAACAGTGAATGAGTGTAAGAGAAGATATGATATGATATGACAGCTAGTGTGGATGAAGTATGGCCTCTCTCTTGATGAGTCCTTGACTCCCTTGGCATCTAATAATAATAATAATTTATTTTAATATAGCACATATATTAAATGCATTGTTTCAGTTCATTCATTTTGTGTTCACTTCATTATGAAACTTAACATCTTTTCCCTGTTTTAAACTTCAAAAGAGCAACTAAAAGTATACACTACTTACAAGCAGAAATATTTCTTATAAACACTTTGTTTTTATCTTAAAAGAAAGGCAGCTGAATTAAGTCAAATAGTCAAGTGAAAACTCATATTTGTGAGCTATTAGCTAAAATTGTGGTTTTGTGAGATGCAAAAAAATAATTTTTGTTGCATCTAAAATTTAGTAGTTAAAAGGGGACAAATCATTCAATGCTGTTGGCACTCTGCTGAGGACTGGCCATTCTCACAGGGTTAACTTTGGCCTGTAAACTAACGTATGTCAGACCGCTGTACCCTCGAGGGCACGTGGGGATATGACATTTATTGTAAATACATATCTTTTTGTTTTTGTTTTGTTTCTTGAAGAAAGAAACAAAAACTAGTATCTGGTTTTTATTTAATGTTAGTTCATGTACGTTGTTTTATACGGAGTAGCAACTTATTCTCAGTCTTTAAACTCCCAGTATGATAAAGATCTTGAAATTTCATTACAGTTGTATATTTATTTGGAAAAAAGAAAAGAAAACTGAACATCCGTTTTTAGATATGCTTTTTAAAACACTACAATTATATAGTTTAAATGGAACATTATACAGAGCAATACATAGTCTATATTTAAGTTATAAGTCAGCAGTTAGAATTGAAGGAAATACAGGAAGATGGTTTGATGCAAAATCAGGGGGTAAGACAAGGATGCACATTATCTCCACTCTTATTTGTCATCTATATCAGTGCTTCCCAAACTTATGGATGTAAAGGCCCCTTTGGAAAAATTAAAATATTTCACGGCCCCATCGGAAAAAAAATCGTAATACAGACATATATTATTATAATATTTATTGTATTTATATTCATGATTTTGCGTTTGTAAGCTTTTTTATGCTTCTTATCAATACCTTTGAAATGAAACATATATGCATATATTTACTAATATCCATTAAGTGCCGAAATAAGCAGGAAGCAAAATTTGTGAACAATGTGTGATTTTTTTCCATTGAAATATAAAAAATAACAAAAAAGAAATAATAAAAATTAAATACGTTTCTTTTAAGATAAAAAAAAAAATCTACTTAGTCTTAAAACATTTTAAATTTGTTTTCATTATTTCACCGTAATATTTCGGCTATTTAGGCACAGTTTTTTTGTGAAGATGCAAATTACATTTGAAAATATACAACAGAATAAGAAAAGCTAGTATGGTGGGGAGCCAGTTAAATAAATTTATATGGAATAAAGAGAGAAATTAGACAAAACACCAAACCAGCAGTACACAAGACAGTATTCAAACAAGTTTTAAGTTATGGATCTCATAGTCAGGTTAGAAATAACGCACTTGACTGGAAACCACGGATATGAGAGTTCTGAGAAAAATTTGGGAAGTGAACTGATGGTATCAATTGCAGAATCATATTAAAAATGAAGCAGTTATGAAGGAATTCAACATTGTTAGCATTCAAGAATGTGTGAGCAGAGTTAATCTAAGGTGGTTTAGTCACTTAAATAGAATGAGTGAGGAAAGATGAATAAAGTAGGTGTTGATTCCAAGATGGCAGGAAAGAGATCCTGTGGAAGACCAAAGATTAGGTGGATTGATTCAGTCAGATGTGCCTTAGTGTTTAGGCTACTATGGGAAATTGATGATTGATTAATAGACTAGCACATGCTTTATTCTCAGTGGCAAACACACTACTATGATAAACAGAATAACAGTTATCATCCATTGGATTCTAACTTAATAGCTGATATAGTTGGGGTAATATTTATTTAAAAATACATGATGCAATGCAGATTAATTATTAGGTTTTATTTTTGGATAGAAGGACGGAAGGAAGGGGTTTTCATTAAAAAAAAAAAAAAGTGAAAAAGAAATTATGAAAAGCATTAATGGACAGACCACGAGATGGCGGCACATTTGAGCCATCTCTCTTCACTGCGTACCGCTTAATTAGTGATAGCCTTGGGCCATCTGTCTCTGATTGGGTACCAGTAGAGATTGAACTGCCCACTCAGTCTCCAAAAGTTAGATAGGGCTAAATGGCCTCGCCTACTCCCGTATACGGGAATAAAAAGGCGTTAGCTGATTTTTTTTTTTTTTTTTTTTTTTTATTAATGGACAGAATGTATGGAATATATTTTTTGTGCCTCCAAGCCAGCATTTATCTTTGCCAGATAAGAGTTTGTTATGTAATCAAGGGCTGTATAATTGGGAAATTATTGTACTTAGTATTCTTTTGAATACAGTACATAGTAGAAGGTTTAAAATGAATTACTGTCTCTAGTTATTATAATTAATCCACACACTGAGTTTTTGTTGATTAATTTTTTTTTATTTTTTTATATATATACAGTCAGCACTTCACATTCATACTCCATCTGTACAACAGAATTCTGATGATTTGCTTCATCAGAGTGTTCACATACGAAATTATCATCCATTGGATTCTAACTTAACAACTGATGTACTCAGGTTAGTATTTATTTAAAAAATTAAAAGTGGAAAATGAGTTTGTTATTAAGTGAGTAAAAAATGTCATTTTCTATTTTTTTTTTGCTGGTTTTATATATATATATGTATATGTATGTATATTCCTGAACTTATGTCATACCTAAAAACAATTTGTCAAACTTTTGATACTGATTTGACAATATAGAGTCATCTTATGCATCTCCCTTAAGGGGAGGGATGCATAAGATGACTTCATGGCTCAGTCAGTAACAACAGTGCCCTTTAGTTGAAAAGGTCTGAATTCATATCCCATCTAGAATGCAAAGAGGTTGGGTCTTTTCAACCGAAGGTGAATTAACTGATCTCATGTAGGAGTAGAAAGACTTCCTCTCCTAGAAACTCAGGTTTTTCATCTCAGATAAACAGATAAACCAGCCTGAGATTACATGCAACTGACCGACTTAATAAATTATGCTTGTAAATTGTACTTAGTATTCTTTTGAATACAGTACATAGTAAAAGGTTTAAAATGAATTGGTACTTATTATGCTCATGCCACCTTTCTTATCTGACTTTTTATTAAGTTTAGCATAGTTCTCAACTTTGCCACACACACACACACACACACACACACAAATAAATAAATAAGCGTACAACATTATATATGTGCCATATAAAGTATTATTTTAACAGTTTGTCCACATATAAGGTGATCAAAATTAAAGTATCCCTGTTTAAGCCCTTGTGGAGCGCCATCCACAGTTATCTAAATGCTCTGAAACCTTGCAGGAATACATTGTGCATCATGCAGAAGTGATATCTGGTGGGGGGGGGGGGTTAGTTCGACAATTTAGATATAGTAATTTTTCTTTTGTGTGTTTAAGGAAGAGAAAAGGCATCATTAGCCTAAATAGTGCATTTTTATTCACTTCTATTATGCATTCATGGGCTGTACTGTTTGACATGCTGCTCTTCCTGTTATGCTACAAACTACATCCTTTGCACAATATGTTCAGTGGCAGAACACAGCTTTGAGAAATCCCCAGGGACAGAAGTCATGGCGGGGATAGATCAGGTGAACGAGGTGGCCATACAGTGGGAAACACTTGGCTAATCACTCTGGCTTCAATGAAATGTTCTTGAAGAACCTCCTGTATGGATCGACGAATGTGTGGAAGGGTCCTCATCCTGCATAAAAATGACTGAATCCATGCACGAGCACTACTGTAGCTGTGGCATAACAAAATTATTTATCATGTCGCACTACCTGTCAGTAGTAACTGAGCAAGTTACAGGACCCAAATGGCAAATGTCCTCGAAGAAAGATGGTCCAACGATAAACAACTAAAATTAACAAAGAATTTGTTGAATTGCAAACATGTTTTGCATAGTCTATATCGCAATTGTGGGTATTTGCAGCTCTGTTCAGGTGAAAGTGAGCCTCATCTCCACACAAAATCATCCACAGCCATCCAAATCCACTCAAACAAGGAATGTTAAAACAAATGTCAGTCGACTTTCAAAGTCCTATTGGCACAACTCTTCTGTCAGGGTTATCTTGAATGAGTAGAAATCCAGAATCTTCTGTATAATTTTCCAGACAGCTGTGTAAGACATATCCATATGTATTATTAAAACACATGCACTGCAGGAAACAATGCTGTTATTAATGGCCTGCTCCACAGCAGCAGTAGCAACTACATTCATTTGTTGTGAACTGATTGATTTGTAACCTTTGCCAGGTCTAACGCTTAACAATCCCACTTCCTCAAAACAATTAATCATTTACTGCAAAGCAAATGGATATAGTGGACCTTATCAACATTTGTTCAGTTGACAAAATTTGCACAGTACAGCTTCATGAGCAAAGCATATTAAGGCAAGGTTAGTGCCATCACTGTGAACAGTATTAACAACCAAATGAAGGGAGAAATCCTGTGTCTATCTTTTTAAACCCTCCTGTCACCTGCTGAGTTGCATGATATGCAAATTTCATGCATTTGGTGTTTACAATGTCCTTGGTGGTGAAGTTTGGAACTACTTTTTTTTTTCCCATCAAATATTTCTTCTGCATGATGTATTCCTGCAAAGTTTGGATGGTGCTCCACAAGGCCTTAAACAGAGATAGTTAAATTTTTGATCACCCTCTATATAAAAGACTAGTATTTTATAAAGAATTTGTACATTACAAGTTAGGATGTTGGCATCAGTATATGGATACATTCACCATTTGACAGTATTCCAAACCTGGAATCATTCCCAGATAAATTACTATGAAAATTGAATTAAATGGGACCTTTTGACATTATTATATATATTTTTTTTTATTTTTAATTCTTCACATTACAGTACTTATATGCTAGGACAATAACTAGCACACATCAACTGAATGTACACACATTTAGTGTGCCTAGCATTAATGCATACTTTACAACTTTACAATTATATGTCAAAGCCTAACCAACACCTCTGCTAGGTATCCTGTTCATCATCCTCTGTGTGACCAGTGTTCCTTGAAGTGCTCAGAGGGAAAATGTTTTGATGCCTTAGGTGATAAGACCTATTACTTGTGCATTCTTATAGGACTTTACACACTACATGCCTTTATTTGAAAGGAATGGTTATAGCAAAAAAAGCTAGCAGTGAGCCATATTCTTCTAAACAATGTCTTTCAATTCATCTGAACATCGAGACATAAACGGAAAAATTCATTATAAAATATTAATAGCAGAAACACTTGCATTTAATATTTTTATTGTAAAATTTTCAGCTAAGTTTCATTGCCATTATTAATACAGTTATAGAAAAACTCAAAAAAAAAAAAAAGTTTAATTGAAAGCACATGATGTTATATGCACTACAGGAGAATAGCTCCATATGCATTTACCACCTTACTGGCCATTATGGATCAAATGTGCATCCTCAAACACTTCGCATCCATGCTAACTTGGACGTATATATACGTCCTGGCTGGTAGCGTGGTTAATAGATATTCAAAACAAATTACCATAAATTGATTTAGTTAATTATAAACAATATTTAATTACAATTATGGAACACATGAATGGTGGGTATTAGTTAATATAACTTCCCAAAATTGAGAAAGTAATCTTGCTGTTTTCTAAGAAAGTCTCCCTTAACATATGGAATACAAATTCTGGTAATTTCCTCTTAGGGAGGGTTAGGACGATAGCCATAATTATTGATTATTTTTTTGATAGTTTTTGCATTATAACCATTTGCACTAAAGGTAATTCTGACAATATCCAGTTGTTTGTTTAAAAAAGAATTTGTAGAACAAATTTTATGAGCTCTGTTAACTAAGGATTTGATTACACCGTATTTCTGACAAGGGCAATGATAAAAGTTAAAATTAATGTATTTACCAGTATGAATTGGTAAATACATTAATTTTAACTTTTCTGTATATTGAGAACTGTAAACTGCATTTGGTTGACATAGAATGAGAACATCCAGAAAAGGACGACAATTGTTGCCTTCTAGTGTAAATTTGATACTTTGGTTAATTGAATTAATTTTTCTAAAGAATTCATGAAGATCAGACAAAGAGGAGTTCCATACAACAAAGACATCATTAACATAACTGTATACCAAACCGATGGCTTAGGTAAAAAAACATCCAGAATATGTTGTTCAAATAAAGTAATCTGATTTTACAATATCTGGAGAAAATTTTTTCTATCTAAAAAATAATCAATAATTATGGCACAAATTGTGGTAATTTCTTCTTGAGGAGGGTTAGCCTCCTCAAGAAGAAATTACCACAATTTGTATTCCATATTTTCAGGGACTTTCTGAAAAAATAGCGAGATTACTTCATCAGATTTCTTTCCATCCAGTTCTCAAACTTAATACATTCCTTATCTCACCAAAAGACAAATATCTTCTATCTTATCCTGTAGTTTATAATTCCCTGCTCATGTGACTTATGTTATTATGGACAAACTGGTCGATCTGCACAAATTCGTCTGAAAAAACATCAGGAAAACATTTCTCTTAGCAAATCCAGTTAAGTAAACCACACTTTATCTACAAAGAAAGCTGCGAAGCACACATTTACAACCCAAATCTGAACATAAATGATTGCCTAAAAGTTTCTCAATTTTAGGAAGTTATATTAACCAATACTCACCATTCATGTGCTCCATAATTGTAATTAAATATTGTTTATAATTTAAGAATAATTAACTAAATCAATTTATTGTAATTTATTTTGAATATCTATTAATGCAGATGGAACTATTCTCCTGCAGCCGATATTGCACGTGCCTTCAATTAAATTGTTCTTTTTTAAGTTTTCCTATAACTGTATTGACAATGGCTACGAAACTTAGCCAAAAGTTTTACGAGAAAAATAATAAACTTAAGTGTTTCTGGTATTAATACGAGGGTAGTCTGAAAAGTTCTCGGCCTAACAATGAAAAAAAGAATTTATAATTTCAAAATTATTTTTATTTTTCAGCATAATCTCCCTTAAGACTAATGCATTTATTCCAGCGATGCTACAGCGCCATTATCCCATCCCTATAGTGGTTCTCATTAAGATCTGCATAATACCCCTCTACAGCTGCAATCACCTCTTGATTTGAAGAAAAACACTGACCAGCAAGGAAGAGTTTTAGTTTTGGGAAGAGATAGAAGTCAGAGAGAGCCAAATCTGGGAAATGGGGTGGATGTTCCAACAATTCATAGTGCAGATCCCTTAATTTTCCCCTTGCCAAAACCTTTGTGGGCAGATGCATTATCCTGATGAAAGATGATTTTTTTCTTCTGCAAACCGGGTCTTTTCTCACAAATTTTTTCGTCTAGTCTGGTTAAAAGATCAGAATAATATTCCCCTGTTATTGTTTTATCCTTTTCAAGATAATTAATAAACAAAATACCTTTAGCATCCCAAAACACCAATGCTATGACCTTTCCTGCTGATGGAACCGACTTTGTCTCCTTTAGTGCTGAACAACCAGCTTCTGTCCACTGTTTTGACTGGTGTGTAATGGTGAATCCAAGTCTCATCCATAGTAATAAATCGATGCACAAAGTCAGTTTTATTCTTGTTATAATGCTACAAACACTGTTCACAGATTTTCATGCGAGAGCGTTTTTGATCTGCTGTGAGCAAACACAGCACTCATCTTGCGCAAAGCTTTTTCATTTGCAATTATTCATGCAAAATATATCTTACACGTTCTTTTGAAATGCCTATAGTCTCGACAATTTCATGCATTTTGACTCGCTGGTCATCCAATACCATATTGTACACTTGATCAATGATTTCTGGTGTTGTTACACTTTTTTGGACGTCCTTCACGTGGATCATCTTCAAGGCTAGTATAACCATGTTTAAACTAGGCAGCCCATTTCTTAATTATCGAAAACGAATGAAAAGAGTGCCCAAAGTTACCCTGCCAAAATGTGGAGAGGATTGTTAAATTTTTTATCCTTTCTTGTTTTATGTGTTATTTGTTTTTTGTTTTTTGTTTTTTATTATTATTAGTGAATATCCCTATTACTTGAAATAAATTCTTTTCCTTGCTTTCACCCTTTCCGTTCTATGGCCACTACTTAAATTGCTCGCATGTGCAAAACTTGGTAGACAAAGAAATTGCCCCCCGATTGAGCCAAATTTCTTTGATACAAATCTGGAATTAACTTCGTGTCAGAATTTGAAAAAAGTTGTTTGTTAAAGCTGCGCCATCCAAATTCTTAGACAAGAGAATTCTCCTTGTCAGGGAGTTAACACTCGGAATGACACACTATTCGATGACCCAGCAATTAAAATTCCCATTTACAAAACCCTCGTATATTTTTACTCTTACTGCAGTCGTAGCTATCCCCAAATTTTAACTCACACTGGTTCTATTTTTATGAGTGGTGCATTGAGTTCCCAGATTAGGCAATTTTGTTAGGTAAGAAAAAGAAAGGTTTATTCATTGCTCTATTACAATATACAAATATTAAGATCACTTAACAAAACTGAATCTCTCCTACAAATTGAAATTGATTAACCAGACATAACCTTAATACTCCTAGTCTTAAACAATGTGAGACAATATCTACAACTAGTTAAATTTCTAACTTCATCCTATTCAACTATCAGGCTATAACATACTTTAGCAATTCAATACCACACTGTACATGAATTCTTACTCAGAGCTAAGACAATCTACTAGTTGATTAGATACTAAAGTCCTGTTTCATTTTTGTAAGTCCAATCGCTGAGCATATCCGCACATTACTGCACACTGTTTCTTGCATGCAAAGGAATTGAAAAGTTTCTACATTATTGCGCTGGATTGGTATCTGGCCACATAGCTGCCACTGGACATCGTTCTTTTTGACCGCTCTCACACACCTTCTCCGGAAATGACTGGAACAGGAATCCTGAACAAAAAAAAAACACACCCCCCCCCCCCCCCCCCCCAGTTGGCGTTGCCAAGCTCTATATCTTTGCTGAGCTGTTCTCCCTACTACGTCACTCTTTTCCAGCCAGCACCCAAAATTCTTGCACCTGGTACCATTCTCTCCTTGTTGCGTTCTCCATGCGCACAACTTAGACCTCGTGTACGTGACTGCCTGGGGTCATTTCCTTAAGCCGATTATCTTGTTGTATACTTAAACCTAACTTTCTCATGTTAACATAACTTTCACTAAATTTCAACTCTTATCAGTTTTTACAAGGATACTTAGCATTATATTACATAGGAAAATTTACAATTAAATGACTATTTCGTTATTTCTTATCAACCATTTCACTTATACCTATATACAAGCATTTTCTCCGGGAATTTTTGTACCTGTTAAATCTGAATGAAATATTTTACATATAATAAACCTTTCATTCAAGATTTAACAGGATACTGGTCCAACAATCTCCCAACAAACAGCTTCCTGGTAGAAGATCCCTGTGCTCTGCAGCCTGGTTTTGCTCTTCCTAGGAAGATTTGGTCATCAATCAACAGGATCCGAACTAACCAGGACAGATGTGGCTACCTACTACATAAAGTAATAATCTATCTTATCTTCATTATCTCTCTCTAGGTCTCAGTTTCATCCATAGACCTGGTTGTCCAGGATAACAACACTTCCATCTCTTAATGCCAAAAGATCAGGCTTTCTTATGCCTACCTCAGTCATGATATTTGGTTCCTTTTTCACTAACCATCTTTTCTGTTCTAGTCAGTTCTTTATGATGGTAAATATTGCTTCATGTCTTTTTATTCTAATGTTGTTGGTTCTAAATTGTTGAGATGTGGTTCATACTCTCTCTGAACCTGAAGTATCTATGTTATGCCTTCCACGGGCTATACGAGCCTTTGTAGTAAGGGCATTTATCCTAGTCTGACCAGATCTATATAATCCCATCCTGATAACATTCTTGTTCCTTCCCGTACTCAAAGATGTTGAGATGGAACCCTCTCCAAGCCACTGAAGGGATTCCCATCAGCTGCAGGATATAAAAGTCTTTCTCATCTCTTCCTTTCAAGAGAGTTAGAAATAATAGGCATTCCATTATCAAAAAAATTCAACATAATGTTTTAGTTAATTCTCATTGATTCAAAGAAGTGTGCTAAAGACAGCTATGTTGGAGTTTATATAACCTTAGATATTTTACCTGAGGAACCATCCATCTCATTGCAGGAATTCCTAATCCACCAGATTTAATGGCCACATGAAAATAAGCAACTGGAACATCATGTGGTAGTTCTAAGTTGAGATCTAACTGCTTGGTGTACAGCAATCCCTCGATTAATGTGCCTTCAATTAGCACATCATTTTTTTTCTGTACCCAAATTTGATTACTGTGCCTCTAAAATTCGATTAGTGCACCTATATACATCTTGAAAATAAATGTTACAGATTTTTAAAATTTTAAAGTATTTTTCCAACCTTTCATCATGAGCAAAAAAAGTGAAAGCTGCTGAATACAAAGAGAAAGGTAAAGCTGCTTCAAGTTCATCATGCATGCACTCTAAATCAGAGTACTATAATGATTGAATTAGACTTCTTTCTACATGGATCAAAGATTATAAACAAAAACGGATCCTGCTTAGCACTGACCTTATTAAATCAAAAGCATTAAGTCTCTTTGCAACCTTAAAAGAAAGGGCTATGAATGATGGAAAAGAAGAATTCCATGCCAGTGCTGAGTGGTTTGAGCATTTCAAAAAGAGAAATAGCCTACATAATGTTCTAATCACAGGCAAAGCTGCAAGTGCAGATAAGGAGGTGACCTCAAATTATCCAGAGATTTTGAAGAAAATTGTGGAAGAAGGGGCTATTGTTGGTCACAATAGCTGTTATTGCTGCTAGCAACATGCAAGCCATTTGGAAACACATTGTGCAAATGATTTTAGAGGCTTTTCAAATGAATCTAAGTTAATTAAATCTCATTCTGAGAAATTGAATGATTCCAACCTGCTAAATTTAGATGCCCAGTGGGAAGGTCCTGAATAATATGAAGAAAATTTAATCACTGACAAGCCCAAAGAGATTTCACAGAAAGAATTTAAAATATTTTTGTACAATCGAAGTTTTTAAGCAGCAATGAAGAGAGAAGCAGTAAAATTGGCAGAAGTAGTAGAAAAGGCAATAGGGCCATACTGTTAGTTGTAAGAAAAAAAAAAAAGAAAAGAAAAGGAACAGAATGCCCGCCAAACTACATTTGATCAATTATTTGTTAAGAAGTAGAATAATAAATTTATATTCTGAATATCTTTTATTGTCTTTCAGCTTCACGGTTTTCCTTTAACGAGGCCCTGAGTTATACCCTAATTGTTTTATAAAAAATTAAGGATCAAAATAGAAATTTGAGGAACGAAATATACTTTTTTCCATAGATTATTATATTCAATTAGTGCATTTTCAATTAATGCTCCTGTTTTAAAGAACACATTAGGTGCATTAATCGAGGGATTGCTGTATTTCTTTTTATCTAGTCTATTTAGGATGGTCAAGGTTGGTTTCCCTAATACTAAAGAATGGGCAAAAAAAAAGCTTCAGCAATGTGAGGCTTCAATGGAGCTTTATGAAGCTGATCCAGATGTTGAAAGTTGACTCGACCAGGGTCATCATCCTGTAGCCAAAAACATTAACCCCAAGTACTGCCACTCATTCAAAATACCAATAGGTTTAAGAGAGCATTTGGAAACATTAAAGATGTAATCTTGGACTTTCATTTTCTTCTAACCTGATGGTATTAGGTAATGGTAAAAGACTTGTCTTCATTAACTGTCTCATAACCAGAGTGCTTAATCACCCTTGACTTTTCTGTGCACAGAAAGCAATCAACAACTAACTAATATGTTAATAGAACTTCAGAAAAATTAGATTCTCTTAAGTCTTATAACAGAAAGCCCTTTGGGAGGTGGGAAGGGAGTAATTGCTATGATTTTACATTCAGAATATATGATTCCCTACAGCTTCGCTCCCAGTTTGCAATTACTGAGGTAGGATATGGTAAGTTTGATCATTTTGTGGGAATTTGGCCTCCAGAAGTTTGAAAAGAAGCCCTTTGTACCATATTTTGTAAAATGCTTTTTGCAATGTTCTGGAAGATCGTCCCTGTGTGCTTGCTTCCATAGCAAGGTTCAATTAATACAGAAATTGTATACAGGGGGTCCTCAAGTTACATCGGAGATCCATTCCTACGGACTGACATAAGGTGATTTTCAATGCAAGTCAGAATTACCATAGCTTAAGTTACTTACCTAACCTAAAACACCCTAAAGTCATACGTATATATCAAGAAATAGAACTAGGCCATAGGAAAATGAAAGGGAGAACGTAATTACTATATAGTACATAAAAATGACAAATGAAACTGCATTCTGTACAAGTGATTAAAATAAATAAATAAAATTAAAACAATTCTTTACCTTTTATCCTGTGGTTGGCTTGCACACTGGATGGGGCATTGCAAGGAGAGAGAGAGACTGACTTAATAGAAGGAGAGTCAGGACAGGCTGCAGGAGATACTGTAGGTGCAACTGAAGAAGATGGAGAGGCTGGAAGAGGAACTGAAAAGACAGTTGAGGTACCAGCACCTGCTGCAGGCCTCTCTACCTTCGTGAAAAAACGTTCCAGACTAGTCTTGAATGATACCATCCTCTTCTCCTCGTATATCTCCCTATAACACTGCAGGCAATCCATAACCCCTCGGAAGACCTTTCTGTTCCTAGCAGTGTTGGGATCCTCAGCCTCAAACTTGGCCAGCCCATCCTCAGTGAGGACAAAACCTTCTGCCAAGCCCTTGGTGGTGAATCTCCTGGGTTCAGGGGTTGGAACTGTTTCCTCCTCCTCAATCAGCTGCTTCTCTAACTGAATGAGGTCTTCTGCTGACAACTCCTCCCCATGAGATGCCAGAAGCCTTGTGACATCTTCGGCCTCCACTTCCAAATTCATCTGCTTCCTCAGGGTAACAACCTTCTCTGTGACAGCCTCAACTGTCTCCTCATAGCCATGGAAATCATTCACAAACTGGGAACACAGTTTTTTCCACACACCATTCAAATTTGTCTGCTTCACTTCATCTCAAGCATGCTCACTGTTTTGTATGGCATTATAAATGCTATACGATTTCCAAAAGTCTTTGAGGGTTAAGTTCCTGTCTTTTTCAGTTGCCCTGAAAGCCATAGCAAATGTCCTGCAGAGGTAGTAGGTCTTAAAGGAAGCAATAACACCCTGGTCCATAGGCTGCAAAAGGGCTGTGGTGTTTGGTGGAAGGTAAACCACTTTAACATTAGGTGAAAGTCATCCAAGCAGCAGGGTGACCAGGGGCATTGTCTAGACAGTAACAATGCCTTAAAGGGCAGACTCTTGGCTGTACAGTACCTTTGAACTTCTGGCAGAAGTGGTTGGTAAACCAGTCCTCGAAGATTTGAAGTGTCACCCATGCCTTCTTATTGGATCTCCAGATGACAGGCAGTTGACCCTTCCAAATGCCCTTTAGTGCCCTTGGATTTTCAGCCTGATAGACCAACAAGGGCTTCAGTTTTAAGTCACCAGCAGCATTAGCCCAAAAAGCAAAGCTGGTTTCTCCTTACCAGCTTTATGGCCTTGTGCTGCCTTCTCCTCGTTGGCGATATAGGTACGATTAGGCATATGTTTCCAAAATAGGCCTGTCTCGTCCACATTAAACACTTGTTGAGCCTCCCTCCCTTATTATCTCAGCCAACCCCTCAGGAAACTTACCGGCTGCTTTATCATCACCACTAGCAGCTTCACCTTGCACCTTAAGGTTATGTAAATTGTTCCGAGCCTTAAACTGCAAAAACCAACCGATACACCCCCAAAGGATCATTTATAATAATAACAATTTTGCCCACTCACTAACAAAAAAACCTTTGTTATAATAAATATGTATACTTAGAAGATCCCTTTAAATTCAGAACCTGTAGACTCATTGGAATTAATTACCAAAATTATATTTCATCATAATAATAAAGAATAAGTTTTAAAAAAAGTTTCTCCTTATTAAAAAATGATAATAATAGTAATGTTTCTTCCTCTTCTAGGTGTGTATTGGAAGGATATAATGCATTATCCTGGTTAGCACTAGATCCCAGTTCTCATGACAGGCGCTCTTGTTTACCAATACATGTTCAAGTCCTTGTGCAGTTGTACAATGTAATGGAAGCCTTAGTGTGATAATTTCTATTCCTTGGTGTTTGTGCAGCATATTGAGTTTTGATTGTTTGCAATTAAGTGAGACTTCTGTCTTTTCCATCCTGAAACGTGCACATTTTTTACATAATGCTTTATTATGACTACTGGATGTATATTTGGGTGTCTTAGAAATTATAATTTAGTGATATACAAAAAACAGCTTTTATTGCAGATAGGCCTCACGTTATAATGTTCATAATTTTGTCTTAATAATTATATAATGATAATTTGTCTTAATTTAATAATATATGAATTTTATATTCATATATAAAAAGATCCATTCTTTCAATCTAGCTTAAGAATGATAATCTTATTCCAAATCTGATAATATATTTCCATCTCTTATAATTTCTTAGACACCCTGTGCTCACAGATGCAACATACCAGTGAATTTTGTAAAGGGTTTGCTGTGGTCTAAACATATCAGTTTGTATGTTAAGAAAGGCCAGTATGTGATATGTTAGAACATTATACTTCTATACGCAAGCCCATTTTCATGCACATATGAATATAAAGTCAAATTCAGAATGAAGATTTACACGCTGCTGTCGTTTTTAGAGATATATTTCAAGATATTAAAATATATGAAATGATTTCCCACATGCTGAGTTGCTGGGTATATTAATGATGTATAAATATAATAATAAATTGTGTGTACACGCATGAATGTGTGTGAGAGAGCGTGAGAGAAAGTGAACGAATGCATGTGCGTGTATGATCAAGAGAAATTAGGGAAGTTATAGCGGTTATGTTATTCCCCAGTGATTGTTATAGGAGGAAGCTCAACACACTCAAGGATTGACTTATGTTCTTGTGTAAAAAGCAAAATTGTATTTAACAGATAACCAGCTATTTGAGAACTGTTATTTATTTTGTAAATATTTTGGTGTTAAGAAGAGAAATAGGAGATTAATGTTAATACATTTTATAATGACGTATTTCTTAAATATGTCCAAATATGTATAACTACTTAGTATATATAAATAAACAAATATATATATATATATATACATAAATGAATATTTGAAATTAAAATATGGAATGTTAATTATATCATGACATTGTAGAGACATTCTTTTATGATGCTCAGTATGGTTCCAGATTTGTACAGAACAGTGTACAGATTATAAGCATGCACATTATATATATATATATATAAAATTTGAAATCTTTCTACAGATCATGTAAAAAAACACTGTTGTATATATGTGTTGTGTTGTCCTATAAACTTTATGAAGGGTATTAATTACAAGAGAAAAAAAATTAAACAAGAATACATATTCACTGCTTTGCCAATGTTAAATTGTCACATAAAATGGGTGTGTGTCTGTGTATATATATGCATGTATGTATATATATATATGTATATATATATATGTGTGTGTATATATATATATCATTGTCTCACTTGTTTATATTAGTTGCATTCAAAGTGCGACTTGTATGCACCAAAACGACAGAAATGTGATAGCTCCTCCCACTTGATTCCTTCACTTGTGGCAAAAATGTGTATTTTTTTAAGCTTTTTTTTTAAATCCCAGAATAGTGCCATGAATCCAGTGATCTGTTATTTACTAATGCTCTTTTATAACACAGAAAGTGAAAATATCATTAAATTTCTTAGTAGCAACTGCAGTTTTCAAAAGTTTCCCTTGTTGGCCAAATTAAGTGGTACATTTACAGAAGGAATTAGAACTTCACGGTATGAATTATCTTTGCATTAAATATAGTTGCACTTAAGTTTTTATTTTATTTTTTTTTTTTTTTTTTTTCATGTTTATTTACAGCATGTAAGCACCTATCAAATATATTAATGCCTTCATAACTTTATATCATTAACCATGCAGTCTGGTTGATTTTATTTATGAATTTTGATTTGATTACAGAAAACATTAAAATATATAAATATTGCTAAAACTATGATCTCTGGTCTGTTTAATATTTCTTTTGACATATTGTATATCTGAAGAGATTTTAGCCAAACACAGGTGATGCATGTTAATCACCTCTTGGTAAAAAGGAAAATACCACAAAACAAATTACTGACACACCACTAGTAACTTAGCAAAGTTTAAAACTGCCTGTAGAAGTTGTAATTTAGACAAGGTTTTGAGGTATAATCTTAAATCGGCATTTAATATAAAACACCTGGATTTCGTTACAAGTACCCCATCAGAATGAACACAAAAGAACAGAGAGTTATATGAAGTGAGAACAAAATGATAACAGATGTTATGGAGTGCTTTTTTCTAACACACTCCAGCTAGTCACATGATACTGTTAAGAACCTATTGGAAACTGCAAATTTAGCCAATGGGCCTTGAGCTTTGTTGCCAAGGATGTAAAAGTGTATATGAAGAGAAAAATTACTAAATTATCAATAAAATAAAAAAATTAACATTTGCATAAAAAAGGGCATATTTTATTGAGTATACATATGCAGTTATTTGCATAAAGTATGTAAAAAAATGAATAACTGAATCGATGCACGAGTACATGTATGTGTGTATTTAACTGCTTGCATAAGAACAGGATATTATGAGTCACATTGGATTCTTAACAAGTATTCAAAGTCACCATTTCCTAGAAATGGTCTAAAAATTTCAAAATTCTGGGAAGTGATGACTTTGAACTCTCACTAATAATCTAACATTATTCACAATATCTATATCCTGTTCAAATGCAAGCAGTTTACATATATATATATATATATATATATATATATATATATATATATATATATATACACACACACACACACACACACACTTTATATACTTGTATTCATAGGTTGATTTTGTTATTCATTGTTTTTTAAATATACTTTTTGTGTTTGCTATGTGAATAATCTATTAACAGTATTTTGCAATCTATATGCAGTTTTTTTTGGCAGATGTTATAATTTAATGTTTATTTTATTTCTAATATAATAAATTTTTCTGTTTAAGCCTTCTCTTTTACATCCTTATAACGTGCTTTGTACACCATCGTCCATTAGTTTATTTGCAACTGTGTTAATGACTGTTTAGTTTCCCACAGGTTTCTAATAGTCAAAAGAAATATAAACAATACAGTAAATTGTTAGTAAAGAAGACTAAATGCATTAACAGAATTATATTTCTAAAACATTGTAAGATGGCTCAGGTTATTCCTACCTGTTGTGAAATCAAAGGAATGGATAGATCTTCTAAAGCCCATTGGATTTACTTAAAGGTGAGTAAGTTCCTTTTAAATGATCAACTTTATGAAGCTAAAAAATCGACTTTATCAAGATCGCTGTGGGATCTATATTAGTGGTTGAAATTTTTAACACTCTTCGTGAAATTCTTACCAACATTTTTTAATGCTTTTTGTGATCATTCACTTGTAAGCCACTTTCAAACTAGGTATTCATAATGTCTCTGACATGGATAAATTTGTCTTCATTATTTCCAGCCAACTGCTAACACAGGATGAACTTTTTTTTTTATCAAAAAGGTGTGATTTCTCCCTAAGGTACCTCTTATGGACTTTTTCATAGCGTAGACAGATGCCTTCTATCCTTATCTCTAAAAGCAGTGAATAGGATTTGTTTCGAATGTGCATAATTCTTTTTAGTGCCAAACCTTTTCTTTTTTGTTTGTTTTTTCTTTTCTTTTTTTTTTCTGGAATTTAAAGTGTTGAAATCCTGGAAGAATAACGATTTAATTATTACCAAAGTTGATAAAGCAAAGGCTATTATTGTTCAAGATAAGAGAATAGGATAGAAAAATATCTCTATTACTTTGAGACTATTCAGCTTACAGGTCCTCCCTCAAATCTGATCCTGGCTGTGGGTATCCCTTAATTCTCTTATTGATAATGTTTGTATTTGGGATGAAGAACAAAAGAAAAGTTCAAAACCTTATTTGGTCATCTGTCTACATTTATGTGGTCTTTTGAAAGATTGTCGACCGGGTACTCCATTAAGGCCGGTCATTGACTGTGTAGGATGTCCCACTTATAAGATATCTAAGTTTTGATCCAATTGACTTGCTACTTCAACTAGAAGAACTGCTTATACAAAGCACTGGGTTTTAGAAATGCAGTGTTTTAGATCAAATTTCTGATCTTCATCTGGATGCTTCCAACATTATGATCAGTTTAGATGTCTCCTTGTTTACTAATATTCTTTTATTGAATTACTTCAAGAAAAATTTCCTTCAGGGGTTGTTAATCTATTTGATTTTGTTATACATTCAGATTATTTCTCCTACCATTGCCAACTTCATGGAATGCTGAACAATATTTCTCTGATAACATTTACACACGCATTGGTTCAAGGTTTATGAATGATATTTTGGCAATTTGAAATGGGTCTTCCTGTAAGATAGCAGTTTCTTTCCAAGTTGAACGCATTCCATTCCTGGTTAGCGTTTTTTAGATCTAATTTTTCATCAACCAGATAGAAGCCTACATTTTTCAGAAGATTCATACAGGCCATCATGTCCACGCTGAATCTCACCACCATCCTAGTCAAAATGCTAAAACTATTAAGACTAGTACATTATGCTCGTTTTTTATGTTCTGAAAAACTTTTGCAGAAAGAATTAGTCTATTATATTAATTAACAGTCATGGTATATCTCTACCTCTTCAAATACAGAAGAAATAACTCGCATTCTGATACCTTATGTCCAAGACTGTAACCGGAAAATTCGCCATAGTCATTTTGCATTAATTTTTGTAAATAATTAGTGGATGATAAAGGTATTATAAATTCATTAAAAAGGCCAATTTTTATTAAGGTGATACATAACATAATGAAATTTAAAAATTGTGCAAATTAAAAGAGATGCTGCGTAAATAATTAACTTTTTGCTGGTGATCGTCAATTCAACAAATCCACCAGTAACATTGCTCATTGGAAAAAATGGTAATGCTATGAAACATTTAATTTTCGTGTTGAATTCGGCATCTGTTTGATAGCGTAACTTCAAACCATTGGCAACAATTTTGCGATAAAGATTTAGTGCCATATGAAATAAACAACCTGTTAGAGTTGTCGATGTAAATATTGTTAGAAAAAAGTGTTCACAGTTGCTTTTTCGAAGCCAACCATTAATGTTTCGGGATCTAATCATGAACGTAAGCCCTTTAAGGTACTGAATAATCTGCTGTAAGTTAATCCTGATTTGCCAGGAAGCAAAGCCTTTTTTTTTTTTTTTTGGCCATACCGAAGATGGTGATTTGGATTAAAGGATGGCTGGCGGACAGATATCAAAGAGTGGTTTACGGAGGAGCTGAGTCCAGGAAAAGGCAAGTGACTAGTGGTGTACCTCAGGGCTCAGTTCTTGGTCCTCTATTGTTTAATTTGTACATCAATGATATTGGAAATACCTTGAATGGAAATATCCACTTGTTTGCTGATGATGCAAAATTGGGAAGAGCGATAATCAATTCAAATGATGTGGATATTTTACAGGATGACTTAAATAGGCTGACGCTATGGACTGAGGTAAATGGCTGTCAGTTCAACGTGGCTAAGTGTAAGGTGATGCACTTCGGGAGGATGACATCGCATGCTGTTTACTATATTAACGGAACTGAACTGCAGGAAGTTGATGAGACAAGAGACTTGGGAGTTATTGTGGACAGAGAACTTAAGTTTAAAGGGCATATTGCTAAGATTGCCAAAACATCACATCAAATTACATGGTTGTTGAGGAACACACTAACTAGCAGGGATAGGGAAGTTATTATTCCACTCTATAAGGCATTAATAAGGCCGCATTTGGACTATTGTGCACAGATCTGGTCGCCAGGATTTCTTGGTGATGCGGAAGTGGTAGAGAGGATTCAGAGGCGGGTTACAAAGATTGTTGCAGGTCTGTGGGATGTTCCCTATGAGGATAGATTGATGATCTGTGGGCTCCAAAAACTAGCTGATAGACGTAGGAGAGGAGATATGATAGAGGTATTTAAATTGTTAAAGGGATTTTACAGGATTGATACTGATGATATTCTTAAGACCAATGCAGGATGTGAGAGAACGAGGGGCCATCCCTGGAGATTGTGTAAGAGTGTGGTTAACAAGGGTGTTAGGACTAGATTTTTTACTTGGAGGGTTGTGAATGGGTGGAATGCTTTGCCAGAACTGGTTGTGAATGCTTTAACCGTGAATGAATTTAAGGAGAGGTATGACAGGTATTGTGTAAATAATGGTTAGTGTGTCAATGTCGGGTCTCCCGCGATGAGTCTTTTGACACCATGGAGACACCGTTAAATAATAATAATAATAATAATAATAATAATAATAATACTTTTAAGAAGTGGCGGCCGGTGAAAATTTTAAGTGGGGGTACGGCATATACAAAATAAAATTTTTTAAAATTCTTTTGTTCCTAAATCAGTAACCAATTTAGTAATAATTAAATTTGCATATTAAAAAATAGCTTTATTAAAAATATTTCCCCCTCACCACTTACAAACACCAATAATAAAAGTTGCGTATCTCACAGAAATAACGCGCATCGATACACTGCCCAAACCAGCAGTGTCAAGCGTCAACGAATATCGGCGAATCTACCTGCAATTGGAGCGATAATTCTCGCACTGCGTTAGATCGCTGTGCATTTGTTTCGTGTAACGATAATTGAAAAAGTATAATTCTTTTCATATTTTCAACATTCACACTTGTCAAAATTCAGCCCTGTATCTATAATAAATACATAATTGTGTTATTTTAACAGAATAAAATAAGATTTGCAAAAAAAATAGCTCACCACGAACCGCACCAATAAAGAATAACGCGCGCAATCATACACTGCCCAAAGAGCAGTGTCAGATTCATTAGTTACGTGCAATGAGAAGGGCAAACGAATATTGGCGAGTCTGGCTGCGATTGGTCGAACGTGATTATTCCGCCACTGCGTTAGATCGCAGTGCATTTGTTTCGTAATCTAAAGCGTTAATCGAACAATTCCAATTATTAACTATTCAATCAATGTCAAAACATAAGCTGTAACCTCGAACATGTATTGTATTTATATAATGTAAGCATTGTTATTACTTATAAATACAAAATTTAATTTTTTCCTTGGGGGTGTCGCAGTGCTTATGTACGGGTCTCCACTGCTTTTAAGTTTCTCTTCTAACACTGTTCTGCACCTTCACTTGTTCTTGCTCTCTTCGTTTCTAATGATGGGGTCTCGACTTTTTTATTTAATTTCAATTTGATGTTTGCAATCACTAAACTATGGTCCGAGTCTATATCCGCTCCTTGAAAAGTTCGACACTGCTATACTGATGTTATCCATCTTCTTTTAATCATATCGGCCATGTTCTTGGTTTTCCTATCGTTTGATCGCCACGTCCATTTTCCACACTCCTGGAATTTTGTGTTACAGATCATCTCGTGGTCCTCAGCAAATTCTAACATTTTTTCACCTCGTTCATTTCCTTCTCCGAAATCATATTTTCCCATGACTCTCCCAACCATTATTATATATTCCGACTTTGGCATTCCAATCTCCTTCAATAATTAGTACATCTTGTTTTGGTATTGTTTCTATTGTCTGTCAGGTCTATGTAAAATAAGTCAATATCCTCGTCTGTGCTGTCAGATATGGGGGCATGTATCTAGACTATTACTATATTAAATGGTTTTGCTTGAAATCTTGCTGCTATGATTCGTTCATTGACTGGTTTGTAGCCTAAGAGTGCCTTTCTAGCTCTTTTTTTTTTGTTGTTAAGAAGGAAACCAACTCCTGCCTTCATTCTTGGTATCATGCCATGGCCATATGACTTCGTATCTATTTATCTTTCCTGCTGATGTCCATCGCAACTCCGCCAGTCCTAGTATATCACACCGATATCTCTTCATTTCCTGGCGAAGTAATTCTAGTTTTCCTGCCATCCAAAGTGTCGTACATTCCATGTTCTGACTCATAATAGTCCTGTTTACTTTCGGTATCCCACTTTTCGATCCAACCCTCGATTGGTATCGCAGACTTTGTTGATCCGGGCGACGTCCGAGCTGGCATGTAACTGTTGATCGTATATGCATCAAATAACAATCGTGTTTTTTTTTTTTTTTTTTTTTTTTCCTTTACTGTCACAGCATCGACACTCATCTGACCGATCCTCCTCCTTTATCCGGGATTGGCATGAGACCCCTAAGGATTTCATGGGGCTTTTTTGCTTTGCTTCCTGGCAAATCAGGATTAACTTACAGCAGATTATAAGGGCTTGCGTTCATGATTAGATCCCGAAACATTAATGGTTGACTTCGAGAAAGCAACTATCAACGCTTTTTCTAACATATTTACATCAACTCTAACAGGTTTATTTCATATGGCACAAAATCTTTATCGCAAAATTGTTGCCATTGGTTTGAAGTTACGCTATCAAACCGATGCCGAAAATTAAATGCTTCATAGTATTAGCATTTTTTCCAATGAGCAATGTTACTGACGGATTTTCTGAATTGACGATCCGCAGCAAAAAGTTATGTAAGGAAACATACTTTGCACATAAAGTCACTTCACGACGGAGCTACTTGTATATAGAGGCTGATGAGTTCACACAGAATGCAATGGGTATAGCATTTTCCTTCCTCATCTTGTCGAAGATGAGGAAGGGAAATGTTTTGCTGTGATATCAGCAAAATTAAAGCCAAAAATTAGGAGTACATCAGGAAAGCAATTCATTTGAGGCTGCCAGTATGAGATGGAAGCCAACAGAATCAAATATACAGTTGAATTGATGGTGTGGAGAGGGGGTGCAAGGAAGAGTGGGTAGCACGTATTGCCAAATTAACACAAGTAAAGGACGTAATTATTATGATGGGAAATTCAACGATGAGGACATGGACTGGAAGAGTAACAGTCAAAGAGAGGAAAGAAATGGAATTTATGCAATTGGCAAAAAAATATAACTATCTGAGATAACGTGGAACAAGAGAAATTTTGGTGATAACATCAGAGAATTTGCAGTAACTGAAGACGCACTTCCTGCTGGGGAAATCAATGGCATTGCCTTGAGCTTAAGAAATTGCCAGAAATGAAAAATTTGTGTTTAAATCTTTAAAATGTACCGAAGAACTGACACCATTACAGATAACAATACGAGGATTTACTAAAATTAAGAGCCAAAAGGTTTCACTTCGGCGACGCAAAATTATATAAATTAAGTGGATATTAAATCCAATATCATTTCAAAGCCAAATACAGAAACTATAAAAGTTTCAAAGCCGCACGCTAAAGCACCCATATATTCTCCACCTATTGGTCCATGCTGATAAGGTTTCACTGGTGTGTGACAGCGCTTTCAAACTCATTGGTTTTCGTCAAAGACCAGGCAGAAACCTAAGAGGACAAAAACTCTCAGTACTAAGGAACTCGAAGCGTCGGAGATGTGTATATTTTCCTGTTAGGTTCGGGTAGGGCAACTCATAGTATTGCAGTGAGTGTATTCCTGCAAGCTCTCTGGTCAATTTTCACACGAAACTTATAGTTTCTGTATTCGGCTTTGAAATGATGTTGGATTTAATATCCACTTAATTTATATAACAATCCGAGTGTTAACGTTTAGGATCATGATTTTGCTGCAGTTGTCCGCTTTACTTTCTCTCTGGAAAGCTTTGATTCGTTGATACCCTGGGCTCACTTAATATTAGTGAGATCTTGAACGATAGCATGAACATACGTTCATGTGGTACTGTATGGATGTGAAAGTTGGACTCGGAGAAAGAGTGAAAGAAGGAAAATATATGCATTTGAATTATGGTTTGGAGACGCTTATTAAGAATGCCATGGACTGCAAAGCAAACCAATAAATCAGTGATGGACAGAATAAAGCCAGATTGCTCTCTCAAAGCCATGATCATCAAGCAAAAATTGTCATACTTCTGACATTAATATGCGAGAAAATGACAGTCTGGAGAAGATGATGATGCTTGCTAAAATTGATGGAAGCAGAAGAAGAGGAAGACCAAGAATTAGATGGGTGGATGGGAAAGGCCATTTTTTGCTTGCATTGTACTTAGGGTTGTGTGAGATTAACAGTCGTACATTTCCTTAATTGCTTAAGGCACAGTTTGCAGTTTATACATCTAAATTGCTAGAACACTTGAAAAACTAGCATGCATGTGATAGCAGGAATTACACCTACAGATGCAAATACATTTGCTTTTCAAGATAAAAATTAAATTAAAAACTATAATTTTATGCTGTGGAAGTGGCTTTTGCATTCATAGCAATAGACGGCCTAAAGAAAGCCTTTCTGAGTTCGAATCTACTCGCTAACTAAAGGATCTTTTTCTAACCCATACCTCTATGGTGATAAATTAGTAAGTGCGTTTGCAACATAAGTATGCACTCCATTAGATTCGTTGTTACCAACTGTCCAAACAGTTGGTAACAACGAAGAAACTGTCGAAGAAATCAGGTGCCCAAGACAGGCTAACTCTGGAAACAGTGAGTTAGTCTATCTTGGGCACAGGCGAGCGAGTTTTTAGTCCCAGAAAATCGAAGTTTTTTTTTTATAAGCTCAGTATAACCGACCGTAGACGCCACAATATTTCAGACTAATATATTGCGTTAGTGTTAGGGACCGAGAGATGGTGGCACTTGTCTTCCTCTCTTTGCCGGATTAGTCTTTGGCCAGTTACCTCTGATTGGCTACCAATGAAGACTGAACTTTCTCCTCAATCTCCAAAAGTCAGATAGGACCAAAACTTCATTTACTTATCGGGAATAATAGGTGTTAGCGTTTATTTTTATTTAATAATAAAAGTATATTATTAGTATATAATTTAATATATGTAATAAAATGTAATTTTAATTAAACAAAAATTAAAGCTATTTTTATATCGCTCATTGAGAACAATAATTAATTAGTTCTCGTAACTGCGTAACGCGAAATATTTACAATAAGTGTGGCGCTGTCTACACACAAGGAGAAACAAAACTGTTTATGCTGTATTTACTCGAATGTAATTCGACTTCGCGTATATCTCGCACCCCTGATTTTACTTTATGAAAAAGGAAAATTAAAAAGTTTTGCATATACCTCGCACACGAAAAAAGGTTTACGATGAAAAAAAGAATTAAAAAGTTTTCGCACATGAAAAAGGTCCACCTTACCGGCCATTATGGATCAAATACTCATCCTCATACGCTTCGTATCCATCGTATATTTCAATGTAATATCAATGGTATTACAATTTTAATATGCACTTCGCATCCATGGTAACTTCGACGTATATATATACAGGGTGTTCGGGATAAATTTGACAGTTTCGTAAGGAAAAAGAAAATCTTCTTTGTATCTATTAAATTTAATGAATTGACAAAAAAACATTACAGGCAGAGTTAATTACAATACTATCAACAAGATTTACTCAAAATAACCACCATTAGCATCGATCACAGCTTCAATTCTGCTTCGGAACCTCGAACAAGCTGATGCTACAGTCTCCCTGGGAAGGGCCGCAAAAACTGTTTTAATTTTATCCATTAACTGGGCTTTTGTATTACTGGAAGTGCGATTGGTGTCTTTTTCAACTGCGCCGCATACAAAATAATCCATGGGGTTAAGGTCTGGGGAGTTTGGAGGCCAAACATTTGGACTGGTGAAGTCGTAGAAATTTTCAGACAACCATTTTTGACTTTTCCCAGAGGTGTGGCAAGGGGCCGAATCCTGCTGCCATACATACGGCCTACCATTGGCTACCCTTGTTATCCAGGGCTTGACTACAGTTAGCAACTCCACGAACAAAGCCCGAATTCCAATGCCAGGGTTCTTCAACACCTGTTCCTGCAGATTTGCGAGGAATTCTGCTGTACGAACGCAATCAGATCGTCTGCTAGGGATCTTTCTTCTTGCTACATCCTCGTAGTCACCATTGCAAGTCTCTAGTTCATGCCTGATTGTTTTTACTGTATTCAGGGAGCATTGGGCAGCAGTCGTAATATCCTTATTTTGATGGCGGGCACGAATCATCATGATACAAGTTATTCTCTTCCATGATTCAGGTGGGTTCCAGCTATCCATCCTTTCTGACATCTTGTATATGAATGAAGAAGGGTCCAAACTTTTAAATGAAGAGAAGTGTGTGTTAATACATGTAACTTACGGAAAAATATAATTAATTATAAATATGTCAAATTTATCCCGAACACCCTGTATATACGTCCTGGCCGGTAGGATGGTTAAAACTTTACTAAATAGATAGTGAATGTTGTTATGGCAGTTTCAGGTATTTTGGAATTTGGTTGAAGAGTATCAGCATTTCAGCTCAACAATCGTCGGCTTGCCTTTGTCGTTGAGTTAATACAGCGCCAGTCATATGAATAGAGATGGAAGCAACCATTAGAGAAAATGTGGGAGTGGGAGCATTGACTTCTACTCGATCTTGGATTGCGTGGGATGGTGCGTGAATGAGGTGAGGTTTAGGTTTTATACGCACTGGATGATGCCAGAAATAATTGAAAAGAGCTTTAAGAAAAAAAACAAAAAAAAATGCTATTTCGGTTGATGATCGTTTGTTTTAATTTATTTACAAAAAAAAGTGTCGCAAAAGATTCAAATATATCGCGTGATGAAGGTGAACGGCCGATCGCGTAAATAACGCAATAATTAAAATTAATAAATTGATAATTAAAATTTAAGTGCTTTTATTTTATAAATAATGTGAGCAATTATAAATTATAATGAATACTGAGCATGTAATTATAAACATCGATTTAGCTTTTTCTGAAAAACTTTAGTTTCCGAAAATCCCTGCATATATCTCACACCACGATTTTTTAACTTTAATTTGGGGGGGGAAAAGTGCGAGTTATATTTGAGTAAATACAGTAAATGTAAGCGGCTGCAACGCCAAACATCAATTATTTACCTATATACTCGCCGATGTACAAGAGAAGAGAGAATACAAATACCTGCCTCAGTTATCTGTCGAAAACAGGAACATTGTAAGTGGATATTTTAAGACAAAATCAAACTAAAATTGTGGAGATAGAAACATTGATTTATCACATTTACTTTAGTCAAATCCTCAGCTATGACTCATGGATATTTTATCAGAAAACTCACCTTAATGTTCTTTTTCTTAAAACTCTTCTATGACAAGGTAGAAAAGAATAACGAAAAGACATCTCGCTAGCTCCGCCCATCGAATTTCCGAGAAACTCATCCTTAATACATGGGTAGTATCGCAGAAGGGGAAATTTTAGCTTCGGGGGTCAATAAAAGAAAGTCCCGTTCGCTTGCATCAAAGCAGACGTCGTTTCTTTGACTGGAAAGAGATGGATGACTACTAAATCAGCCTTTCCTTCCTTCTAACCCGAGCTTTAACTATCACTCTTTCATCTTCGCCAGCCTGGCTCGAAGGCGTCCACCTACTTCTGTCCGATACTGCTGACTTCGGAATACCAAACTCACTCTACATGTTAACTAAGATTTTTTTTTTCTTTTCTTTTTGTTTGATTTCTGGTCCTTCAGTTAGCTCGTTTCTTGATGAGAGGCCTTTAAGAGAACACACGCACCGATTTGCTATCGTAAAACAACCTACGTGTGTGAGTTTTTTTTCTGGATGATTACTCTCAAGAAGAAGGCGAAAGAGAGAGCAAACTGGGCATTGACGATGAAGTTCGCTTTCGTGTGTATTTCTCAATAGCCCCCGCTTCCCCCCGTGCAACGATGCATTAACCTATTACAGTTATTGGTAACTGAAGCATTCTGTCTGCTGTTGGTGGCAGGAATAAGACAAATGGCGACTGAAGCAATTTTCTGCTTTTGAACACCCCATCACAGAGAAAACCAATAGCGCCCCAGGTCGATAATGTGATTGGTGCTCTTACGGCAAACTCCAAAACAATGAGAAATATGTCGTTCACTCATATCTACTCCAGGACGACTTCTTTACATACCCTAACCAGCAGCAGAGTTAAAAAAAGAGAAAAAAACATAAAAAATGACTTCAGACTCTTTTTTATATACTTAAAAATACGTCAAAGATATCACTTCGTGTCATATTCATTGTTTAAAAGTGCCAGCGGTAACCATAGCAACGTGACATTTCAAAGGGATTTATCACTTATTATTACATTCACTAATTGTTCAAAAAGTTCCAAACTTTCGGTAACCATAGCAACGTGACATTTCAAAGGGATTTATCGCTTGCAATTACATTCACTGAAATGTTTAAAAGTTCCGTGCTTTCGGTAACCATAGCAATCATGACATATCACTTTACATTCACTAATTGTAAGTTTCGCAGTACTTCGATAACCACTTACACGTTTCAAAGAAATCAAAATTTGTGACATTTAATTCAGTGTTTTCGATTAGGTCGTAGCTAGAATAGACTTTGCATGTGCATGTGTCATGTTATTAATATTGCGAGAAGAGAGAGTTAATTGGTTGTTAGCGCAGTGAGGCAAATAACTCACTTATTATGGCAAGTTTGGTTGTTTTTCAACAACTGTACGTAAAATAACAGCCGATTGATACGCATGTAAGGGTTCTCTTTCGTCAAGCTTTGTTTCAATGAATTCTTAACATATTTTAGCTTAATGTTCACTTTAGCTTTCACTAAAAGACAACAAAAAATTTCTTATTTTGAAATTTAAAAAAATGGGTATTTTAAAAGACAGAAAGAAGGCGTCTACAAATGTCTTTCGATAAAGCTTTGTTGTGGTTGGAGGAGGTGGAGGGAGGGAGTGTGGACTCAATCCAAGACGATGGATGGATAGATATCCATAAACAATTAAAAGTTTATGGTTATGTCTATTCATTGCGTCTCTCCTTTGTTCGAGTTGCCGTTTTGATGGATGAAAAATCCTGGTTTTCCAGGAAGGAAAACAACGTATGACACAGCTAAATCGTCTTCATTTAAAAAAGGCGTGATAAAAGTTCTTTTGCATCCTACACACGGGATTCGAACCCAGGTCTTTGTGAACCAAAGAGTAAATTAGTACTGGAATGTTTGCGAAGATTTATAAATAGAAGAGTAAAAAAAGAATTTTAAACTTTGGCTGAAAGCAAAATAATAATAAGAAGAAAAAGATTAAAAAAATTCTTGGGAAACATCACCTGAGGCAGAAAAAAAAATAAAGAAAAAGTGAGATAAAGAAGAGTATTTCGTAATTCCAATCCATGCAGCATTGTCAGGATACACCGCAGCTTCCACCGTATTCAGTGATTCCTAGTTAAAAACACAAACTTTTAAATTCGGTAGAAACACTTGAACAACGATAATCTGATGCCAGGATGCGGGGTCACCCACCCACCCTTTTTCTCAGAAGTATTTACCAGTGATAATGCGGTACAGTGAGGTACAAAGGCAAGGATGTTGTGCACATGAAAATGGGATTGCTTTGCCAATAACAGACCCTGTCTGGCGTCTTAAACTCTCTCTCTTATGTTCACTGGACATCTACAGATGCCGTATGGTCACTCCGATGCTCGATGATGTTCCACACCAGGCCTCGCCATGTAGTCCTGTTGTTTGCCCTTCTGGCAGCCTCAACTCTCTGAAGATCAGTCACTCCACACACGCCATCCATCCATCTCATTGATGGTCTACCCCCTGCCTCTCTTTCCAGGAACTTTACCTTCTATTACTGTTTTGAGAAGTCCTCCTTCCATCCTTTCTATGTGTCCAAAATATTTTAACTTTCTTCTGTCAATATCCTTAAGGAGCCTTAAAGTTCTACTGATCTTTTCTAACACCCATTTATTTGTACGCCTTTCAGTGTATGATATCCTCAACATCCTTCTGTAACACCACATCTGAAAATAAGATATCCGTTTCTTATCTGACTTCTTTACGTTCCAAGTCTCACATCCATAAGTCGCTGTCAACAGCGACTTATGGAAGTGAAATCCAAACTGGTTTTAAACTCTGGTAGCCATATTTGTCAGTCAATTTTGGTAATTCCCGTGAGAAAAATCTGATGTGAACAACGCCATTAAACGGTTGGATCGGATAGAGTTGCTTGAAATAAGAGAATAAACTAAACCTATGAGGGTATTGTGAAACCGTTAAGCAAACTACAAGCCAAGTACGTGAGTAGATTTGCTGAAGAAGGAGTCCTGAGCATAGCAGTTGGAGGTCGATGGCACTGCCTCAGTTTTCTTTAGAGAACTGTCGCGAACAAGATTAACGCTACTCCGAAACAATGTTCAGGTTAGAATTAGATGGTGCAGAAAAACGTTGGACTCTGAAAACTGACTTATTTAGATGTGTGTGTGTGTGTGTCGGGAAACTCTGATGAAAAAGTCGCTACAAAATTGTTACCAGCTGTATCTTACGTGCCCTCTCTACTTATTTCTCCCAAATGAACTTAGGACTTTAGATCTCCCTAAGCACAATGGAGCGTGGAACGTACACCATTCGTACAAATAAATCCCGATTAGGATTAGGAACACGAAATGGCTCCAGTGGCTCGCTTCTTGTATTCTCATCGCCTTCACATAGCACACCGGCTTATAATGTAGTCAAATGTCTCGAGAGGAGATTGAGGAGCCTACCCACTTCCAAAAATGTTTGGGTTAATTTTTTTTTTATTTTATTAAAAAAAAAAAAAGAGTGAAAGAAAGAGGTTTACTATTCATGTTTTATTGTTCAAAAATAGGAAGTTGAACTGCAGTTGATCTCTTTACGAAAACGTAGCTACGAAATTAACTTGGCATGATCTGCGATGAAGGCAGAATACGATTTTGTTTGGGACTCCATTGCGTCCCCCAAATATTGGCCATTTTCCCACGAATGCTATAGAAATATTTAAAAAACATGGAACTGCAATTAAGAATGCGAAAATTTCAGTGGGGGAAGTACCGAAGTGGGTCCTTTCCCTATGCAGTAAAACTCCCCAAATTCATATGAAAATAGTTCAAAGCAATTCTATTTCCGCATCGCCACCAAATTTGCGGTCTTCGCACAGCCTAAGCTCCTTTGACATCTCACCTAAGCTGCAAATCAATTAACCTTCTTCCATTCTTCCCCGTAGTCCGTGCCCAAACTTAATAGACCGCACGGGAGCCCTTGATCTGATTAATAGAATCTTAGCTAACAAGATCAGCACAACCTTCGAGTTTCCTTCTATTAATTGCCTTATCGCGTTTCATCTTGTTTTCGTCAGAGCGGGACAAAGGTCTCCCTGTTTAGCCACCCTCCAACAAAACAGAGGTTTAAGCGCGCACACTTGCTGACACTGCTGCGTTCTTTCTATTACATAAAGCCGATCAGTCCGGAGTGGGAGAGAAATCACCTGGTCGACCAGTGGAGAAGCTCGTAATTTGTTAGCAGTAACTCCAGTGTTACGAAACAAGCAACATTAGTTCTCTCTCTCTCTCTCTCTCTCATTTGCTTTCTTATGTTTCACGTAAAAGCACATACCACAACAAAACATTAGCGAATGAGTTTGTTCAATACTTCTTCCTTATAAACGTGTCTAATTTGTTACCTTAAATAACAGTTGCCGTTCTTACTCCTGTAGCTGTAATGGCAACGTCACAAAAAAAAAAAAAAAAAGATTAAGATTGTTGGTTTTCAATTCAGGAAGTGTTTCGTACTTAGCCATCATCAGGGGATCGCTACCATTTTAGGTGTCGCCACTAAGAAAAGTGATTTGCATGTGTAGGACAGTTACTACTGGAGGTATGACGTAAAGGTTTACTGCAGTACCTCGACACAGTCGTTGTTATTCGGGATTTGAGTTAAAGCTAAGAGGCCTGTGTATTATGCTAATTAGTTGCGCATGTTCTTTTAGCCGGTTTGCCTGTTTTGCGGATGAAACCGTTTCCAGGAGGAAAATTTCTGCTACCTTTGCATGAGATCGACTAACTGAACTTCATATGAAAAAAAAAAAAAATCTGTAAATGTTTGATGGGATTCGAACCCCGGTCTGTAACCAACGTCGTCAATTCAGTGCGCATTATGCTACCTCTCCAAACACATCATATTCGTATTTTTCATCAAACAAAATGTGTTTTTATTATTATTATTAATTTTATTATTAAATAGCTTGATTTGTTTGTTGCTTTGAGACGAATATGACGCCAACTTCTTTCATTGTATGGCAGCAGCAAATTGCGTTGTCAAGCACGAAATATGCGAGTCATTCATATCAAGTGATAAGATATCCCATTGTTTGTAAATGATGTACATGCTGATAGAATTTATGCCATAAATTATGTACATTCCATATTTTTCAAGCCGTATTTTGAGAGGGAGCGCCTATTTTGCCAAGTAGTATAAAATGGAAACGTGTTATAATCTAGTGAAATGTCTGGTGGGGACACATTTTAGCACTTTTTACGCAATTAATAATTAATAACAATTAATTAACGGGATTATACACTGTAGAACAGGGCGATACAAACCAAATCATCGAGATACAAACAGATACTTCTATAAATGTGATTGTGACAGTTTAGCCCGCATCTTCACACATATTTTTATGACTGCCCAATCTTCACTGGTTCCAGAGCTGATATGGATTTTTCTTTATGTTACTTTGAAGCTTTAATGTGTATTCAGATCCATCTGTTAAACTATTTGTTTATCCAGTTCTACCTGCTTGTTCCGTTCGCTGGATAAATTATGAAACAGGTCACCCTAACCTCGTTCATGAAAGGTAAAAAAGGGAGAGATTTTAAAAAAATGCAAAATGGAAATGCTCGTGGTTTATCGTTAAATAAAATATTAATTTAATTATTTTTTTCATTAAGAACTGTTTATAAAATCTCTGACGTAGTGTTAATTAAAATGGAATTTAGATTATGATGACGAAACCGATGAAGCCAGTAAAAAAAAGTAAACGGTCTGGTGTGTGTGTGTGTCAGTGGCGCACCCAGAGGGGGGCCCAAGGTGCTCTGCCCCCCCAAAGAAAAAAGGAAAAAACACTAGAAAATTTTCAAAAAATCTTTTCCTAATTAAAATTCATTTTTAAATTTATGTTTGCAGATGCTCAGTCATAGGTCGTATGCGCTGCTTAGTGTGTATTCTCAAATCGTCTACTCAACGCGGAACCCTCCCCCCCCCCCCATCAAGATTAAATCCTGAGTGCGCCACTGGTGTGTGTGTGTGTGTGTGTTCTCGTCATGCATTAATTGAGTCATAAATAAATAATCCTACAGTAAGTAGGGTGGTCAAGCTTTTCGATCGTCAGAGCTCGAATTCGAATAAAAGATGTGGAAGGCCCGTTTCCCTCGTATACGAGACTGGAGGGAAATGCGGGTTTGAGTCAAAGAAAACTGATCATTAAAGGCCCACAAATAGGAAAATAATCAATCAATCTTCGATTCATTAGCGATAAGAAACAACTTGTACAATTAGTGGCCTAAATCAAATGTGATCTTTTGACTTTACCTTTTCCATGTAGCTCTCTTCTTTCTTCCTTCCCATCTCTCTCTCTCTCTCTCTCTCTCTCTTTAATTCAGATTTCATAAATGTGGCTACTCTAGTGTCAGACCCCCAACTCTTCACCACACGAGTGAGTCTTGATGAGAACCGAAAATATTCTTTCTCCACTAATTATTATACGACGTTGACAAAGCGATTTAATGGCTACAAACAAGGTTGAGTGCTGGAATACTGTACTTGCCAGATGTGACCGAAGTATAATAAATTTAGTTGAATCCTTTATCCACGTGTAAGCAAACAAAGTGCGCGCCTGAAAATATCTTCAGGACTGAGGCAACTCGCGGTAAAGCGAACAACTTTGTTTGCATACATTTGGATAAAGGATTCAACTAAATTTATTATGGTCTAACCAAGTGGAAAAAAAATCGTATAGGTTTGGCAACTCGTATAGGTAAATATGATCTCTCCATTGCTTCTGCCTTAGTATCACTACTTCTGGGTCTGGCTCCCACTCAATAAAGGTAGAAACAGGTCTGGGTAGTGACACTTCCCTTAATGCATACAGTATACATGTCCACAAGGAGAGGTGCTTTGCATTATGGGAGATACATGAAGACAAGGAGTGATGAGAGCTTGGTCCACCTTTACCACGAGTTGCCTCAGTCCTGAAGATACTTCAGGCGCAAACTTTGTTTGCTTACACTTGCAAAAAGGATTAAACTAAATTTATTATAGTCTAACTAAGTGGAAAAAACTTTCAACATCTTTCTCTAAAAGTGACCGAAGTAGGTTTGTAGATTCCAGTTGACAGGGGAAAGCATCGCTTCTCAAAAGTATGAAAATAGAGATGTATATAGGAGATGGCATATTAATGGTGATCCTGGCTTCGTTTTCCCTCGATTTACAGCGAATGGAAACCATGGGAGGATTAGATGCGTTATAACTAGCGTTGATATCCCTCGTGGGCTCAGTTGTTAAAGTGAACTGTTAATACGACAGAACTGCAGACATGGTGGTGCGGATCGCAGGTATAAAATCCAGTGAGGCTAAGGAAAGACAAAAGCACTCTCGTCTTGGAGAATCCGATGAGTCTGAGAACATGCACGTGAGATTACTATTCAGATTTTTTTCTTCTTTCAATGAAGGTGCAGTTAATAATGCAGAATTTTTTTCTTCTCACAACTCAGAAAAGAAGTCACCGAAAAATACATTTCGACGTTTTAACCACTTCTGGAGAAAACGAAATAATCAACTGGGCGCAGCTCCGAATGGGGCGTCATTCCGTAGCGAAAAAAGTTCGGGAATTTTTTTGTCTTGTAAGAATTCTCTCCTGATTATTAATGCGGAGTCCTCTTAATTCCTTGCGACCTTCGTGAAATAGATTTCTCAAGGGGTGCTGGGAATTTTCCCCCTCTGCAGGCTGAAAATTATTTCGCAGTGAGTCCTTCCCTTGAACAAAATAGGCACCGCTTAAAAATATGTTAATAAAATTTATCCTTAACGTATCCTTTCGTAAACGTTTTTTCCTTTTTCAAAACCTTTTCGAAATCAAGGTTTTCCAAACGACATCTCTCAGTTCATTAAATATTTGTTTTTGTTATTTCTTTCTCCGCGCGGTTAGCCTAGTGGCCATGCGCTTCACAACCATATGCCTGGGGAAAGAGTGTCCCAGGTTCGATTCTTAAGGATCTTCCTCAGTCACAGCCAAGTTAGCCTGTCTTGGGCGTGAGCAGCAGGGTTTCTTCCGCTAGTTTATCTGAGTTTTTCATCCCTCAAGCAGGCAACCCATCCCCGTGAACACACAGGATACAGCCATAGGATATAGTAAGGCAACGGGAAGCCACCTTGCTCATAATCATCTCCCTAGTATAGTAGCATATAGCTGCCCCCCCTATCCCCGGCAGTATGGCAGAAGGGAATAGATAGAGTTATTCTTTAACTTGCAGATGCAGCACCAATCTGCGGCAGAAAGGAGAACTAAGATCCCAGTGACGTTGGCTTTTAGGGACGATTCTTCACATGGAGTTCCCCTTCATTCCCCCTAGGTTTAGATTAGGGCTGGGAACTGTCCGGTCCATTAGAGGCACGTTGTTCTTCTCATCCCCGAGCTACAGGAGACATTCCGGTGTGATGAGAGGACTTCCTGATGCAGGAGGAATGCGTCCTTCAGAGAGTAGAAGTGCTTACCGATGTCTCCTTTAAATGCGTATCTTTGTGTGCAGTTCGGCTGTTCCCAGAGAGACACAGAGAGGCTATTGTTTCGGATAATTTGACTACCAAATGATAATCGCTTTTCCATAAAATATTCTTAGCATCCATCGCCTCTCATTTTTTCTCGCTAATGCGTGATTGCTCAACCGCTATCATGTTTATTTTGATATTTTAATGCCCTCTATCGTATGGGAGAAGACGAAGTACGACTCGCACGTATTCGTTGAAAGTACAGAACCAAGTAACATCCCTTTAACACTTCGAAAGTCATGAAGGAGATAAACAACGCACGTTTGTGACAGTTCAGTGTCAGCAACGTATTTGAATGCCTTTGCAGGACAAACGCAAGAAAAAAAAAAAAAAAAAAAAAAAAACGTTTCCCAAAAGGGGAAAGAGTTGATCCTCCCCTCATTTGGCTTTATGGCAAACGGGAGGAATTTATCCGGCGGCTTCCATCAGCCTGCCTTCCGGGTGAATACACAGGCGGAATAGCAGAGGACAGGAAACACTTCCGGGAACGGAAATTGGGTCCGGAGGCTGGGCTTTGCTCGCCAGTGTCTCAGTTCCCACGGAGTGCGGTTAGATACACTTCGACAACGGAACAGCTGGGGGGAATGCTTTCCGCGCTGATCGAACGGTGATTAAGTCCTAATGTGGTTGGTTAGATTTGGTGGATGTTGGAAACTGTTCGCTTTTTCTCTTACTCCGCTCTCTCTATTATCTAGTATAAATAATAGACAGAGAGACCAGAAAGGGAATTGTTTCCTCCACGTGTGTGTGTGTGTAGGGAGGCCAAAATGATCCTGAAATGAATATGCAAACCAATCTTCCAGAGAAAGACTGCATCATCATTTACTGTACGTAGCAAACCTTCTTCCACAAAAAATCTTCGCTTAATTTTTCTCCCCACTGTGGGTTTCAGTTTTCCCCTAATAATGTATTAATTAAAGTCAAAATGCTCAACAGACAGCAAGGCATAGAAAAAAAAAAGAGAAAAATTAAACACTGCAGAGATCCCCATCCCCCTATTCTTAATCCATCGCTTCTGCGATCGGTTTGTTCTTCCTGACTTTTCCTTGCTATCTTTTCTGAGTCGATTGTGGAACGTCTTTAAATTATCGGCAATTCTGTTGGCTATTTCTTTTACCACCAGTCGTAAACGTCTTTTTAGTACGAAGTATTGAAGTTAGCATCTGCGTGGTGTCATTGTCTTAACTTCACTTAACTTAACTTCAGAGAATAAGTTTATTAAAACCCAAAATTGACTTCCACAGATTTCTGGGGAAAAAAAAAAATTTTTTTCGAAAGAAAACCAAAATGATATCAGTAAAGGTTGCTCCTGGATGAAATATTGTTTACCATAAAATTTTAACGAGATCAATTAGAAAACATAATTCAGTTTATAGTTTACTGAATCCATAAGATCATTAAATAGAATGAAGCCGGAGGGAGGAAAAGAACCACAGGTAGGGTGAGATACTGTATATATATATCTAGATATATTGATATAATAAGAAGTGTCTTAGATTAGCGATTATTGTCAAATCTTATATTTTGGTCTTCTAACAGATAACAAATTAATTTGGAGAGAAATTGTCAATAGAGTATTACGTGTGTTGAATTCTCATAGTACATTATATACATCTACCCAATAAACAAATATTTAAAATAAATAAATCAAATAACAGCACTTGACGAATTCAAAAGGAATAAACTCACAGAAATATTAGCAGCAACAGCAGATGACAAGTATATTTGTAGAAGTATTATAGCACTTATCCATTCAAATTAATCAATTTGTGAAATCGACATGGCTTCGGTGCTGCCCTCTAACTTCTTTTCTTTTTTTTTTTTTTTTTGTATCTTTATAGTAAAATAATGAAAAAATGATATTCAAATTAACCAAAAATAAAATTAGACGATTACTTACAATCAAGTAATCATAATCAACTGATAATGATGAATTTATGGGCGGGGGGGGAGTATGCCTTTTTATTCTCAATAAACGCTGAAATGGCCTTCCTAAAACATGCAGAACAAAATACGCATCGACACTATCAGCATAGCGTCAGCTGTGTGGTGAAATACCCGAGATATCTGATTTCTCCTACTAGATTTCCGCCAAACAATTTTGAATGAAAATATAAAAATAAATAAATTCTCTAATTCCTCCTTGAGCCCTAACTTTTCGATAATCAGTTGCCCGTCTGCCTCCACCCTTCGGCTATCACTAATGGCTAGACGAGGCTATCGATTAATCAAGACGACTTTCCGGAACGGCATGGCGACAAACAAGTGCAGCCATCTTGTGGTCCTAACCCGAACAGGTAGGAGTGTATGCGCGCTCGTTATGCCTGAAAGACTTCAAGTTTTACTGTCCTTTTTTTTTTTTTTAATGAGAGATTGAAAAACTTTCCTTACCTATTCCAAAGATCGATTAAGTGAGAAATCGGCCAAAGAAAGGCCTAAATAAAGACGATAACTAGAATGAAACCTGTAATGGTCTTTCTTTGGGTGATCTAGCACTATGGATACAAATGCTGTTTGACTACACAGGCACCGAAGAATGTCGAAAAATCAAGATGTACTCCAAACTCTTCATACATTTACCATTAAGAACGTCGTTATTTTTTTCTTGAAATGTCACCAGTTGGATGTCTTATTATGATCAGGTGAGCGAGCATAATTCTCTTTGAGTAAGTGAACGACGTTCTTAGGTTAGTTAATCATTAACAGTGTGGATTTAGAAATATTTTCATTTAAAATGCCAAAGTTAATTTTTGGAAACACACAAAAAAAAAATTCATTTTTGTGTGTGTTTCCAAAAATAAATGGCATTTTTCTTCCAAATTATTTTTTTTTCTTCATTTATTTTCCAAAAATAAATGCCATTTTGAAAAATAAATAACATTTTTCAATTCAGAAAGATAATTTCCTTTTTTTTGTTAGTTTAAAAAAAATCAAGTGCGATATGAATTTCATTTCGTGGTGTGATACCCTTGCTTATTGGAGGCCTGAAGTGGCTTCAAAAAGTTCCATGTTTGGGCATAAAAATAAAAAATTATAAAAATTAATTTTAAAATGCTAAAAAGCTTAACCCACACGAGGTTGTACCTCGTACATTAATACCTCGTGTAGGCTTTTATTATAGGCTTACAACCCTTCGTGAGTGAGAATGACTAAAAAATTAAATAAAAAAAAAAAAAACTGTGATACTACGAAAGCCAACACTTGAAAATATGTACTTCGAAAGCCAACACTTGAAACAGAAAAGAAGAATTCTTGAAACCTCTAAGGGGCTACAATCCTTAAACAACAGGCCATCAGGTACCCTCAAGCCTCACCCACTCTGTCTCATAGACATTTTTAAGTTGTGGGTTAACTTCCTGTTATCGAGTCGGGAAAATTTTGTCGATGTGTGCGAAAAAGACTTCGCCCTACCCAATTCCGACCTGCCTGAAAAGAGAAAGGTTACATGCGGGGGGGAACTTCCGGATCCAACTGAACGGATGCGGTGATTTTCAACCTTGGCAATCATCAGTTTAATATCCAACCAATTTCGTATTCGTCAGTCATTTGCACTCTTCGTTCTTCTTATGTGAAAAAGTTTGACCACGCGACCAGCCACGGGAGGGAAAGATGAAGAAGGCCGAAAACTGTGTGGTGTTCTAGTGCAGCGCTTCCCAAACTGTGGGCCGCAGCCCCCTTGGGGGCCGTAGGTTTTGTTGAGGGGGACCGCGAAATAATGAAAACAAATTTAAAATGTTTTAAGACTAAGTAGATTTTTTTTTTATTTTAAAAGAAACGTATTTAACTTTTATTATTTATTTTTTTGCTATTTTTTATATTTTAATGGAAAAATTCACACATTGTCGTTGATTCACAAACTTTGCTTCCAGCGTATTTCGGCACTTAATGAATAATAGTAAATATTGCTTATTCATATAACTTTTGTTTCAAAGCAGTGGTTAATTGTATTTACTTCGAATGCTCTCCAGGGAAGCTCCAAATCTTCCTGTCCCTTTCATCACGCGTTTGTAATCAGGGACTGTTGATATTGACTTTATATACATATCAAAACTCGTTTTATATTATCACTGTCATCCGAGCTAGTTTTCTGTTACCAATAAAAGTTTCGCATATACTTCACACATGAAAAATAGCTTAAACAAGTTCCTGTGGGGAGATAGTAACTCCCTTGCAGTGGTAAACAACATCCCTCCCTAACAACCACTATACTGCAGAGGCAATAAAAATAAGCACTTTTATTATGCCAGTGAATAAGTTATGAGTAGTCTGTGTAATATATTTCTCAACAAATAGTGCAATTAGAGACAACTGGGACAAAAACACACCAATTAATGAATCACATGTCCCCTCATAGAGAAACTATGCTGTATAGACTGAAACAAAACCATATGTTGCATGGGCAAACACAGTATCTAACTAAAAACTATTGTTATTAATTAGATGTGTGCGAGTTCGATTTCCCAAGGCAGCAATAAAATTCAACCGAACGTGTTAAAATTCGTAAAAGTGTTAAAACTAAGTAATATATATATATAATGAATGCTATGGCAGTTTCACATATGGAATTCGGTTGAAGAGAGTTAACATTTCAACTCAATTGTCAGCTATGCTTTTATTTCTCGGTTGCGCAATCTTTTGTTAATACCGCACCAATCATATGCACGTTTTAATAAACAGACTGCCTTTGCTGTCTGTTTCGCGTTAGGCTTAATTACCGTAAAAGGAGAAAAGTCACAAAAGTGAAAAATGTTCCTGGTCCGGGGGATTCCCTTATTCAGGTAATATTCACTAATTTCATGTTATCAGTCTGTGGTGTGCTAGTATCGGTAAGTTTGATCTATTCTACGTTAAAAAATTTAACCCTAAGATGGATAAGTGGCCGATAAACATAAAGCATAAAAAAAATTCCTGCGAAACAATCAGAAGAAGCAGAAACAGACTCAAAAAAAAAAAAAAAAAAAGACAGTATTTCATATTTTACCAAAACAGCCCGCATCGTCTTCAGAACCAAACGGTCAGAGCAATAAATGTAATATATGCATTTGATTTTTGCAATATTCGCTGTGTATGTTTTGTATTGAATTTAAATACAATAAATATTATAATAATATATCTCTATTACGATTTTTTTTCGAGGGGGGCCGTGAAATATTTTAATTTTTGCAAAGGGGGCCCTGACATCCAGAAGTTTGGGAAGCACTGTTCTAGTGGATGAATCTACAATTTCGGTGACCTCTCGAACTATTTGGGTATTTCCTGATTGGTCTGCAGAATTGAATATTGGTAATGGATGAGAACAGCAAATCTTTCTTTGAGGTAGAAAGTTTTTTTGGGGGGGAAATCAGTGCAACATCATCCCTTGATATAATCTTGATAACAAAGCTTGTATATCAGAGCTCGTCCATCTTAGCTGGTATAAGATCAGCTTCATATTGTGAGCACAAAAGTGTGGATGATCGCCTACGCTCTCTCTCTCCACAAAACAGCCATTTTAAGACCTTATCTTAAATTTACACGTAATTGCATCTTTTTTTTTTATTATTATTATTTGCAACGTTAATTACTTAGGCTAAAAGTTCACACTCGTCCACCCCAACCATCAACGATATCCCTGCCATTTCCATTAATAAACTTGAGGCATTTCCAGAATCGTAAACTGTTTAAGATTCGAAGAATCTGAAAGTGTTTCGCCTTTCGCGAGTTTCAAATGACAGAAGAGTCGCAGTTCTGATTTCAGAGGGCAAAGTGCGATCCTTGGAAGCCTGTTATTATACTTTATGACGTGTTATTACACTCTGGGTGAGGCCTTAGGAAACCCCGCCGTAAAAATGAGGTTTCCTTTTTGATGATTCTCAAAACTGTTAACGCCGCTCTTGCTGTATTATTCTTATTATTATGCCGGTGTAGAAAACGTGCTCTGTTAAGCACATTCCGAAGTTGCCGATACCCAATATGGCGTCTTGGGTATGTGTGGGATGTACAGACATCGCAATATGTGACGCATGCGTGCTTGTTTTATACCATTTGACGCTATTTCCGATATTCAAAAATAAAATAGCAAATTAAGGAATTATGAATGAAGGTTATTTTTGGTTGTTTCCTTCTGTCAATTATGCACTGTTTCTTTGACTGCATCACGCGAAAAAAGTTGCAATTTCTTAAGGGGGGGGGGGTGGAACCTAGACTGTTTTAGTATTATCGCTGAAGCATCTACAGCTATGAAGTCGAGTGTATATCATGTCATTTTTTTTTTTTTCCAAATTCGTAAGCTTCGTATAATAGTACAAAATGTTGAACAATCCTATGTATAAGCTAAGAGTAACAGCTCATCCAGGTTACGATATGCATAAAGTTACAAAACTTTTGCAATGCGTTTTCAGTATATACACATATGTACATTCATATAATATACATATTACATATTATTATTATAATATAATTACATAATAAAATCGCAAATAAAATAAAAATTCATCATACAGAGAAAGTTGCATAATAATCAATTAGGAACAAAATAAAACCAAGCAGTTAAATAACATTCAAATTTTTACGTTTTACACATGGTACTGGATCTTTGAATACAAATATGCTAAAAACCAACAATTTATACGATTATTTTGAACAGAGCTTCCTCATTTCTGCGGGAAAATAAATACTCTTTGATTAGAGTTTTGTATTTGTTTGGGTTGGTTTCATTTCTTGTTGTTAAAGGTAGTGTGTTGAATACTTTTGGCGCTAAATAAGTATAATGTTTGTGTATTGCTTCTTTATTTGCTTTTGGAACTAAATATTTCAGGCCCTTATGTCTACTAAGGAAAGCATTTTGTTTGATATTTACGTATTCGTTGTCGTTTTCCATGAATAGCCTTATAAGGATTGTGGCGAAGCAGGATTGCTTTTCATCTTCCCCGTTATCTGTAGAGGACAGGGTAAGGATAAAGTGTTATTGAGCTGTATAAAGCTCTGATCATGGCAGGAGGGTAACAGCAATAGCCGGGCCTCAGTTAGAACTTCATTGGCTACAACATTGCCATCCATTACTCTCCAAGGGTATTAATCACTGCATCTCGCTGTCGATTCTCATTGCCTTATGAATAATTTTCCTTATAACGACTGGCTTATAGGGGCAAAGCAAGAATGCTTTTCATCTTCCCCGTTATCTGTAGAAGACAGTGTAGGGATAAGGTGTTATTGAGCTACTAAAGCTCTGATCATGGCGGGAGGGTAATAGCAATAGCCGAGCCTCAGTTAGAACTTCACTGGCTACAGCATTGCCATCCATTACCCTCCAGCCTTATGAATAATAGTACCCTATAGACGTATAAATGTCTAAGGGATAGTATGTTTACTGTGGTGTATTTATTACACATTGCAGTATCCTTCTATTTGTTTCTAGTTAAGATTTTAATTACTTTATTCTGAGTCGAGACTAAAGGTTTCAGCGTAGTGCGATAGATTCCTCCCCAACTTAATATACCATATTGTAGTGTGCTTTGAATCCAGGCAGAATATAATATTTTTAGCATATTTAAATTTAAGAATCTTTTTTAGGTAGTCAAGTCTGTTTAACATAATCCTTACTTTATTTACGACATGGTAATATGCGGTTTCCAGCTTAAATTACTAGCAATTTTTAATCCCAAGTAAATTATTACACTGACTTTTTCTATTTTCTCGCAGTTGCCATTTGAATTTGTCCTGCAATTCCAATCATGCAAAATTAATTGTGCAGTGAAGTTCATTTTGCTAATTTTATTTCGCAAGTTAAAATTTACGTATTTAGTTTTTGAGACCTTCAGACTGAGTTTGATTGACTGGAACCAATTTGTTACTTTCAATAGATCAGCATTCACGATGGTTTTCATTTGTTCGGCTGTGTCTGTGGAGAAAATTAGTACTGTATCATCTGCAAAAGTATTTATTTTACTGTTTACTTTAAGATTGCAGAAGTCATTGATATAAATATTAAATAAAATTGTTCCCAAGACAGATCCTTGTGGTACATCGCAGTCTACTGTTTTGGAGCTGCTATAGCTCGAAATGTTTTAGTAGGCAAGGCAACCTTTGTGAACATCAGTGCTACCAAACACCATCCTTTCTAATTTCTCGCAAGTGAGATCAGTGCTGCATCTTTCGAAACAGACACACACACACTGTAAGTACAGTGTTTGGATAAAATATCAAAATTATCGTAAAAATTTAAAAAAAAATTATTATTTATTATTGATAAAATTATATAGTTTAGTGTAATTCAAAATTACTTAAAAATAAAATCCATTATCATAACCCCAATAATGTTCTAAAATAAAAACTATAACAAATGTTGTCTTTAATTATAATGTTCAAATGTTTAAAGAGGCGGAGTAAACACAATAAACACTACGAACACTCTACTACTGGCGCAAACTGCATATAAACCACAGTGGAACTCCGCGACGGACAGCGCCGCATTACGCTAATAGCTCGCATCTGACTATGACGTGCATAGTCAGATGCACGTCATAGTCAGATGCGAGCTGACTGACTATGACTATGACGCGCATATGCTTGCGCGCGTAGCAATATGACACTGTGGAAAACACAGTGCTGCTAGCGTCCTCCTAAGTGCTACAAGGTGGGTTTTTATTAATTCTTATACAAAATAAGAGAATTGTATAGGATTGTTGATGATAAAATTAAATATTACAAGCGAATATAAATAAATTAATAAATAAATTTATATATCGAGAAAAATTGGGGTGCTGCAGTTCCGCAGTGCCTATGCACGAGCCGCCCCTAGTACGTGGTTCGCTAATGATGCAATCAGAAAGTGGTTGTCATCTGTACCAGACACAATAACCACTGGCAACTAGTAAGACACGTTAAGAACGTCTTAACTACATGGTAAGTATTATCATCTTGAAAACACCTATTATTCTTTCGAGCACTTGCCCATCGCATGCAATCGCTCTTCGACCATCACCGAAACCAATCACGAATTTAAATGCGCGTGTGTTTCAGATGGAGATGTGCGAGCCAAACTGAACGAATGCTTTGCAGTCTTTCACCAAAGGGCAATTCTCTCCTTCCCCATCGTGTGTGTAGGGAGAAGTGATGGTTATCGTGTATACTGGGGTGCCATTAACGAAATATTACTCCAGTTCCTCAGATATGACAGCAGCACAGTCCATCTCCCTTTCCATTACTGTACGCTATCTAGTCGGTGTCATTGTCAGTGGGTCCGTGTGCCCCACTATCAACCGAACTGACCTATAGAAAGGAACTGCTCCATTCAGCCAGACAGAAAAATCGAGCTCATTCTGTATCAAGGCATGTCAAAAGTCTCCTTCTGTCGATCGGAGCAGATAATGTCATTGTGGGAAGTCGCACAAAACGGCTCTGGTGTGAAGAACTAATCTATCACCGACGGCAGACACGTGCGGTTTAAAGACCTCACATCACTTGCTGAAAGAAATGACAAGTGGAGATTTGCTAAATTCGCTAGTTTTTTTTTTTCTCCTTCTGCTTCGTACCGCCAGGTGGCAGCCTGACGAGTAAAGACAGATGAATCTTTCTGTTGTCGCTGAAGAATTAGTTGGAGTTGTGGTCAGAGTAAAGCACTAATCGCTAGAAAGAATATTAAGCGGGATATTTGACATTATGATATATCTCACTGATGATAAGAGATTAATTTATACTGAGGCGAACCCTTGGACTATAAAAAAGCACGTGGACCACATATGACGAAACTAAATAAGCAATAATGTTCTTAGCATTAGCCTTAACAGATAAGCAACATCGCAATCGACTGTAAAACATCAGTTGCAATTGCGGTAGTATTCAAAACAGTAATCTAAAAATAAATAAATAAATACAGGGTGTTCGGGATAAATTTGACATATTTATAATTAATTATATTTTTCCGTAAGTTACATGTATTAACACACACTTCTCTTCATTTAAAAGTTTGGATCCTTCTTCATTCATATACAAGATGTCAGAAAGGATGGATAGCTGGAACCCACCTGAATCATGGAAGAGAATAACTTGTATCATGATGATTCGTGCCCGCCATCAAAATAAGGATATTACGACTGCTGCCCAATGCTCCCTGAATACAGTAAAAACAATCAGGCATGAACTAGAGACTTGCAATGGTGACTACGAGGATGTAGCAAGAAGAAAGATCCCTAGCAGACGATCTGATTGCGTTCGTACAGCAGAATTCCTCGCAAATCTGCAGGAACAGGTGTTGAAGAACCCTGGCATTGGAATTCGGGCTTTGTTCGTGGAGTTGCTAACTGTAGTCAAGCCCTGGATAACAAGGGTAGCCAATGGTAGGCCGTATGTATGGCAGCAGGATTCGGCCCCTTGCCACACCTCTGGGAAAAGTCAAAAATGGTTGTCTGAAAATTTCTACGACTTCACCAGTCCAAATGTTTGGCCTCCAAACTCCCCAGACCTTAACCCCATGGATTATTTTGTATGGGGCGCAGTTGAAAAAGACACCAATCGCACTTCCAGTAATACAAAAGCCCAGTTAATGGATAAAATTAAAACAGTTTTTGCGGCCCTTCCCAGGGAGACTGTAGCATCAGCTTGTTCGAGGTTCCGAAGCAGAATTGAAGCTGTGATCGATGCTAATGATGGTTATTTTGAGTAAATCTTGTTGATAGTATTGTAATTAACTCTGCCTGTAATGTTTTTTTGTCAATTCATTAAATTTAATAGATACAAAGAAGATTTTCTTTTTCCTTACGAAACTGTCAAATTTCGTAAACAGTAAAATGTTCGAACTTCGACGGAACCTAAAGTGGAACTCCATTATCAAATCTTTGGCAAATAAGCTGAGGTTTGTAATCTCTTCTCGATCTGTTTTTCTCTAAAGATATAATCTGAGGTTACTAGGTGTTTGTATCATCATTTATCAAGCAGCTTATGCAGGTCCTCTGTTTCCTTGCGAGGAGGTGAACTCCCCCAAAAAAATTACTTATGTAAAGACCTCAATAATGGAAAGAAGTTGAAATATTATTGGACCTTGAATTGCGCAGTGGAGTTCCCCCTTTCAAATCGCACAATCATCCCTCTCTTTTATAGGTTTGAATTTATTTGAATTCATTTACCTCCCCCAGCAGGTCCAAAAAAGAAAAAGGGTTCTTTGGCACACATAATTTGATTGTTTCTGTGTGATGTAGTTCAGTTCGTTCCATCTGACATAATCCAGGAACCTTCTCTGATCTCGAAGTATTTTAAGGCTACACAAGTCTTCGATAAGCAAGGCAGCCGACTCCAACAGGAGTTGCTTACTCTTCGGTTGAAAAGATCTGGGTTCAAATCCCGTTTAAAAGAAAGCTTCTGTTTCTCATAGAAATGGGAAGACATCACTTGTATTCTGGTTAAAACTTATCAACGTAAAACGTCCTTGAGAAAATTTAAAATGATGCCGCAAAGAGCTTCTTTTCCCGTATTAATTAAAGAGAATGCACATCTCCAGACATCACCATCGCGTTGATATTTCCTCAGCTGAGGAAATAATCTTGCCAGAGTATATGAACAGAAATCAGAAGTGTCAGCCAAATGCTGATTAATATCGACTACTCATCAAACTGTTCCATATCATGACGTCATACGAAAAGGATTGAGACCGAAATGCTGCACTCGTGAATGGGGAACGGACTGCCCCGGGGATGCCACTTATAAAAGGCGTCTATCTTTCTGAAGATCGGTGGTGCATTTAATTGGGCATTTTTCCACTTGAGAACAGTATCTGGCCCGGGGGCAGTACACTGCGTACATCAGACTCTGGTTGTACTGACACGGATCCATTCCAGGACTGACTCCCCTTCAAAGGAGACCCCTTTCGCATGTAGGCACTTGTTCCAACTGCTGCCAGCACCTTTCAGACACACTCGCCACTTTTCATATGGCCGAAATCTTCTGCTTGATTTGCAACCCCTTATCGTGGGTCACGTGATCACAGGGCGAAGGGAAACGCATCTTCGTTAGGAATACAAAAAGATCGGACACGCGTTTTTATCAAAGGAAACACCTCAAGCGACTAACCGAAAATATCTTTGCGGTAAAACTCCTCTGTAATCGGTGAATGTTAGTTAGAATAGTTAACATATGCAACAGTCCCTCGGGCTGTATTTGAATGTTAAAAAGTGGGCCAAATGGTGACGATGACAAGGTGGGCGACAATTTACAACAACCGCTATGTTGCTGTAAACTGTTTTACAGCTGACTCATTTTTCAATTGGCAGCAGTACCTTTGTTGCTAATGTAAAATAATAATGCTGTTTTTTGTAGATCGTATGGGGTCATTTCGTGGATGTTTCATTGCTCTAAATAGTTGGATAACTTCTTAGAAATTGCACCGATAACTATGACTTTGGTGTGTTTAAGCACTTGTGTTTAAGTCGGCCAACTTCGATTGCCAGAACTCTGTATTTAGTAATTTTTTCCAGTTCTTTGTTGTTATCACTGGTACTGCGATATCGATAATCCAAACCTTTCGATGTTCGATAATTATGATGTGAGGTCTATTATGTTCCAAATGGCAATCAGTTTGTATTCGAAAGACCCATAGAATTTTTGTTTTCCAATACTGTCTCTATTTTATGCTTCCAACTGTTATCAGAAGTAGGAAAGGCATATTTTTTGCATACATGCCAATGAATTATTTTGACCACTCGATCATGGCGGTATTTACAGTCAGTTTGAGCTATCTTACTGCAGGCACTGATTAGATGTTCTACAGTCTCTTCTTTCTGATCGCATAATCTGCATTTGCTGTTGTTGTCGATGTTCAAAATTTAGGTTTGATTGCGTGATTAGTTTCTGTTATTATTATTATTATTATTACTTGGATTTAAGCTTTAAATATGGCAATGTAATATTGAATAAATACTTCTTAGCAGAATAAAAATAATGTTCAAATTAGAACCGGATTTACGGCAGATCCAATTTGGGCCATAAACACACACACACACACTCGACTACAGCTTTAGGTCTTTCACTAGAAAAGTCAAGATTTCCCATGAGAGATGGCAGTCTCAGCAGATAGTTCTCCTGCAATCCAGACCGAAAAGTTCCATTCTTAGGATTCCTCACCATTCAGTGAAAAATGAATTTTATCACCCGATGTGATGAAACCCTACTTATGGGAGGCCTGAAATAGGTTAACTAATGCAATTAAGATCGGGATTGGATTCACAAAAGATCTTGCAAATTTCGCATGCAGTACCATGCAAAATATTCAAACATTCAACCTACTTACATTTTCAGCGTGTACATGAAGAGATGTTATTTCTACTGCGCGCGTGCGCGCACACACATACGTTATGCAAATATTATTGCTTATTATTAGAAAGAAGCTCAAGTAGATTTATCGGATGTGTTGTACAACCAAATCCTGTCTTTTCCTGCCCCTCCCTGTTGCCTCAATTATATTATTCTTCCCTAAGTTTGGTAGGGAAAAGTGCTTTGTCTCGTGCCGACATATCCCCCATCCGTCCCACTTATGTCATGAAATGTTGACAATCAATGGAAGTGATGCGTCATTTCCCGTGGAGAAGAAGATGGGGAGATTAAGTTCCTCTGCAATCATCTCTGAAATGTTTCCAGTCCATCGCATCAAAGAAACCTCAGAAACTCGTGCAGTTGGGATGAAAATCTCAGTTGTGGGATTATATTCATAAGTAGTGCAATAATATTGAAAAAATCACGCTTGCTAATCTTCATTTCTATTTATTTCAGTTATTACTTTAAACAAAAAAATCTTAATGCAATTTTCATGTAAAATCTTTAGCTGTAAGTGCTTTGTTTATTTTACATTTTTTTAGAATAGCGTGGAAAAGATAACGACCACAGAGACATCAAGTGGCTACTTCACAAATTACATCCGGTTCTGGACTTCACGTCAGCAAAAATGCATTTAGGCCTATTGCTCCTCACGCTGAAAATTAAAGCCAACGGTTTTGGTTTTTCACTGCTGTGAAGATTTTAATGAAAAATGTTTAATATTTTTGTAATATAGAGTTGAAGTGGAATCATATTTATATTTAAAAGCTATTTTAAACGTCCAATGCTCTTTAGTTATAGAAGCATTCAACAAGCAACTTTCTCTCACGCATGCTCAGATATAGCGAATCTTCATGACAAATGAAAAATGTCAATAATAATAATAATTATACACTTCAGTGCGTTAATCGTCTTTCCATGTATATAACAGTTGCCGTTCTGATATGTTCTATTATAATAAGTTTTCCACCCTTGATGACCTGCATGTAAATTAGAAGAATAATCAATTAAAAAATGCTTGAATTTCTTTCTATTGTGTTCGGCTTGATTTGCACCTGTTTTCGTGAATCACGCGCAGATGACGTCACATTATTGTTTTACAGTAAACGAGGCTAATAGCGTGCTCTTTCTTCGTATCATGGCCAGAAACAATTGATTAAAGCGAGAAAGGTGAAGAAGCCACAAATTCGCTATCTTACACTGCATACTAATAGTGTTAATACGCAAGTATAGGCGCGTGCATGTAGTTCAATAAGGTCGCTGTTACTTTTATTATTTCTTTTAAAGTAAAGAGTGAAAATGTTCTTTCTCACACGATTAAAAAAATCGTATAAATTCGTATGATACTTTTGTAACATAACTATAAAGGTTCATTATTGCGCATACTCTCTAGACGATATTATCAACTAATCTGATAAATACTTAAAAACTGTTGTTAATCTCTTTAACAATATATAATCTTGAAAACTTACTTGATTTGAAGAAAAAAAAAGTATTTTTTTAAGGAATTTCGAAATTGAATTAAAAAAAAAGTTGTGCCTGCGTCACATGCTTAAAGATTCAAATTGAGATTTTATTAGTCAATTAATTGGAAGAGCGGATATTAAAATTCTTATTTTATAACCATGGTTTATATAATTGGCTATGAAATAAAGATGCATTTATAATATCCTGTAACTTGTTAAGTTTATCTGTAAAATAAGCCTTTATTTTTTGGCATTTTTTAATAATTATAGTTATGCACCATGCAAGAGTTCATTTATGAAAAATACGATTATTTAAAATAGGAGTAATAATTACTAAATAGGCAAACAAGGAAAGCTATATAATTTAATTAAAGAAAACAAAATATTTATTTTAGGTGTGCTGAATGTCTTTTCAAGGATAATTAGACATAACAACAGCGTATTTACTCTCCAAACATTTTCGTTTCTGTAAGGCTCAGTTCGGTTTCCTTAGGGAAGCGGGAAAGACCCCTTTTTAGCAGTCCCGCCCTAATAATACATTTGACAAAATTTCTTGCTAACTGTGACCTCCTTCCCCGCTCCAATATCATTGCTAATTAGCGGGTACTGCTATTCCTCGGGGTGCGGCTTTTCGTTTCCCCTTGCGACGATGGTGTTGTTTAATTGAGTATTAAGAACGCCACTGAAACCGTGCTGCCATGGAATTGAAATAAATAAACTAATGGAGGTTTGAGTAATCACATGACGAGGTAATAGCGCTGGCGGTGTGCACAGAGAGAAATCTTTAAGCGGAAAAAAATAGTTCAGGGTTGTTACAACTTTTCCTAGAAACAACCACGTTAGTTTGCTCTGATCTGATGAGTTAGCATAATAGCGAATATCTCTATGTTAAATAATTGTATTTTTCATAAGTGAACTTTTTCATGGCGTGGAACTATTTTATTGAAAAAAGACAAAAAATAGGCTTATTTTTTAGATAAACTTAATTAAAATAGGGTATATTATAAATGGCTCTTTATTTCATAGCTAAATATATAAATCTTTGGACATAAAATAAGAATTTATAATATCCGCTCTTTCAATTAACTGACCAATTTCTTATGAAAATAATTCTGATAATGACATGATTAATCTGTATGTTTTAATTTGTATTTTTAATTAATTTGTATCTTTCCTCATGCGCGCTGCATTACATACTTTTTTCTGCGACTTTTCCTGAACCAAATTGAAGTTACAAATTTTAATGATCGCAAGTTTAGAATGTTATTCTAAATCCAAAAGTTCATTAGACTTCAATTCATTAGATATCAATTTAGTGGGGGTATTATTGAAGCTTAGAAGAAATTACTGTATTACCCAGTCCTTATTCGACTGCACAGACATTATGGTTAACACTAGCACTAAACTCTTCCAATTCGGTAGGGATCGAAACTGTTCGGAGTCATCCTCATCATGCTTGCCAAGGATTTAGGCCTAGCATGGCCTGTTCCGGCCTTCGAAGTAATCGTTTATGAGGACATCCTGGTTTTTTTCCTAATGGCTTGTACTTTAAGGCTTGTTTTGGTAATCTTTCTGTATTCATTCTTTGAACGTGTTCCATCCATCTATGTTTATATTTTTTATTTTTTTCTATTACTGGTTCTTGGTTTAATTCTTTCATAATATCTTCGTTTCTTTTGTGATCAAATAGGGTATACTTTGCAGTTTTTCTCATAAACTTCATTTCTGCTGTTGTTAATCTTTGTTTGTCTTTTTGTTTTATTGTCCAGATTTCGCTTCCATACATTAAGACTAATGTATTGTATACTTTTAGCCTGGTTTGTTTTTGAACTAGGTTTGGTTTAAATATAGAGTTAATTACACCTGTTATTTTTAAATATTTCGCAACTTTTAGGTTTATATCTTTTTCATACGTCCTGGGTACTTAAATGAATTACTTCTTACTGGATCTTGTCCTTTAAAAGGCCGAGTTGAAGCTTCAATTCGCTGTGTGTGTGTGTGTGTGTGTGTGTGTGTGTGTGTGTGTGTGTGTGTGTGTGTGTGTGTGTGTGTGTGTGTGTGTGTGTGTGTGTGTGTGTGTGTGTGTGTGTGTGTGTGTGTGTGTGTGTGTGTGTGTGTGTGTGTGTGTGTGTGTGTGTGTGTGTGTGTGTGTGTGTGTGAAAAATTGTTCAGAGAACTCTCTCAAGTGGTGTACTCTCGTAAAAATATAGCGAATTTGTCAAAAGATACCCCCGTTTTAATTAAATCCTTCCGTTGATCTCTTTATGTACTGTAAGACGTATACTATTGTTTTGTCGTTACTTACCATTTCAGAAACGCGTCTAAAATAAATACGTGCAGGAGTAACTGTAGAGTTTCAAAGTCAGGGGAATGCTGACACAGGCATCGTCTTAAAACATATAAAGGCCAAAGTTTTTTAATTTTCCATTAGCTCATGAATTCGGTCCGAGCACACTTTATGAATGTAGACATTGCTACAGAATTAAAAAAAGATTACGGTGACAAAGAAATTATATTTTTTTCTTTTAAAAAATGAATGGATATTACACAAACAGTGCTTTAATATTCGTATCAGAAGCACACCCTTACAATGGCTCCCCATTCTGAGCCATATTCCAGAATTGCGACGAGGAAGCTTTGCTTAGACAATATAAAAGAATCTTAAATAACCAAAACCTCCCAATACATGAGTTCATTCCAGATGCTTTTTCTGACAGATTAAAATCTAAAACACTTGCCATTAGGACCGCCTGTAATCTCCTCAGTCAGAATGCCAGCTGGTCTTCAAATTCAAGCTTGCTCTTGTTATCATTCAGGGAGTGAGAGGTGATTGAAGTCTGATTAGCGGAATAATGAATTACTGACCATTTAAAACTATATAGTTAGAAATTTATGTACATTTAATCATACAAATACAACATTTTTTCACAAATGATATTCTATCTTTTTCAATTTAGTTACTTAAATACAAATTCAACCCTACAGTTCTTCTTTATGAACTGGTCAATAACATCGTCATAAAAAGTTGGTTGTAACTTAATTTTCCCAAGCAACACTCGCACTTGTAAAGGCTGGCTGAAGCTCACTGGCTAGAGCTACGTTGACAGCGTATAGCCTGTGTTTAAGACGACGTGAAGGGAGTGGAAATGGCTATGCGCGAGCATGAAATCACAGTGCTGCTGCGAGGACCTGGAAGCTCCTACAACCGAGCAAGCCAAGGTAGCTTTGACTAGACGAGCAAGCATCAACCTTCGATACACAACGCAAAGCTCAATTATTGCTGCGCAAGCTTAAGACGTCTTCTGTCTACAAAAACAAAAGCCCAAATGGAATGCTTATAAATGCATGCATTTATTAACAAATAAATAGTACTTCTTTCTCAATTAAAGAGCTTGAGCAGCAAGCATAGAGAATTTGCCACTGGTGGGATGCACTGTGGACTCAAGCAGTATCATCTGAAGTCCGTAGCTACATAAATATTCTTCGAAAACCATCTGAATTTGACCTGCCCAGGAATATATGGAAGACTGCTAATAGGATTCGTAGAGTCACGCATACCAAACCATCCGTCATATATTTCATATATATGTCAGTAAACGGTAATCCAGGCGAACTAAAGGACATTTTTGACCTATCCCAGAAGCGATCAATTGGATTAAAAATCTAAATGTAAAAAGATGACTAAAGTTTTGTTTGATGCTTGTCATATATTTAATGCTTGTATTTTATCTGTTTGTCCGTGTTTCACTTTATATTATAATTTATGTATTTCTGTCTTATCCATATTCATGAGTATTTTATTCCCTTTTATTCATTAAAAAACCCTCGCAGTCATTTTTGTTTCGAACACTACAAAGGTCACGAATTCCAACCAAAGATTGAGTACATTTCATGCGTTAGCCAAAGTTCACCGCAACGCAGGTCCCCAAGTGCATCCCTACCGAGATAGAGCGATGTTCGCAGCCTCCCCGTCATCAGCCATTTTCGGAGACGCTCCTTCCAATTGACTGGCCACGTTACAAGCCACAGCAAGGCATGGTGAGCCGGAAATAGACCCTGGTCTGATCGCAGCGCTCCCCCATTTGTATTTGGCGATTGTTCCCTCGCTAATCTGCTGTCTTTAGTGGAAGCGAGTGATGAGATCCTCCTCGTGTCGTCAAAGATGCGACTGAGCCTTCACAATGAACGATGATCCCCCGGAAGAAGATGCTTTTATTACTCATTTTCACTTGTTTTCGTTCCAGCAATACTCTCTTCTTCTTTTCTATCTATCTATTTATCATTAGTTGGGGGAAGCAATCACATATTTCTCTTGTCAACATCATTGTGATGGTCCAAATTCACGGATTTAGGCGTTTATTTATGTGCAATAACCCTTAATCATAATTAATTCAATTGAAAATTTAAAAAATAAACCATAGTTTTTCAAAACATGATATACCAGTAAATAATAATAAAACTACAATAGATGCAACAACACAATCATAAATACGACCCCTAGCGGAACCAAACGAAAACATCTCCAACCATTTCCCTTCACGAACATTTGATCCCTGACATTTTCGAAAGTGGTTGATTTTTTTGTGAAATTTTTTTGTGATTTGAAATATACTTTCTCACTCTCTGAATCACTGGATAGCGTGTTATTTTTCTCCTAAAAATATTCCCAGAGATATCGGATTTATTTTCAACTTCACATTATCACGTTCTTCCAAGTAAACCAATTTAAAATAAAACAGAGCAATTAAAATGCATCACAAACGAAAAGAAAAACAGTGGAGGATTACGACATTACTATTACACCAATTTTTATTTAAATACCTAAACATTATTGTTATGCTAAAAATCAAGAAGTAATATTGTTATATTTTGGGAGTGCATATCTCTACTACCGGCCTTTGGGGTATAAAGAGTGCTGAGGGTCAGCAAGTAGTGAGAGGAAAAGAAATCGAAAGGTTGAGCATGATAGTAGGAGGTAGTAAAGAGACCTCAGTCGACCTATTTAGCTATGTAACCGAGGGGTTGTGGCTAAAAGGTTCGTAGACATCATCTCCTCACACCTGTACTAAAAAAAAAAGAAAATTACACTTAATTTGACCAAATAAATAAACCTAAAGTCCGGAATAATCATAAAGGGGAACTGTGATGACCATTGACCAAGCGAACTGAGAAATGGGGAAGAACCTGCCCACAGGGAGCTGATGAACCGCCTCGATGTTGGCCTTCGCAGCTCGGGTTTAATCAGGCCAACCCCTTCCTGTTTGTGGACCATAAAACCCAAAATGAATTGTGCCACAGAAAGAGACAAGGTCTAATTTGCCCGTGTCAGGAAACAGATGATGGGTGGTTTGCACCATTTGTTCACGAATCTCCTATCCCCTAGGAGGTCTCTCTCCTGCGCTGAGAACCTTCGCAAGTAAAAGTAGAACCTACTTAAGATCTCGCGTAGATTCTATTTTCATCCCGTATCTGGGATTTTTCTCTCACTTTCCAGATATTGATATTTCATCACATGTACAAGAAAAATTGAATTTCTGGGTTTTTCCGACAGGTGGGGAGAATTGTAAGTACACAACTTCCGCAAATGTCAGCATTGGGATTCCTAATACAGTACTCAATCTTCGCCAGATACGCTGTGAGCGGGGGGGGGGGGGTGCAGAAGTAAAAGAAGTGTCCCACCGTTTCGACGTTCTGGCAGCCGTCACAGAAAGGGTCGCACGGTCTTGGTGTGTATCCGGACCCATTTCACCGGGAGATGCCCATAGGCTATTCACCATACTAGATCTCAGTGAAAAGGTTGTCCCTAACTATTTCTGACGTTGTTAACTAGTATTTCCGTATTTGTTTCCAGACGCGGAGTATCGTATCTGGAAAGCTGAAAGAATTCCCAGTAAGAAGCTTGCGATCTTAATGTAAGAATATCTCCCCCATCTGTTTTTTTTTTTTATGTACTTGCATGGTGAGTGGTACCACTCGGGCACAACCTCTACGCAGGGACCAGCATGACCAGTGGTCCTGAAGTGGGGAAGAAAATGCCCTAGAAAGTATTTAATTAAAGTGCCGGATATGTGGTTTGAACCTGAGGCCTTCCGTATGGTTTTAAAGGCATTTACATAGAATAGGCACTTTAGTTTAGGTAGCGAAATCCCCCTTGGTTACTTTTAAGTTTTAAATATTTTTATAATTATATAATACAACTATGGTCTGCATTAGCATTAAAGTAATGATTGTTTTCATTGCTCTGCTTACAATGAAAAATAATCGGCCTTAAAAGGTTTAATTTTTTGCTACAGGCTTCCTGTAATTTTCTGAAGGGCAGTACCGGAGTTGCAAGAAACGGAACGCCCAGTACTGTGAGAGGATGAATTTGCGGGGTTCAACCATAAGAAAGACGTTTTCCGGAAATTTCAAAAATTTTAATTTTTGGTTTTTTGTGCATTAACGCGTCGACCATGCTGAGTTTCTGCAAATATGCCGAAATAGACTCAGAGTCTCCGCGCGTAGCCACTACATCATCGGCATATGCTACAATTTTGCTCTGTCTGGAGAGTAGGGGTAACGGTGTTCCTCTGACTGCGGGGAGTTATCTATTTTCCTGATGAGGGGTCTAGCGCTAAAGAAAAAAGGAGAGGGCAGCCCTACCTTACCCCTTTTTGCATAGGAATGGGTTCTGAAAGGAAGCCGTTTATGGCTCTTTGAGTGGAGGCCTCTGAGTAAATGGTTTTAATTCCTCTTCGTAGCCCAGATCCCACCCCAATTTTTTGAAGGACGCGATGTATGTCGGTGTGCCTGACGCTGTTGAAAGCTTTTTCCAGATCCGTTGAGAGAAGTGCCAAAGGATAATCCTTGTTTTTAGAAAGACGGATGAGATCCCTAAAATAAAATTCTAGATAGAACTCGATCCTTAGCCCATCAAAGCCGGGAGTTTTCCTTGCCTTGATTGTTTTAGAGGTTACTTTTATTTCTCCAGCAATGATCGGAAAGGCGTTTGACATAGATAGAGTATCGTATAAAGAAACATAGGTGATGTAATTCAATAACCTACGAATTTAAGAATATTGAAATTGATTATAAATAAGTTTATTTATAAATCCTAATGGTGTTTTTCTTTTATATTTATAAATAAATAATGATATTTTTTATTAAAAATCATGAAGAACATTCAGATTTATTAATGTTATTATTTACAATATTGTTTTTAAAAAATATTATTATTTAAAAGTGAAAACAAAGCAAACAAGAATTTAGTATTAAAATAAATGGTAGTGTTTGAGACATGGATATACTTGATGGGATGGGGGGGGGGAATTCAACTTTACAAAGTGAAAAATATAATGATCCCCCCCCCACACACACACACTCATTACACGTTAATAAATTCTCAAAATCTTGGCTTGAATGGTTCACTTATTTGAAATTGTTCGTCAAAAGCTATTCACTGAAGTAGAGGCTCACCAAAAATAAATAATAATAAATAAAAGACAAGAAAATGCAGATATAAACATGGCACGTGCTTGTTCAATGCTGTATTAACCATAATTACAAAACAACAACAACAACGAAAAAAAGCCTTTGTTCTACTTTCACGACTTGAACTGGCAGAGTAAACATAAAAGCAGGATGTCTTCCCGCCTCACCCTAGATGTCGCTGCATTCTTATCATTTCAGATTTTATTATTTGTGTGAAAAACGGAGATGAGAAGTTGATTCTGTGTCAGGGGCTCGCGCCGGCCATATGTACAATATGTGCGACGCACGCAGGCGCCAAGATAGTAAAGGCGCCAAAGCTTTGGTATGATATTTTAAATAAAGTGAATGAATAATTTAAATGAAGATCTTTGCAAGAAAAATTTACTTTATTACAAGAACATATGAATTCATTTCAGTTTTTGTATTTGTTAAATACTTCACCAAACAAAGAATATTTATTATCTTGTAAAAAGTTACGACAAAAATTAACACACGAGAATCATTCAGACATTGACGCAGACGATTTATGCGAAGAAACTTTACACTGTCAACCATTTATTTCTAATTTTAAAAATGATATATATCAGATAATTCAGTATATTTATTCAAACGACTTAATCACAGTTTATTCAAATTTTACAATTGCTCTTCGGATTCTTTTGTCATTACCGGTATCTGTAGCATCTGTGGAACGGTCCTTTTCTAAACTTAAAATTATTAAAAACTACTTGCGCTTTACAGTGGTGCAAGACAGACTTTCAAATCTTGCCGTTATATCAATAGAATCAGATGTTTTGGATCAACTTGATATTATTCGAGAATTTTCATTAATGAAAACTAGAAATGTTCAATTCACTAAGTGATTTTTCTTTCTGTTTAAATAATTATTTACCTATTTCTTTACCCAATAATGCTTAATATGTTACTATTTATATATTTGTAAGTCTCTATTATTTATTTATTTTATTATTTATTTATTTTATTATTTATTTACTTTATTTTTTTTCCAAATTATTTTTGTTATTTTTGTACCCTTCTTGCATGTTTATTTTTGTAATTTCTGCTTTTGGTTCAGTAAACTTATAATTAATTATTTCGTATTTAATTTTTACTCACTGACACGTTTTTATAAAGTAATTTTTTATTGGGGGGGGGGATATAAGGGCGCCAACTAAAGCTTTGCACACAGGCGCCGGACACTACTGGCGTCCCCTGTTCTGTGTTTTGAACTTTTTTGTCGCTAACGAAAAGGCAGAATATAAATTGACAAGGAGTGTCTATTTCCGTATTTGGAAAGTCGTCAGAAGGATCCCCTTCAGATCCCTTTGATAGGAATCCTCTAAGAGAATTGAAAAAGTGGATATATTTTCACCAATAAATAATTGCAAAAATAATTGCAGCTGTATAAACTTGTCTTAATAAGCTCCTTGCTTTCAAGGAGCTTATTAAGACAAGTTTATTCAGTCTGACAAACATTTTTCCAACTAAAATTGGCATACCGACATAAGACGGTGCTACGATCGATATTGAAAGAATTGAACAAAACTACCAAATAATATAAAATTAAATTATTAATTTGTATAATATTTGAAATAAATTTATATATAAAAAGTGAATTTTTAAAATATTTTCCATATTATTAATACTTTTGAATGATATAACATGTTTTAATAGTACACCTTTTTTTTTAATAATGAAACTTTCATAATATGTTTGGCAACTACCAAGACCTATGCTGAAGCAGCCCGCCCAAAAGACACAATACAAAGCAATCAAATAGGCTCCAACATCACAGCAATACTGACTTCTTCGCTAGCCACTATGCTCCAGGAATTCAGCAGAACAAACCCAACTCCATCCTCCACAAAGAGATTCCTGCAAGGAACCCATTCCATACTCACAGCACTCAACTATGAATAAAACAAAAGTAAAACCTAACTCGCTTCTAATTGCAGCCTGGAATGCCAATGGCCTCACCAACAAAACATTAGAACTACAGGAATTCGCACAAAGACACAATCCGGACATAATGCTGATCAACGAGACCCACCTAAGACCTGCCAACAACCCAAAAGTGAGAGGATACACAATATACCGAACGGATAGACTGAGCTCCAGAGGGGGAGGCACTGCCATCTACATCAAACCATACCTCCACCACAATGCCATATCCAACCCACAGACTACAAACCTGGAAACCACAGGAATACAAGTCCACACAAACAATGCTGGAAGCCTCAAGATATTTGCTGCCTACAACTCACCAAGCAATCCTCTACTGACAACAGACCTGGATGCAATCCTCGGCACCACAGACCTCACCATCATAGTAGGTGACTTGAACGCCAAACACACAACATGGTTCAGCACCACCAACAACAGAAGTGGTCGCATACTACACAACTATTCAACACTTAACTCAGTTGTGATAGCAGGACCCACTGAGCACACTCATTACAGCCCGCATGGCAGATCAGATGTACTTGACATAGCTATCCTTAGAAACATCAGTTATCAATATAAACTAGAGACGCTCAATGAACTATCATCCGACCACAACCCAATACTGATCAAACTTGGCACGCAAGATCAACTAGCCCACCAGCACACCTTCATATCGTGGGATAGGCTAGCTAAAATCCTACCAGAATACATTGGTCCTGTACCAATCATCCACAAAAAAGAAGACATAGATGAAGCAATAAGCAATTTAACAAGCCAAATTAAAAAAGCACTAGAAACAGTCACCAAAACCGCAGCCAACCACCCATCCGGTCGGCTCCCAGAAAACATAATGGACCTCATCAGAACAAAAAACAAAGCCAGGAAAAGATACCACAACACAAGAGCCCCACAGGACAAGAAAACTCTGAACAAGTTGAACAACCAAGTCAGAAAAGCACTTCAACTCCACAGGAACCAGGATTGGGACAATAAATTATCATCACTCAACCCAGAAGATCACACAATATGGAAATTTCTAAAGATTCTGCGCACTAAACACAATCCCCTACCGCCCATGCAAACTGCTCAAGGAACGGCGCACACGGATAAAGAAAAAGCAGAAGCAATAGCAGAAAACCTAGAAAAACAATGCAGCCCGTCATATGATAATATAAACATCACCCACATATATAAAGTCCACCAGCAGGTCAAGCGTACCTTAAATCAGTCCGAAGACAAACCAGCCAGCATCACCCCCACTACTCCAGTTGAAATAACCAACATCATAAAACATCTAAACAACAAAAAAGCTCCAGGGCCAGATGGAATTACTAACAGAATCATCAAATTACTTCCTAGAAAGGCTATTAAGCACCTGGTTAACATAACCAATGCAATATTGAGGATACAACACTTCCCCTCTGCATGGAAAACAGCAGACATCATACCAATAAAAAAGCCAGGAAACAATCCGCAACTCCCGCAAAGCTACCGTCCAATAAGCCTACTCTCCAACCTGGGAAAGATTGCTGAAAAAATTATCCTTTCAAGACTACAAGAAAAATCAGACCAATTAGGAATAATCCCAAACGAACAATTCGGCTTCCGCCGTATGCACAGCACAGTGCAACAAATACACAGAATAGTGGAGCATATCACTCAAGGATACAACTGGAACCTTCACACAGCTGCAGTTTTTCTGGATATTGCCAAGGCCTTTGATAAGGTATGGCATCAAGGATTACTCTATAAACTCATTCAGGCCAACATACCAACAAACCTTACCCGTCTAATAAAATCATACCTCACTGACAGATCCATGCAGATAAAAATAAATGGCACCATCTCAACTAGGCGCAAAATCCTGGCAGGAGTACCTCAGGGATCTCTTTTGGCTCCTTTACTTTTCACAATCTACGTGGCTGACATTCCACAGAACCTGAGGACTACCATCACAGCCCTATATGCAGACGACACAGCCATAATGACAAGATCTCTCCGCCCACACCTGGCCATCAGTCGTCTCCAGGATACTATCACAAAGCTAGAGAAATGGTTCTCCGACTGGAGGATACAAGTAAACCCCGTCAAAAGCTCAGCTATACTCTTCACCAGACGCAAAGCCTTCATCCAAGATGATATTGAACTTCTCGGAAAAAAGATACCATGGCAGACAGAAGCCAAATACCTTGGAGTACAGCTAGACAAAAAGCTAAATTTCAACAGCCATATCAAGCTCATAGGCACAAAGACATCCAGAACCATAGCCCAACTCTATCCCCTGATCAATCGCAACAGCAAATTGGATAAACGCAACAAGCTGTTATTATATAAGATGGTAATTCGACCAGTAATCACATATGCATCCCCGGCATGGAGTCACACATCCAAATCTAACATCCAGAAACTACAGAGGATACAAAACAAATGCCTGCGGATGATCTTAGATGCCCCATGGTTCGTCAGAAGCACGCAGATCCACAGAGAAACCGGAACCCCTGACATCCGTTCTCTCCTTCATGACCATGCCGAAAAGTTCTTCAGCAAGGCACATTCTCATCCTAATCCACTAATCAGACAAGCTTCCAGTTATAGTGAACATGACTATCAAAAACACAAAAGACCCAAGGCAATCCTGCTTTCAGCAGAACAGAGCTAACTCCATATTGACAAAGTGCGAGCATAAGTCTCACAACCTCCCCCATCAAGCTTCTCCACACAGATAAAGGGGAAAATAAAAAGCATTTTATGCTTCACCCAGCAAGCCAGTAACGTTGTTGTTATAAACAGTATATTATATATTATATATATTATATTACTAAAAACCTCCTGGGCCAGACGGCATTACTAATCGGGTGATTAAACTTCTGCCCCGAAAAGCAGTAGTGCACCTGACCAGTATAATATAATATAATAAATGCAATTTTAGGATTTCACTATTTTCCTTCCACCTGCAAACTGGCTGACGTATTTCCTATGCATAAGCCAGGCAATGACCCACACCTATCGCAAAATTATCGTCCAATCAGTCTTATCGCAAATCTGGGTATGGTTTCAGAGAAGGTCATCCTCTTACGACTCCAAACCTCAATAAATGACCTAAACATCCTCCCTAAAGAACAGTTTGGTTTTAGACAACACCATGGTACTACCCAGCAAATCCACAGAATTGTCGAATACATCACCACCAGCTACAACTGGCGCCAGTGCTGAGGCGCTGTTTTCCTAGACTTATCCAAAGCATTTGACAAAATCTGGCATTTTGGACTCCTGCACAAACTTATCTCAGCCGGTACCTCACTAAAAATGGTTCATTTAATCCACTCATATCTTCAAAATAGATCAATGCAAGTAAAAATCAACGGTTCTACATCCTCCCAGCGCCACATCTTTGCTGGAGTGCCGCAGGGATCTCTACTGGCTCCATTGCTGTTCTCCATATACATGTCAGACATCCCGCACAATCCGCTGTCTTCCATCTTGGCCCTGTATGCGGACGATACGGCAATACTAACCAGATCTCTCAGACCCCATTTCATTACCAGAAAGCTTCAAGAAAACATTCTAAAGCTGGAGGGTTGGTTTTGTAAGTGGAGATTGGAAGTCAACCCCCAGAAAAGCTCAGCCGTTCTTTTCTCAAAAAGGCCAATGTCTCCTAGGAGATAGGAGATGTATTACTATTCAATTCTAAAATTCCCTGGCAGACAGAACCAAATTACCTGGGTGTGATTCTCGACAAAAAGCTATCTTTCAACCAACATATCAAGTCTGCATGTGCAAAAGCATCTAAAGCCATAGCTCAGATCTATCCGCTAATTAATAGAAATAGCAAGCTCAACAAAAGAATCAAATTGCAGCTATACCAGATGACGATTCCTCCTGTAATCACCTATGCCTCTCCGGCTTGGAGCCACACCTCTAATGCTAACATTATCAAAATACAGCGAATGCAGAACAAGTGCTTGAGAATGATTCTGAACGCCCCGTGGTATGTTAGAAACAATCAGCTCCACAGAGACACAAATATTCCCTATATTTTCTCTTTTCTACAATCCCTAGCAACCAAGTTTTTCCTAAAGACGTTCGCACATCCCAACGATTTGGTTCAGCAAGCTGCAGCATACGATCCAACGGACATATTCAAATATAGAAGACCAAAAGCTATATTAGCCTCCTTTAGTGATGCATAATCTCCATGCCCATTCAGGGCGAGCAATCTGCTCATAAATTTTAACCACAACAGATAGCGGGGAATATGAAAAGCATCTTGCTTCACCCCTAAATGTCAATTGCCAATTGTTAACAGTATATTATATATTATTATATATTCTGTAAAATGAATATAAATGAATATATAAGCCTGTCATCATAGCTGGCGACTTAAACGCCAAGCATCCTATCTGGAATAGCCGTTCCACAAATAAAAATGGTCATATCCTCGCTAACTACTCTGGATCCAACAATGTGGTTGTGACAGGCCCCACAGCGCCTACTCATCACAACACATAGGTCAGGCTGATGTACTAGACTCCAGTGCACTGTAGTGACTCGAAATGATCTTTCATCTGACCACGATCCCATTCTATTAAAGATGGGAAACCAGGATAACCTGTCTCCCCCCCCACACACACACTCATATACCTAGGGATAAGCTATCCAAAATATTCCCAAAATATATTGGTCCTGTACCATTGATTAAATCCACAGAGGAAACAGCTATAAAGCATCTAACTAAACAAATCAGCACTGCCGTTGCAGCAGTAACTATTTCCAGAACTACCCCCAGATCTAACCATTTGCCAGAAAACATTATGAACTTGATCAGAGAAAAGAACAGAGCAAGAAAAAAGATATTACAACACGCGAGCACCTCAAGATAAAAGAATCTTGAACAGATTCAACTCTGCAGTTAAAGATGCCCTCACAGCGCACAGAAATCAAATTTGGGAAGGAAAATTGAATTCTATCTCTCCTGATAATCATTCCATATGGAATCTTATCAAAAACATCAAGAATAAAAAGAAACCTCTTCCTCCTCTCCAAACAGATACTGGCCTTATCCATACCGACGCAGACAAAGCCGAGGTAATAGTAACATCTCTAGAAAAGCAATGCAAACCCTCATATGACCATCTTGACTTCAATCACATATACAAGGTTCATCGACATGTCAGAACTTCGCTCAAACTTTTTGTCACATGCTCTAGTCAAATTGCACCCACATCGCCTGTAGAATTATATGACATAATCAAGAAGCTTAAAAACAAAAAGGCTCCTGGACCTGATAGAATCACAAACAGGGTGATAAGACTATTATCCCGCACAGCTATTGTGCATCTGACCAACATTATAAACTCCATCTTACACTACAAACATTTTCCTTCCCACTGGAAACTAGCAGATGTACTCCCAATCCATAAACCTGAAAAAGACCCGCGATCACCTCAAAACTACAGCCCAATTAGCCTCATCACAAATACCTAGGCAAAATTGCCAAGAAAGTCATTCTCACTAGACTCCAAGAACTAGTGCACAAATTAAACATTCTTCCTGAGCAGCAATTTGGATTCCGACAATTTCACAGTACTACACAACAAGTAAACAGATTGGTAGAATATGTTACCACGGGATTTAACTGGCGTCAATGCACTGGGGCTGTTTTCCTTGACATAGCCAGTGCATTCGACAAAGTCTGGGACTACGGCTTGCTATATAAAATGATAACATCTGGAATACCATTGGAAGTGGTTCACCTGATCGGATCATACCTCTATGATAGGTGCATGCAAGTTAAGTTAACTGGCACACTCTCCATACAAAAACGCATCTTGGCGGCTGGTGTCCCACAAGGATCACTACTGGCACCAACTCTTTTCTCCATTTATGTGTGTGATATTCTGCACAACCCACTGTCATCTATCAAAGCATTATATGCAGATGATACAGCAATATTAGCCAGATCTTTAAAACCGCACCTAGCAATCAAAAGACTGCAGGAAATACTGATAATTGAACAATATTTCACCAAATGGCGACTCAAAATAAATCCTCAGAAAAGCGTAGCCGTACTGTTCGCCAGAAGATCAATGCTTCCTACTGGACACGTTTTCCTATTTAACACAAAAATATCTTGGCAGTCTGAGATCAAATATCTTGGCATATCGTTGGACAGAAAATTGACTTTCAGCTCCCATATCAAGTCTCAATGTTTAAAGGCATCAAAAATCATTGCACAGCTCTATCCTCTAATAAACAGAAGCAGCAAATTGAGCACCAGAATCAAACTACTTCTATATAAATTGATGATTCGTCCTATATCATCTACGCTTCTCCGGCTTGGAGTCATACTGCTAATACTAATATCCTTAAACTACAACGGGTGCAGAATAAATGTCTCAGAATAATCCTGAACGCACCATGGTTCATACGCACTGTGCAACTTCACCAGGACACAGAAGTCCCCTATATTTATACCTTCATGCAGACTATAGCAACTAAGTTCTTTTCAATAGCATCTGTGCATCTTAATAATCGAATTCAACTAGCTGCAAATTACGATGCAACAGATTACACCGAGTACAAAAGACCAAAAGCTATTTTAAACTGCAACCTCAATGGTTAATCCTCAGGGGGAGCAACAGGCTCATTAATATTTTTCCTCTCACAGTTTTCCTCATCAGACAGCGGGGAATACGAAAAGCATCTGCTTCACCCTTTAAGCCAATAAAGTTGAAAGTTGAAAAATAGTAATATATATATATATATATATATTTCGTGTCATTTCGTGTATGGTCGCAGAGATTCGAGAGTTTGAGTGCTCTCTTAAAGCCTTGAGAGAGCAATTTGAGTCTCTGCGGAAGGGTGTTCTTTGGTGAATGCTTTTCCCTGGAATATGAGCAGTTGTGTTCAGTGGTGGGGTCACCGAGTTGAACGTCCTTTCGGCCACTATGTAGTGTGTCTAGGGATCGTCCTAATTTTTAGTGGGTGGCTTTATTTAATAATCTCCATGTTATATTGTTACGAAATGAGATAAGTATGTAAGTCAACGGTGATGGTTATAATGAGGTTTTTCACAGAAATAAAGAACTAAACTAGCAATTAGGGATTGAGATTTCTAAAAAAAATGAATTAATTCAGTACTGATTAACTTGTTCAATGCTCGATTTATTACGGCAACTCATACAAAAAATTTGTAGCACATTAATGCGACAAGTGGATTAAAAGCTAAATAATCTTTCTTCCTCACACTCTGATGACCAAACACGGAACACTTCCGACTCGCATTCTGAAGCGAGTTTCCAACAAATATGGTGGTGGTCTCAAACCGAAGAGAATTAATTCATTCTCCACCTACAAACATTCACAAACGGCTGCGTTTGAATCCTTTGGGTGGAGATTCGATTCCACAACCGGTTGATAGCGGATCTGCACTCCGACCACCCAAGCAGGCTGAACAAATGCTGGTACTTGTTATCGGTAAAAGCGATAATCCCTAACAAACAGCCAATTTGCGTGTCATCCGACGCCATCTTTATCTAATATTGCCGGCATGGTTGGCCGAGTGATTAGCGTATCCGCTTTCCAGCCAAAAAGCCGCGGGTTCCAATCCCACCACGGGCATGGATGTTTATTAGTGTCTATGGAAATACTAGTGGTGGTTGTGGTGGGCGGTAGATGGCGTTGCCGTAGTTGGGGGATTGAGTAGTGGACACAGAGTTGTAGAGTTGGTGCACTCCCTCGATGAGTCTTTGGACTCCTTGGAGGTGTCACATAACAATAATCATAATAATTCCATATTAGGAGAACTGGGGATTTTGAAAGGTTTTCCAAATCCCCAATTTTCAAATTTCCAGAATTCGAATCCAAACAGGTAAGAATATCGTCGACAAACGCAAGTACGATGGCCACATAGGCTGTGATTCAATAATTGTTTTTCTCTGACAGTTAGTGCAAAAGATGGTCAGTAAAAAAAAGGGCCTTCGTGAAGCAGACACACAAAAGTCAACCACACACAACTAGGTTTTAAAATCACCAACAAATGAAGATTCTCCTGGTATTAGGGGTTTTCTTTGTTGAATTAAAAAGAAAGTTTTTTTTAATGTTAAGTTGAATGCGATATCTGAAAATCTCGACTTTTGAAATTAAAAAAAAAAATTTAAGGGCGTTTTAGCATAAAATTTTTCCGAAAGAATTTCGAAACAACCCTTCAAGTCTTTTTTTTTTTTTTTTTTACGAGAAGGCTTATTTTCTGAGAATTGGGAAGGGTAACAAAGAAGAGACGAAATTCCTCTCAGATGAATCCGTATTGACTGTCTCTGTCCTGGGAAGCGTGTTTCCCTTTGGGTGTGTACCTCCCCACAAAACTGTTCCGCCCTGCAGCGCGGCCCGTGGCGATAACACCTACCTCCGATATCAATCAACCTTGTCAAGTGAAGTTAAGGGAATGACAGACGGAGTACAAGGCTCCCTTCGGGTATCAGGTAAAGTCCCGATCGTCACGATAAAGTTGAGTAATGTGTCCGTGTCGCAGTGTTTCTTTGTTCGTTCACGTGCACTGAAAGACAGGGTGGCCCCGACTTATAAAGTGCGAGTCATGCGGCTCTAGGCCTAACCATGTTTGATGTGCATACAACTGTCAAAAGAACAGTCGGCGTTTGTAACTTATAAACAAAAGGCAAGAAGAGAATTAAAACCATCTGGCAGTAACTAACTCGTCTTGTTCTTCGCACGTTAAGAAAATATGTATTTCGGGGTTCAATGGGAAGCGGTACTTGTCATAGCTTGATTAAGGCTGTTTGAATCCTCTGGGTGGAGATTCGATCCCAACAAAACGAAACCACTTGACGATGTTTGTTTTCAAAGGCGTCTAACGAAGATATTCCAATTTTTTCATTTTGCTTCTTCAACACCAACAAAGACACAACCGAATTGTGAAAGAAAAGCCTGCTAATCAATCTTCAAGCACAGAACCTTTAAAATGTCAAATTTATTCACATGTAGATTGTTTTCGATTTGTTTTGAAATTGGAGATCTGAAAAACCCTGAACACGAGGTGGGTTCTGAAAAGTCCTCGGCCTAACTATGAAAAAACGAATTTATATTTTCAAAATTGTTTTTATTTTTCAACATAATCTCTCTTAAGACTAATACATTTATTCCAGCGATGCTCCAGCGCCATTATCTCGTCCCTGTAGTGGTTCTCAGTAAGATCTGCAAAATACCCCTGTACAGCTGCAATCACCTCTTGATTCGAAGAAAAACGCTGACCAGCGAGGAAGAGTTTTAGTTTTGGGAAGAGACAGAAGTCCGAGTGAGCCAAATCTTGGGAACAGAGTGGTTGTTCCAACAATTCATAGTGCAGATCCTTTAATTTTCCCATTGCCAAAAACACCTTTGTGGGCAGGTGCATTGTCCTGATGAAAGACGATTTTTTTCTTCTGCAAACCGGGTCTTTTCTCACAAATTTTTTCGTCTAGTCTGGTTAAAAGATCGGAATAATATTCCCCGGTTATTGTTTTACCCTTTCGAAGATAATTAATAAACAAAATGCCTTTAGCATCCCAAAAAACTGATGCCATCACCTTTCCTGCTGATGGAACCGACTTTGTTTTCTTTGGCGCTGAACAACCGGCTTCTGTCCACTGTTTTGACTGCTGTTTGGATTCTGCTGAGTAATGATGAATCCAAGTCTCATCCTTTGTAATAAATCGACGCACAAAAAAATCAGTTTTATTCTTGTTAAAACACTCCAAGCACTGTTCAGAGATTTTCATGGGAGTGCGTTTTTGATCTGCATTGAGCAAGCATGGCACCCATCTTGCGCAAAGCTTGTTCATCTGTAATTCTTCATGCAAAATATATCCTACACGTTCTTTTGAAATGCCTATAGTCTCAGCAATTTTACGCACTTTGACTCGCCAATCATCCAATACCATATCGTGCACTTGATCAATGATTTCTGGTGTTGTTACACTTTTTTGGACGTCCTTCATCTTCAAGGTTGGTACGATCACGTTTATACTCGGTAGCTCATTTCGTAATTGTCAAAAACGAAGGAGAAGAGTGCCCATAAACTTTTATTAATTTCTTTTGGCGTTAAACCTTCTTTTACAAAAAATTTTATAACCGCACGATACTCAATTTTTTCCATTTCAAGAAATACAGACAACACTTTTGATTCAGACACCTGTATTAAACAAACTACTCGATAGAATAACTTGCAATTTCACATGGATGCTTATGACAGATGAACCAACTTAGAAAAAAAATCTTGCCGATAGTGTTGCCAGCTATGGTGGAGGCCAAGAACTTTTTAGACCACTCTCGTACATCAAATTATCTTTTACCTGTATACTTGCATGTATATAGTAAGTGTGAAGTTGCATGTGGTCTCAATACGACGATCTTGTTCGATAAAATAAACATTTTATTCCATAACAAGGTTCTTTGTTTGTTTGAATACATGACAACAAATATCATCGTGATTTGGGGAGCGATATTTTAACATGCTGCAAAGAAGGAAGCAAAAAAGTTAATTTTTTTGCAGCATACTAAGATTGTTTATTGTAATTACGTTAGAAAGAGACGGAACCATAAAAATCTCTGGAATCTTATGAGATAGCAAACCTGTAAAAGAGAACAAAGCCAGTACAGTACTGTTTACTGTTTATCTTCTGTGTGGAGCCTCGAGGCTTATTCGAAGGCCAACGCCGCCACCCCAGCAACAATACATTTTAGGCCACTTAACACCTTGTTCAACCACCCACCGTGTTTTGACCCTTACAAAATCTTTCTCGCATGGGATCGCTTCCAGGTGATTGCTAAATGCGGGCATAGCAATCATGTATTCTGCAAGACGATGCTGTCTATGCTCTAAAATGTTGGAACTGTTCATCAATGCAGGTTCTTTTACTTCATCCCGGGTTATGTTTTGAGTGTTCACAGTTATTCCAGGGTATTTAAATTTCATTACTTGTTCCAGTTTTTTTTTTTTTTTCTATTTAGTTCTAATTTACACTAATTGCATATTTCGCAATTACCGCTGCTTTGATTTCTCTGTTGATATTTGCATCTCAAAACTGCTGGAGTTTTGAACAATGGCTTTTGGAGATCCTCTGCATTTTCTGCAAGCATCCGACATCATCTGCATATCCAACCAAATTCAGATTTTCTTTTTTAATTGTTATTTCATTTAATTCTTAAATTCTGTTACGATTTCCTCCATAATAAAATTAAATACCTTGTGTTACACAAAGAAATGCTTCTCGCTAAACAATCGAGTTTTTTTTAGAGATTTTTTTCAAGTATCTTTCGATCCTTGTCCTTCAATGGAAGCAATAATTTCGCTTTTTACGTAAGCATTTTACAAGGCATTTAGGAAGAAAACTATGTTCGCATCGGTTGGTAAAAATACTGAAACCTTGTAATTGGAGATAAAAAGAAAAGCACCTTGTTATAGATCCATCCTCTTATCTGACCATCCATTATCTTGTTCGCAATTATTAGTAACAAGACAAGACATGTCGAAATCCAAGAGACAAACGAATTAAAAATAAAGTATGAGATGAAAAAACCGACGTTCAGAAACCGAAGATGGCGGAGACTCCCCTTAATGAATTATGCGATTTCGAAGTGACCAGTGGGGTCATTAGAATTGCGTCCGATTTATGCCCTCAACTTTTTGACGATGTGGCGAAGAACTTTCCGAGTATTGCTGACATTTCGCCGAAGTTTCGCCCTCCCTCACGATGCAGCTCCACCCCTGAACAAGCTTCGAAACCTCCCTCGTCTTTACTCTCACGTGATTAAAGCAAGTCGGGAAAGTAATTTCGCCCTTCGACATGTACTGTCGGAGGAGCGCAGTCACGGTAACATGACCGGTACGGGGTAGTTGGCAAAATGCGGGGGGGGGGGGGAAGAAGATGAATAGATGGGAGAACAAGTGGCTCGCTATAGCTGTAATCTAAGGAATTGGTAAGCGCTGCCCCTGACTGTCTGGAGCAAAATGTTTCTCTTTCCAGCGAGTTACAAAGTGAGGAGAATCCGATAACATCGCTGTTGGCTTTTCCCTCGAATAAACATTAAAAATACTTCCTCACTTTGGATGGTTTTTACATAAGGTATGCAAACATCACACAGTTCCTCATTCAGGAAAATGGAAGCAATAATTTTGGTTTTTGATAGATTCTAAAGAGATCAAAGCTCGGTTTTGTACGCACCGCTTTGTCTTCGCGAACGAATTATACTTCCGGAACTGTTATGTCCGGGTTCTTGCAAAAATCCCATCATTTTTGCAAACCTCGTCTTCGTCTGAGCAATTCAGGCTTTTATGTCCTGTTCGTGCGCTGCAGATGAAGTTGATCTTTCCACCTTAATCTCGAACGTCCGCGGTCTCTTCTTCCTGTAGGTTTATATTTATATGCTAGTTTGGGGATCCTACTGTTATTCGTCCTTTCTATGTGGTGTAGCCAAATTTGCTGGTATTCTTCTATTTCTTTTGTGATGGTTAATATGTAATCGTTCTTATAACATAAATTGAAAGCCAAACGGTTATTTTTCTGGAATCCTTAATAATAATTAAGGGGATACAAATCCCTTGTTGTTCAACTGCCAGTAAGCAAAACTCTAAGATCGAGAACTACGAATCTATGAGTTTCATATATATATATATATATACACCGAAAAACTATCGGTGAATCCAAGTGTAAATGACCATTTGGTAGTACAACACCAAGGGCAACTCGAAGCAAAGGTGGAGTAAGCTCCCTCACTATCCTTGACATTTGCTTCGAGTTGCCCTTGGTGTTGTACACTTGGATTCGCCGATAGTTTTTCGGTGTATATATATATATATATATGTATATATATATATATATATATATATATATATATATATATATATATATATATATATATATGTTAAAGATACCAAGCAATTTTAAACCTGGTTTTACTCCATTTCCCAAGTAAGCAAACAGACTACATTTATATCTCCTCCAGAGATTCTTATTTAATAAGGTTAAAACACCTTATGGTAACTCGTTTTGGTGAAATACTTACAAGCTCTGTATTACTAAATCTTGGTATTTCTAGCCTAGCTCCCACTGACGAGACCTCAATAAAGGTCGAAACCGGTCTGAGTAGTGGCCCCCTTGCCTTTAATACAAAACATCATACATCCCCTTCTTGGAGATGTGTTTTGCCATTAAGGGTAAATATTAAGATTAGTGATCGGATCTTGTTCCACCTTTGCCACGAGTTGCCCTGGTCCTGCACTACCTGTGGGATCAGTTAGACTTGCATCAATTGCAGGCGCAAACTTGACTTTTAGTCTGTTTGTTTACTTGGGAAATGGAGTAAAACCAGGTTTAAAATTGCTTGGTATCTTTAACATATTTATACCCAAGGTAAAAATACTTTCTACATATATATATATATATATATATATATAAACTCATAGATTCGTAGTTCTCGATCTTAGAGTTTTGCTTACTGGCAGTTGAACAATAAGGGATTTGTATCCCCTTAATTATTATGTAATCGTTCTCTTATTTTTGTGTTTTTCTTTTTATCTAATCTGGTGAGTCCCAGGAGAGGTCTTAGAAACTTCATCTGTGCTGCTTCCAATCTTTGTTTCTTTGTTTTAGAATCCAAGTTTCACTTCCAATTTGAGAGATAATTTAGGGGTCATATTATGTAATCTTAATTGAGTTTCTTTAGTCATTTGTTTTCCAAAATTTCTTTTGATTATGCCATTCATTCTATTGTAAATTTGTAGTCTTGCTTCCAATTGTGAATCAGTATTGTATTGCGAGATTATATTTCTAAGTATCTGAATTCTGTAACTTGTTCTATTATTTTATTGTTAAGCATAATTTTGACATTTTGAATGGTGTTCCACACATTGCCATAGCTTTTGTTTTTGTTTCAGAGATTTTCACTAAAATTTATTTTGCTATTTAGATGGTTAGTCTTCTGAATTTGAAATTAGTACTTGATCATCTGCATAAAGTATTGTATTTAGCTGTATATTATTTGTTAGTTTAACTCCATCTTTGACAGTTGTTTTCCATTCTTTTAGGATTCTGTTTATATAAATGTTGAATAGGATTGGGGATAAGCCACAACCTTGTCTTACTCCTTTATTTATAGTTATAGTTTCTGATAATGTTCCATCTGCAAATTTGATGCAAATTTTTGTTTCTCTGTATAGACTTTTTATTGCATTAATTAATTGAGGGGTATTTTATCATCTTGTAATATTTTCCAGAGTAGATTTCTGTTCAAGTTATCATATGCCTTTTTGTAGTCAATAAATAGAAGAAAAGTGGGCAGGTTAAATTCTTTTATTTTTTCTATGATCTGTTGCATTTTGAAAGAGGCATCTGTGCATCCTCTCTCTCTCTCTCTTTCTCTCTCTCTTCTAAAACCACGCTGTTCTTCTTCTTCTAAATAATTTTCTGTATATTTAATTAGCCTGTTCTTTAAGATGTTTGCATATAGTTTAGATGCTGTTATTAAGAGAGAAATGCGTCTGTTATTTCCACATTTGTCCTTGGGACCTTTTTTGTGAATATTTATTTATTACTACTCCAGTTTCCCATTCTTTTGGGATCTTTTGATATTTCCAGATATTATTGAAGAGTTTACGTAGGTTTTTTGTTTTGCAAACCTCTCGTCTTTAAATTATTATTATTATTATTATTATTATTATTATTATTATTATTATTATTATTATGACTTTATTGCTATCAACAAGGTAAACCGCATGAAAATGTTATCTCATAAGTGACTTAAATCGTTTACATTTCGAATCGCACACCTTACGTGGCGGAGGTGTGGTGTGATGCCCTATCATTTACAGTGAAATGTCTGTGAAATTTCTATGGGAACCTCCATTTGAAGTGACCTTGCGGAATCCCCACCTGCGCAATAAACACACAGATGGTTTTGTCTTTGTAATAGCATCAGCAGGGGACTGGCTCCTTCCCCACAAATCTCTTTATTGTTGATCCAATCCAATAGCCGCCCATTACCGACTTCAAATTATCACCTGTCAGCCAACGCCCTCTGCTACACACACATGTTCACTAAAGGTGGCGGTACTGGAGTTCTAGGGTAGCGCATGCATTTGATTAATACTCTACTAGCATGACTCCTGAGTATTGGTTTGAAGAGGGAAACTGTTGAGGTTTTTATTTATAACCGAAACAATAAACTGCCAACATTTCAACGGTGTAAATGGAACAATATTTTCACTTCAAAGAGAGTCCTGATCGGCTTGTTTTCTATTGTAGTTTTAATTCGGATTTTCTTTCTCAGTTATTGCCAATTGTTTGTGAGGCCAATGTTGAAATTTCTCTCTGTATGGAAATAAAAAAAAAAGTTATATTGAAGATACTGACACGTAATTGAAATACCGAGGCATTTCAATTATGTGTCAATATTTTAATGAAAAAACGTGCTAAAGACAAAATAACCAGGAATAATCCATTACAATAAAGCCAGATGGCGATTGCGATTCAACAAATACATCGAGTAGGGTTTCCATCTCTCTTGCCATCCCAATAGTTTCGAGAATGATTACTACTGTTATTATTCTCGAAGCATTGGCCCGTCGGTGCCAGTTGGGAATCTCTCACCTTAGAGACCAAAGCTGGACCTTTGGTCTCTAAGGTGAGGTCAGAACTTTCATTTTCATTATAGAACAGGAAATTAGCAAAACTTCTGGTTCTGTTTCCAATCCATAAATCACGTAGACAAGTGTTTCCCAGATAGTACCCGTGTCCCTTTTAAAATTTTAGTAACACTGGCATACCCCCCCCCTCCTCAGACAAAGGCAATTAGAAAAGTAATAATAATACAATATATCATTCAGCACGAATACTTATCATGGTATTTATTTTTTAGCATACACGTTACATCTTCTGTCCAAAATGAAACCGAACTTTTCGAAAGTAGAAGAAACTAGTGGCGTCACCTGTGGTATCTTTTAGTTGTCGAAAGCGGCAACCTTCATTAGTTGTGTCAACTGTTTATGACATTTGTGTCATTAGAAGCCGAGTTAGTGCCAAGAATGACAGTGTGTTTTGACGAACGGTTGGCCATCACGATATTCATGCCGTACGCAACGAATTCTCGATATCAATCGCTTCAAATAAAACTCACCATTGACCGTTTGGCCAGGCAGAACGAATTCTTTGTGGAAAATTCCCTTGGAATCGGAGAAACAAATGAACATTATCTTTACTTTTGACTTCTCAAAGCGACTTTTTTTCGGATGCCCCTCTTCTGGTGGTCTCCACTCAGCACTCTGGCGCTTTGTTTCGGGCTCATATTCAAAACACCACATTTCGTCACCAGTAACGATCTTTTCAAGGAGGTTTGAAAAAGTCCTTACGAACTGTTTTAATGAGGTCCTTGCAGTGTTCAATTCGATACATTTTTTGGTCGTCGGTCAACTTGTGAGGAATAAATCGCGAATTCAATTTACGAAGGCCCAAACTCGATCAAAATGTTGCGCACAGTTGATTTTGGAATCCACAATTCATCTTCAATCAATCTCACGGACGATTTCGTGTTTTCTTTGATGAAATCACGCACTTTTTGGATGTTAACTTCGCTCAGTCCAGTTTTTGGTCGGCCCGGCTTTCCGTCGTCCTCAAGTGTCTCACAACCACTTTGAAATCGCTTAAACCACTCGTAAACTTAAGTACGGGATAAGCATTCATCACCGTATGCTTTTTGAAGCATTTGATGCGTTTCGGTAAAACTTTTACCAAGTTTAACAAAAAGTCAAATCGCAGCTCTCTGTTTGAAACTCATTTTCCGACCGTTCGTCAAACACACTGTCGCTCTCGGCACTATAACTCGGCTTGTAATGAAACAAATGCCATCAACAGTTGACACAACACTAAGGAAGCTTTCGACAACAAAAAGATACAAGGTGGCGCTACTAATCTCTTCTATTTTCGAAAAGTTCGGTTTCTTTTTGGACAGAGGGTGTATAATAAATCAATAGGTCGAACTCATCATTTGATTCTGATGCGCCATCGTGTTCTTTCCCACAGCTACCACAATCATTTTCAATTAGAATATTAATTATGTTTAATATTAACTGTTATTACACTGCATTTTTAGTGTAATACTTCATTAATAACCAACAGTGCAACTGCTAAAACAGTGAGAGCATTTTATCCGCTCGCGTATAAAACGCTACTCGACATTGAACACGTACTCGACGCACTCACCAGTGGTGAAACAATCGCCGAGGACCGTTGCATAAGATGCGAATAATTCCGAAATTAAGCGGAGAGTTCCAACCACGTGGTTCGAAATATTTGAATTTAAGCTTTTAATGCAAATAGGGTTGAACGCGATCGTGCCGTCAACCAGACGCTGTCCTTACAGAAGTCAATCGATGCATGTCAAGAGACATTTTATTTCTAACTTCCTTTAGATTAATTAGTTTCTGAACTTAACAAAGTTATTGAAAAATTAATTATAGAATAAACCTGCCCTTATATACGACAATACGGAGACAGCAATTTCTCGAAAGAAAAATCTCGTGTCACTTCTTTTCCTAACTTTCAGTAATACCCTGATTTTGATTTTCCCCAATATCGTGATTGTTATTAAGGAATACTAGGCGCTAGAGCGAAATTTATTTTATTTTTATTTTTATTTTTTACACTGAAACATTGTGACGAACTTGCATTTAAATTTAAATATGGTAGCAATATTTAAGCAGCAACGGTTGCATCTTCCTTCTTTGCACGCACCCTTGGAAACATTTATTTGTTTACAAACTTTCAAAGCTTGTACGCATTAAAAGTAGAAAAAATATTTTATTTATCAAATATGGCTGAGAGTTTCCCGTAATATTTGTCTTCCATTATAGATTAAAATGCTACCGAATTAGACTTAAAATATAATAATGAAGACTTTGTCAGTAAAAACAGGAAGAAAATGCAAATTTAGCTATTTTTGTAATTTCTTATCATAAGTCTGTTTTCTTAATTAATTTCTCTATTAATTAAGAATAGAAATCCAGTGGTTAAGGAGTAAATTTGCTTTTATTGCTGCAAACGATATTTAACAATTTTCTTCTGTAACTGTAGGTCGCGCCACTGTCATTCAACATTATCATAGTTACTTGTTTGTACTCTTCGTTTGGCGTTGTTAATTGCGATTTTATTTTATTCCGTGAACAGAAATATTATCCAAGTTGTCAGTTTAGTTTTAAATAAGAGGTTATTTAATAAATAGGTCAAATAAAATAAAAATACAAAACTCAGCGTAAGTTTTATTAAAAAAAGGTGTTAGTAATAAATTTTTGTATTTTGTTATCACAAATTTTCTTTTCTTTTCTTAATTAATTTCTCAATTAACCTCCAGTGGTTAAGGAATAAAATTGTTTTTATTGCTGCAAACAATATTTAACAATTTTCGGCTGTAATTGTAGGTCGCGCCACTGTCGATCAATATTACCATAGTTAGTTGTTTGTACTCTTCATTTGGCGTTGATAATTGCGATTTTATTTTATTTTATAAACAAAATAAGAAAATGTTATCAAACAAAGTTGTCGGTTTAGTTTTAAATAAGAGGTTATTTAATAAATAGGTCAAATAAAATAAAAAGTCAAGGCTCAGCGTAAGCTTTATTAAAAGTAGTTAGTAATAAATATTTTTATCATTACTACTTTATACTAAAGTAATTCTTATCACAATATTTAAAGAATTCTTATTATTATTATTTTTTTTGCTATTACTATTATGTTGCAAGGAATAAGTAACAAATAACATTGATATATAATTGAAATGGTTAGACATCATTGCTTTAAGAAAAATCCAGGGCATTGCAGGAGTTTCTCAAGATAAGATTGCCTGACGTTTGTATCTCTTCTTATCTATTGAGAAGCGCTTATGGTGTTTTGGGTACTCCCTAACCTAACGAAAAGTGTTCATAACTTTGAAGTTTGAAGCTTTAACCTTCACGTATTTTTTTTTCTTTTTAAATTTTTTGCTATTCATAAGGAATGACTTAAATCGCGAATGAACGTTTCTTGCACGAGCAAGGTGAGGGAGGATAATAGCACGTGCTTTACGCCGATCTGTCCCCGAGTGCAGGGAGGGGATGATTGATACCATGATGTGACCTTCTCCGCCGTTTTCGTGTCGTTGTGTCAGCGAGATTCATTAATGAAGGTGATAAATGGTTGGGACACGAAGGAATCCACGCACTGTTCAGAGCAGTGCTTCTTCGGTTTCGCTCTCTTAGGGCGTCACACACACAAATATGAAAAGACAGAAAAATATAAGTAGGACATCAAGTCCCTCCACCCTACCCAGCCACACGACACACAGAGAGAAAATTACGACTTTAAGAGGAAATGATATTTCAATTGAAAATCCACCTTTTCTTTTATATATTTTCTCTTATTTTTTTCTACTTACAATAAATAAACCACAAAAAACAGTTCCTTATATCAGTCTGAAAGAAAGGAGAGTGCTGTCCATTCATACCCCCCCCCATTGTGTAAATAAATCAGCATTCTCCAGCTAGCTATAACTCATTCATTCGGTGTGTGCTGCCCAGGAATAAATTAGGCTTTGACAAATGGTTATTGGGGGTTATCTTGGGAGGGGATATTCGAATTTATTTCATCGAGCAGTGAAAAAATCTGCAAACATTATTAACAGAGGTGTATAATGTATCTGTGGCTCCTCAGAAGGTGGAGGTAGGCATTACGTGGTCGTAAAAAAAAAATACAAGAGTAGTCATATCTGTTTTTATTTTATAAACATGAATTTCTGGTTTGTTTTATCAATAATAAGGACTATTGAACTATTATTTAGTGTCTTATGCCGTCATTTAGAGAAGTGCTTCTCAAACTTATGGATGTAACGGCCCCTTTGGAAAAATTAAAATATTTCACGGCCCCCATCGAAAAAAAAAATCGTAATACAGACATGTATTATTATAATATTTATTGTATTCATATTCAATACAATATATATATTCAAGATTTTGCGGTGGTAAGCGTTTTTGTGCTTCTTATCAATACCTTTAAAATGAAACTTATATGAATAAGCTATATTTACTAATATTCATTAAGCACCGAAATACGCAGGAAGCAAAATTTTTGAACCAACACCAATGTGTGATTTTTTTCCATTAAAATATAAAAAATAACAAAAAAAAAAGAAATAATAAATAATAAAAATTAAATACGTTTCTTTTAAGATAAAAAAAAAGTTTACTTAGTCTTAAAACATTTTAAATTTGTTTTCATTATTTCACGGTCTCCTTAACAAAACTAACGGCCCCCAAGGGAGCCGCAGCCCACAGTTTTGGAAACTCTGATTTAGAGTATGCATTTTTTTTTTTTTTTTACAAATTGTAAATAATATATTTTTTTCTCAACAACTTTAAAATTAAATTCTAAGCCCTAATAAACTTTGGGGCCTAAAATTCCGGGGTGAGAATTCTTCGCATCTGTTGCATCCCTCCTATCCTCTGACCTTCTTTTCCTGTATGTAATATACTCATTTATGAAATGGAGACGACGGGGTCAATCCCAGATTCCTCCGTTTTCAAGTCTCAAATGTTTTAATTTTTTTTTTTTTTAATTATGTTCCAATGGTATTGAATTAGCTGCTAGAAATTTGTGAAAGAAGTCCTTATAAGGACTGGCTTAAAGGGGCGAAGCAAGAATGCTTTTCATATTCCCCGTTATCTGTAGAGGACAGTGTAGGGATAAGGTGTTAATGAGCTATTAAAGCTCTGATCATGGCAGGAGGGTAACAGCAATAGCCGAACCTCAGTTAAAACTTCATTGGTACAGCATTGCCATCCATTACCCTCCAAGGGTATTGGATTGTCTTCGAACCCAATATCTGTGAAAGAAGGTGGAAGTAATGGGAAGTCATATTTACCTATATGAGTTGCCAAATGGTGTCTCACCTTATTATTAAATTACTCTGGATTTAGAGAAAGATGTTGAAAGTTTTTTTTTTTCACTTGGTTAGACTATAATAAATTTAGTTTAATCCTTTATCCAAGTGTAAGCAAACAGTTTGCGCCTGAAGTACATTCTGGACTGAGGCAACTCGTGCTAAAGGTGAATCAAGCTCTCATCACTCCTTTTCTTAGTATCTCCCATATACCATCTCCTATAGGTAAATGTAACTTCTCCGTTGCTTCCACCTTGGTATCACCACCTCTGGGTCTGGCTCCCACTGACGAGACCTCAATAAAGGTCGAAACCGGTCTGGGTTGTGGCCCTTCCCTTAATGCATAGCATTATGCATGTCTGCAAGGAGATGTGCTTTGCATTATGGCAGATACGAAGAAAAGGAGTGATGAGAGCTTGGTCCACCTTTGCCACGAGTTGCCTCAGTCCTGAAGATACTTCAGGCGCAAACTTTGTTTGCTTACACTTGGATGAAGGATTAAACTAAATTAGCTGCTATCAAGCCATGGAAGGAAGAAGTTTATTATTATTATTATTATTTTATTCACATAATTGATGCACAGTCAAAACAAGATATCTTTCAAACAAAAATTTGACTGGTGATTCAGAACAATTCAGATTCTACCCAAGAATCTAAGAATAGTCCGTCAGGTAGCGTCGTAAAATACGGACTGTTCCAAGTAATGCTGTTTTTTGTAGGTCATGTGGCGTCACTTCGTTGATGTTTAATTGCTGTAAATAGTTGGATAGCTTATTTGAAATTGCACCAATTGGGATAACTTTAGTGTGTTTAAGCCACAGCCTGCCAACTTCGATTGCAAGATCTCGATTTTTTAGTAATTTTTTCCAGTTCTTTGTTGTTAATGTTGTTATCACTGGTACTGCGATATCGATAATCCAAACCTGTCGATGTTCGATAATTATGATGTCAGGTCTATTGTGTTCCAAATGCCGATCAGTTTGTATTCCAAAGTCCCAGAGAATTTTTGCTGTTTCGTTTTCCAATACTGTCTCTATTTTATGCTGCCACCAGTTATCAGAAGTAGGAAAGCCATATTTTATGCATACATGGCAATGAATTATTTTGACCACTCGATCATGGCGGTATTTACAGTCAGTTTACAGGCACTGATTAGATGGTCTACTGTCTCATCTTTCTGATCGCATAATCTACATTTGCTGTTGTTATTGATGTTCAAAATTTAGGTTTGATTGCATTAGTTTGTAATGTCTGTTATTGAGCTGCTAGAATAAATCCTTGTTTCTTTTTTTAATATATCCGTGTTGTAGCCTTTGCCATGTCTTGTTCACGTTAATTTTGTCCTCAGTATCGCGAAGAAATTGGCCATGCAAAGGTTTATTTTTCCAGCGCACATATCGGTTATTTTGCTGTTACTTATTATTATTATTATTATTATTATTATATCCTGGCATATAAGAGATTTTTTCCTTCTAAAATAATCAAACAGAATATGCAAAATATCTCTGGAATTACTTAGGAATCAAAAGGTTAAGGAAAAATCCCAATGTTTTCCCTTCTAGTATTGCATGCTGGGAAATGGACCAAACGACGACATTAAAGATAAAATTTGTTACGGAATGAATGTTCGTTTGCTACTGCGAATGATTCGTTTCTAAGCTTGACAGTGAAATTCTCTTACTTGACATCTTTCGTTGATTTGTGGTTTATTGGTGCAAGAAGAGCAAAGGTCATACTTCGCCTCCGAAGGTTACAGCAATACACAAAGTGCTATTACTGCGGTCTCGTTTTATTAACGGTGTGTTTACTCTTGTTTTTTATTCCGATCTTTCGCTTTCTTTCTAGCTAAAACGTAAAAATGTATTAAATAATATGCCAATCAGTTGGAGCTTACGTAGCATAAACTTTGTTATTCCGTCAAATAACTACAAAATAAGAGCGATTTAATTGACATCTCTTTGAAAATATGTGGGAAATGGGGAGGGAGGGCACCTTACTGGATTGACGCATCCAGAAAAAAGACGGGAAAGATGACTGGTAGGAAACGGACGCATATGAAACTCTAAAACGCTCAGCGGGTCCATTGCAACACCTGGAAGGGACGTTTCGGGACGATAAAGTCGCGCTGCAGCCAGGAATCTTTTGATGTCCCATGACGACCAACAGGACAAAGACTGCGCAGGTCACGTTTTATAGCCACAAAGTGTTCCACAGCTGGACAGTGCATCGCAGCGCGGCCATAAATGAAGCTCCGTGACGCAACTCGTCCGATGTAATGGGAAGCCAAGCAGACCGCCGAAGTCGTGGCCACTTCGAGCGAACATAAAACGAAACAATAATCGCAGATGAAGGCTGTCAACATATTGGTTCCAATGCGCATTTCTTCAAAGGCGAAAAAACTTTAGAGGAACATTGATTGAGAATCTCTGACCTCCGTTTCTGTGTCGGACGATTGGAGGTGATGCCAGACACGAAATAACCACCATCTTTGTCGATCGCTTCACCCTGAGGACGACTAACTACAAAACGCACATTACATAAGTGACATCTGACAGGTTTTCATATGTCAAATTTCGCATTTGTCGAAACGAGATAAACACAACCACACACACACACACACAAAATATAATCCAGCTGTGGCTGCAGTTTGAATTGTCAAGACCATTTCGTAGTATGATATAACTTTAAAGCTTAATATAACAAGTGGTACGGTGCTCAATGCGCCGTTGAAATAATCCCTAACTTATTATTTCAATGTTCCCATAAGAAACAGAATATTAAAAAAAAAAAAAACTTTAGAAGTACGGTTTAGTACTTTTGTATAGCGTAAAAAAGAACAGCTAATATAAGTAATATACGAAGAGGAGGCTTAAAATATTAAACTACTTGAAAAGTGAACACATTATTCGTATTATTTTTGCAGATAATCGCAGCATGGCTATTGAATTTTGGGCAAACCCCATTAAAAAGTGCCAAGAAATTCGTGTTGTACTTACGTCTTCGACACTTACCTAATAAAATCTTTTAACTTTCTGTCTTACACCCGGAACACGAATAAGATCGTCTGCTATTTTAGCCTCGCGCTTTCGTTTTTTAACGCGTTCAAAATATTTTTTTTATTAATTTGATAATTGGGTACTTTGAAACTAAATAATCAGTTATCGTAGAATGGCATCGGAAATAAAGAGTGCAATTACTATAACTGGCCATTTGATTCTTTAAAGAAATAAGTGCAATCCTTTATTATTATTATTATTATTATTATTATTATTATTATTATTATTATTATTATTATTATAGATTCAGAGACCGCTATAAGGAAACTTTATCAGCGATATGCCATCATATAGAAAGTGGACTTCGTAAGATAGTGCGCGATATTATAACCCAGTCCTGCCATGCTGTTCCAATTGAATCCTCTCCCCATCCCGAAGGCGTTAAGTAATTTATGGACAAACGTATGTATCTTAAGATCCTCTCCGTTTTGATCGCCAAAAAACATAACACTACGCCCCTCCAAAATAAATAACTAAATACTACCAACAGAAATAAACAGAAGAAGACTGCAAGGCATAAATAAATCGCTTCTTATAAAGCTTAACATTCCCTCGATAAATAATATAAATATTATGGTAAAAAAAAAAGACAGTGTTCTTAACACTATCAATCGCTTTCAGTGTTGCTTGAACAAGCATATTCTAACGTGCATTCGGAGTGCTAGAGACATTGAACATCAATTGCGATCATCAAGGTTCTTTTCTTTTTCTTTTTTCCCCACTCCCAGTAAAATCGAAGCGAGATTAATTAGCTGACTGGCCAAGATACTGAACTTTACATATAAAGGGTGTGGTTCATTTTTGAGGAACTAATTATTCAAAAGAGGTCTTTTTTTTTTATTTGATTAATGCAATAAACTATTTCTTTGCCACGAATGAGGTTGGGGGGAAGATAATTCAAGATTTTTATCAGCAACAAGACGAAGATTTAGTAAACAGTTGTTCAGCTGTTGCTGTAACTCTGGCATACTCCCAAATTTACGATTCTTAAAGACTTTTTTTTTTTTTGTGCATAAACATGAAATTTGTAATAATAATAATATATTATGTCATTTTAAACTACGCTGATGGTGGATTTTTCGTCCAATTAGAAGGAAGGTAAAGTCATGAATAAGATGAGGTTTGAATTATCCACGGAATAGCTCTGACATCTCGATGCTAATATTCAACATCTGGCTTATGTTCATTCAAAGGATAAAGGTTATTCATTTTAAAATCTCTCTATTAATATCTTTTTTCCCCTATTTGTATTCAATCGGAAGATGTACAAAACGATGTACAAAACTAGTACTTAAATGTGTTTTTTCTGAAAAGTTTTAGGTGGTTCTCGCCTGAACGAATATTAAGCTCATGTTATAGTTAACCGATGCTACTAGTTTATATTTTCATAGTTTCAACTGATATACAGTATATAAAATATGTTAAGAATACCAAGCTATTTTAAACCTGGTTTTACTCCATTTCCCAAGTAAGCAAACAGACAAACAAGTCAAGTTGGCGCCTGCAAGTGTTGCAAGTCTAGCTGACCCTCAAAGTAGTGCAAGTCAAGGCAACTCGTGGTAAAAGTAGAATAAGTTCTGATCACTAATCTTAATATTTACCCTTAATGAAAGCACATCTCCTCGAGAAGATATAGGATGCTATGTATTAAAGGCAAGGGGCCACTACCCAGACCGGTTTCGACCTTTATTGAGGTGTATTTAAGTAAAGACCTCTCTCTCTCTCTAAAAATTAGGACGATCCCTAGACCACTCCATAGTGGCCGAAAGACCGTCCAACTCAGCGTTGTTCCACTCAGTGACAGGCTCACTCCGTCACCGAGAAGAACTTCTCAGCGTTGACTCTACCCAGTGGCAGGCTCACCCCACCACCAGCCAGGGCCATAATCTCAGCGGTGGCCCTACTCAGAGACAGGCAAAAACCTATCCCCAAGCAGAGCCTCTCAAAGCCAGCCCCCACCAGTTCCGACCCCTATCGAGGTTTCATCAGTGGGAGCCAGGCTAGAAATACCAAGATTTTAGTAATACAGAGCTTATAAGTATTTTACCGAAAGAAGTTACCATAAGGTGTTTTAACCTTATTAAATAAAAATCTCAGGAGGAGAGATAGATGTAGAAAGTATTTTTCCTTGGATAAAATTACATCTCCTCAAGCAGATGGGCTGTACATTAAGGGTAAATATTAAGAATAGTGATCAGAGCTTAATTCTACTTTTACCATGAGTTGCCTTGACTTGCACTACTTTGAGGGTCAGCTAGACTTCCAATACGTGCAGGCGCAAACTTGACTTGTTTGTCTGTTTGCTTACTTGGGAAATGGAGTAAAACCAGGTTTAAAATAGCTTGGTATAAGCGTGGTTATTTTACTTCTAATCCCAAGTAAGCAAACAGTTAAGTTTGCGCCTGAAACATAGTTCAAGTCTAAAGATGGTACAACACCAGGGCAACTCATTGTAAAGGTGGGTAAAGATCTGATCACTATTCTTATTATTTTCCCATAATGTAAAGCACATCTCACTAAGAGATGTATACTGCAATAGATTATGTTATGGGTGGGGTCACTACCCAGACCGGCTTCAACCTTTTTTGAGGTTGAGTGACCCCACCCATAATGTATTGCAGTATACATCTTTTAGTGAGATGTGCTTTACATTATGGGAAAATAATAAGAATAGTGATCAGAGCTTTACCCACCTTTACAATGAGTTGCCCTGGTGTTGTACAATCTTTAGACTTGAACTATGTTTCAGGCACAAACTTAACTGTTTGCTTACTTGGGATTAGGAGTTAAATAACCAAGCTTATAACATAATATAATATAATATAATATTACTTGGCAACCCTAATATACAATATTCCCAAGTTAAAAAATTACTTTCATATATCATATATATATATATATATATATATATATATATATATATATATATATATATCAGTTAACCATATTTCAGAAAATAATTCAGTTAACCATTTCCAGAGGGTAATTTTCAGTCCCCACCACCCATCTGAAATGAAATTTTACTGCCATGTTTCCATGAAAACTTCAGGTTCTGCCTGCGCCAACCAGGCGGCACATGTTAGAGTAGTCAGCGTGCTGTATTTCCGCTATCAGGAAAGTGCTATTATTATTGATAGGGATCTACAGTTAATGTGGATCGCTATCATGTATGTGAACAGCGTATTCCATGGCTGGGCATCTTATCAAATTGGAGCGAAACACAGAAATTGCAGAGGCACAAATGGCGTGTGAATTTTTAATTTTTGAATCGATAAAAACAAGAATGATTCACGCAGTGTTTTAGCGTGCTAGGCGCGTCGAAGTTCTGGTTTAAAATAACTTGAACTTGATATTTTTACAGTTAGAAATCAAAGAACAATTTCTTTCATTTGCCTTGTCCTGTCAATCCACGAACGAGAAGTCCTTTTCTCCCGTATACGACGAAGTCTACTTAAACTTTAAAAAAAAAAGACTTTCCTGGTGAGTGTAAAGATAGACCACAGTGCTTCCCTATGCGTGGTTTTGAGTGGAGGAGCATCTCCGGACAAATACAGCGCAGGACATTTGCATGAGATGTTTACAGCGATCCGATTGCAGAAGAGGCTCAACTGCTCTTGTCTTCCTCGGGTTTCGAGAGCGTTCTCTAAGAAAGATGTGTCACTTGAAGATAACACGGCGTGTAAATTACATCTCCCAAGGCAAACTGGAAAGACGAGATGGAGAGCATCCTTGAACCTTCCGCTTGCGCCCCCCTCCCCTTCTGCTGTAGACAAACAGGTTTCAGCGAAAACGAAGAGAGAAAAGTAGGCGGGTAGCAATACACGGTTTGTTTGTGCGCACGTGCGCGATTCTAATCAGATATTTTGAATGGGAACTTGCGAATACACCGAAGTGTCTTGGACACTTGCATTTAACGAAAGGAGTGCGGTGGGGGGGGGGGGGGGGAGTTTGACTGAAACTAGAGAATATCATAAATTAAAAAAAAAAAAATTCGTTTCTCTTCACGATAACCAATTTTGTATTGAGTTCTGCACCAGATTAGGGCCATGACGAATGCCGAAACTCAAGTTACTTTTTTATATTCTACGAACCTGGAGACGGTGGACAAAGACCTAACTTGGATTTAAGGTTTGCTGCGTACTTGGAGAGCAAATTAGTCGAATGTTTGAGGACATTGACTCAGCCGAATTCTATCAGCATAGTGGGTAGAGTTCAGTTGTTGCCATAGTTTTGATGACGCTTTTGGTTTAGGTTTTGAATACATATTGAGGTGAGTGATACCGAAACGAGATGGAAGAATCTACGGATATTAAATTACACCATACATTGCATTACATTATATTGACACGTGTGTTCAATATCCCAGAACAGGTTGCGTAACCTAGAACAAAACAGTGTTAGCAAGAATTAAGGGACGAGGAGGAACCCTTTGATCAGTATTATGAAGAGGTGTCGGTTGTGGTCTTTGGGGAAGACGTGTGGGACGTGCAGTGCCAGAGGAAGAGGGAACGAAGAAGTTTTAGTCCATTCGAAATCGGACTGTAAATGGATATTGGGAAGCTGATGCCTGCGTTTTAACTGAAAAGCAGAGGAGTGATGGAAGCCACTTACTGGAGCAGCGTCTCTTTTTTTTTTTTTTTTTGAATGGGGAACCCATTCACGAAAGGTTGGTAAGTCTGTAGTAAGTGGTCCCGTGGATGGACAATTTGACGAAAATACATAAAATTTAAAATAAGAAACGCTGTTTTCTTTGTTTTTTATATGATTTTTATGACTGAGATAATATTTTACCGGTTTCTTCCGCCCTCTAAAGGTGCTGCTCCGAAGGATTTAATATTTATTAAATACGTTTATTAAATGAAAAACTTGAAGCTAATTTATTTGTGCACTGATACATATTTTGCTTTGCAGGGGAACCTGTGCACGTGTGCCTGAGACCACATAACTCATCCTCACACGAGCCTTACAATTATAATTGTACTTCATGTCGTGGATTAGATTTGTACCGAGCTCCCGGGAATTCAGGCGCCAATAACTGTTCTAAAGGAGTGGCACCGCTTCTGTTTTTAATAATATGCACCCCTTTTCGTGGCATTCCCCCCCCCTTCCCTGCGATGGAGTTAAAAATTCTCTTTCATGCTGCCCATTGTGCAAGAAGATATCCCACTTGCATGGCGGTAATCAAAAGGTTTATATTGAAATCAAGTTTATAAAACTGCTTGGTATCTTTAAAGTATAATATGTATATACAGTCGGGTCTCTTTTTGTGCGGTAGATACGTTCCACAGAAAACCGTATATAAAAAATCGCACAAAGAAGACCTAACTTACGTTGAAATTAGGGATACGTTCCAGATTTTTCTGAAATCGCATTAAAAAGTTTTATAAAAATTCAGGAAAATAAGAATGCCTAAGTTTGTTTCAAAGTTTTATTCATTTAATTTTATTGAAAAGTAACAATTTTTTTTTTACATTTTGTCATCAGAATTATCATCGCTATCAGACAATATTCGGCAACGTTTGCGAACTGGTGCGAAATCACTTTCGTCACCAGAAGACATAGTCAGCGCATCAGATCTGCATGGTAAAGGCAATGGTTCTTCACAAAAAGAATTAGCTCCACCCTCGTTCTGTGCTGATTTTTTACTTCTGACAAAGTAATCGGTGATTAAACTTTGCGATAATGATTTCACTAATTTTTTATACAGCTCGCGATATCCAGACATCCAGTTCTTCAGCTCACGTTTGAATTTAAAGGCTTGTTCAGAATTTGTGTCATTAACAAGAAAATGATTTTCCAATTTATTGCATAATTCAAGATCTTCTCGAATTATATTTGCAATGAGGGAGGGAGGACAGGTTTTTCTTCCGCTTCACTATCGTTTTCTATATCTTCGACGATATCTAAAGTTAATCGATATCCAATAATATCATCTTCAATTAAGGCATTATCCACAAGCAATTCGTCTACATCGTTCTGGCTAAATTTACCAAAACCTTCTCCACCAATTTCCTGTGCCAAAGTAATAATTTCAGCTGATAATTAGATGTTTGCATGGTTTCACTGTTTACAATACATCCTGGCCAAGCTGCTTTCCACCTAGCAATTAAAGTTTGTGGTCTTATTTCAACGATAGCAGATGCAACACGATTTAAGCAGTCCAAAAGAGAATTTTTTTCCAAACGTCGATTACTGTTAATGATTCATTTTCTAGTTTACCCAATATAAATTGAAAAGTGTGCTTAACGTAATATATTTTTTAAAAGTAGCAATTATGCCTTGATCTGATGGCTGAATAATACTTGTTGTATTGGGTGGGAAAAAACACTACCTGCACATTTGGATGTTCTAAATGCGGATGATTTGGTGTATTGTCAACAATTAATAAAACTTTAAAATCGAGAGCTTTTTGCTTCATGTATGTTTCCACTTCTGGTAAAAAAAAGCAATTATTGAACCATTCAGTACATACAGCAGTTGTTACCCAGGTCTTTGTATTAGCCATCCAATGTACCTGAAGCTGTTTTAGATCTTTGCCTTTTGGAGCACGTGGTCTTAGAGATCGATTTACTAGGAGGGGTTTCAACATTCGATCTCATGATGCATTACTACAAAGTAACAACGTTACTCGATCTTTGCTTGCTTTAAGCCCACTTTCTTTTTTCTCAGACTTTGCGATGTAAATTCGACATAAAAATCCTTGCATCTCCAAAACAATCCTTTTTCGCCAGCGTTAAACACTTGATCGGGACATTATCCACCATCCTCAATAATTTTGTTTAACTTCTCTTGAAAATTTTTGGCTGCTTCATCTGCTGCTGCAACCTCACCTGTAATCTTCGCGTTATGAAGTGCATTCCTTTTTAAAAACCCGGTTAACCATCCTTTGCTAGCCAAAAATTCTTTTTCAGCCTGGGAAGCGGAAGTAGACGGCTCCAATTGCTTCAACTGTTCATAAAACCGAAGACCTTTTTGTTTAATTAAATAACCACTTATAAGAATTCTTCTTTGAGTTAATTCTTCCATCCAAATTACGAGCGCTCGTTCGTTTAAGTTCTAAAAAAGCATCTCTTGAGTACGATGATAATTTGGCACTTAGTTTTGTGCCAGAAATGACAGATTTTCTTATTGCCATTCATTCTTTTTAATTGCTCTTATAGTAGATTCGCCTAAATTGAAATGTTTACCAATCGCCGTAGATCCCTCTCTTTTTGCTAATCGATCTGAAATTGCAATTTTCATTTCCAAAGAAATTACTTTTCATTGGTCCTTTTTTTTCCTCCATTGGGCCAAATTAAATCCTTAAAATAAAAATTAGTAAAATTTAGACTTTCGATAATGAAAAGACAAACACTTACTCACATGCAAAATTAAACTTCATGGACACTCACTGCTTACACGTTACTCACGTCACGCTAGAATGTGCTGCAACACGCTGTTCATTATGTACAACGGTACATAAGTTTTGAAATTATATATATATATAAACGAAAATAACATATGAATATATAGCCGAATGATAATATAGAAAATAGCTAATTTATTTCACAAGGTACTAGTTTCGTCTTTCTAGATTTCATTGGCTATGTATAACATCATAAAAATCCTTGCATCTCCTGGAAGGGATCTAAACCGGTATCTTTTTCAAATCAAAGGCGCTATTGAGACTGGCTGTTCTTTCCACGGCATGCAACCAGCCTACTTAGTTATCGGAGAAATGCGCACCTCAGAGTGAAAACCTGGGCATGGCGTTCATCACATTGCACACTAATTCTCATGTGCGCTAATCCTTTTTCTTCTATCTCTTAATCCGAGATCGGATTTGAATGAACTACTCTGAAAAGTACTTCAATACAAAGTACTAAAAATACTCGAGTACTTTTTATTTTCAGTTTTGGGTGCGATGCAATTTACGTCTGCTACAAATGCCAGCAGAACTACTACGCACGCGTGAGTGAATTTTTTATCCAATCGGTTTATTACGATAAATGGGTTGATTCAAAAAAAAAAGTGAACTTTTGAATTTCAAGAAATTAATGTTTCTCTGGTGCAACACCATCTTGGTCGGTTGGTGAAATCATCGAGGAACAGTCAAGTGGAGCAAGAATGAATGAAATGGCTTCACTTGATCAGTAATTATGCTGGTGTTGTAAATTACCCCTCTCTCTCTCTCTCTCTCTCTCTCTTTCGCTTACAAATAAATAATCCGCTGTGTCTGTGGTTTCTTATACAACGTTTGGCAGTGAAGTTTGTTTTTCTTTTAAATAGGAAATAAATCTGCGCAAGTTTCTTCCTTGAGTTTATTTTTCAAAAGTTCAAGGGAGGGGGGGGGGAGTTTGCTTTATTAAAGGAGTTAAAGTGTTAGACCGCACTTGCCCTTTCCTAAACAGGTTTTTCCACTTAGCACATTGCAGTTATTTGTGTTCAAAGCAATTTATACGCAAATCCCCTCCTTCGATTTCGAAAGCCTAATCCTGCGATGAAAACCAATTTCCACTGATTTAAATGCAAGCGGATAATCTATTTATTTGATTCCAAACTCTTGAAGGGCCTCACTCAAATGAAACTCTTGAACTGCAGAGTTCCGACTTGAAACTTGTGGGGAGTTCTCGGAACTCCCCGCAAGTTTCGTGTTTGGGGATTTTGTGATCAAAAGGAGACAAATGCCGTAAGATTTCAGATATTAAAAATCAAAGTCCACAGAAATGATCCGCATTGATAACACCATTTCCAGGAGATCGTAAAATCTTTCTTAATTTTAAGCGTGTCGGTTAAACTTGCCATTAACTGATTGATGAGCAATTTGATTCTTCACTGCTGATAAATACGGTGACGAATAAAATGCTTTTTATGGATTAGGATGGTCCGATCTACCCAGAAGGTGGCCTTCGCATTTGGGATCATTCGACCGGAAATAATGCCCCAAGACCCGAATTTTACCTCCCTTCCCCTCGCCAAGTACTTCGACTCGCAAGGGCATAACTTCATAAAAGCAATTCGCTTCGTAGAAGAATATTAAATTTTATTGAGATTACTCCTTTGTTTTCGTGATTATATAACACTTAAAATTTTCTTTCACACTCGCGATGAAAAGGGGAGGAGTGTTAGAAACCATATCATTTTAATGCTTCCGACCGATTCTTGGGACCGTTAAAATCACCGTAAGAAATGGACAATGAAACTGTTCCTGACAGGAGAGAGAGAGAGAGAGAGAGAGAGGAGAGAGAGTGTGTGTTCTCATCCACATGAAAATACGGAGCAAAACAAAGAACCTCACAAGTTCATAAGAATGTCTTGATTCCGACCAAGAGAGTGTCTCTACCTTTACGCCATTTGAATTGGGGGATATGAAAATTAAGAGCGAGAGAGCATTTGTAATAATAGCATTTCGTTCAGTGCGATAATTGAACTCACTTGTGGCACTCCCTACACATGAGTTTAAGTTTGTCTTTCCTAATTTTAGTTCATTAGAGAGGTCCGATTGAAACCAAAATTGAAACGGAGTTATCGTAATGCATAATTTGACAGTTCACTCCCCTCCCCTCCCTTTGTGCCCCACCAAATTGCAAAATAAATAAGTAAATAGAAAATTCGTCAAGTGCAGGCATAGCTCGTGTTATTATTGATATCAATATCAAACCGATAAACAATAACCCACCGGGGTGTCGTCCCCAGATAAGCTTACTAAAAATGATGCAAATTGAGACCGCAACCGAGGTCAACACAATGAAAAAAAAAAATCCATTTATTACATTTAAGTGCTGTAGTTACAGCGCTTAAATACATTAAAGCAAAAATTGTGAATATATAATTTATCGTTATTGTATAAATACTGTAAAACAGTAATCTTATTCAACACCGCAACTATAAATTACCAACTAGAGTAACAATTATTAATATATTATACAATAAAAATCGAAATTTGTATGAATTTCATTGTTCCTTCCTTTCCGTGTGATGGTACAGCACCATCTGAGTCCCCCCAAATTTTATCCTGGCTCCGGGACCGGCAGAGGCTGACGAATCAGGCCTACGGCTGGGTCGATATTCCTAGCTGTAATCCGTGTGTGTTCAGAAGACCGGTTCGCCTGCTTGCAAACTGGCGGAGAAAACCCTGCTGTCCACGCCCAAGACCGGCTAACTTGGGTATGGCTGAGGAAGATCCTTCAGCTCCTCACGTCGTCTACGGGAATCGAACCTAGAACACTCCTTCCCCAGGCATAGGGTTGCGAAGCGCAAAGGCTAACCGCACGGACATTTCATTGTTAAAAAAAATGAGAACAATATGTTTTGTAAATGCATAGTATATAATCATAATTTTAATAATAAAAAATATTGTTTTTTATAGAAATCTAATGGGAAAAATGAACCTCATCAAATCCCACAGCTATATTTACATTGAGATTCAGCAGTAGCTTAAGAACCTCCAGTTCATCTACCCCCCGTTCCCACATTAGTGTCTGTCAAATAGGTTAAAGCAGTAACCTCACTAGGATGATATATGCTTGCAAAGTGGTCATTCAGTAACTCAAGTATATTATCCACTTCTGTCTCCTCGTGACCATCGTCACTCATTAAGGTGTATCCTCGTCATTCTCCCTCTTCCTTGCCACATAACGAAAGAACTCTTTGGGATTTCCTTTGGCCTGCTCGGATAAATTCTTCTTGTAATCTGATTTTCCCTTCCTTGCCATGCTGGTCACCCATTCTGCCTGAGCCTTGTACTGTTCATGAGACCTTTCCCTTTATATACCATCCACAGCATTTTCTTCTTCTGCAGCTCGTGCTTAATGATATTACTCATATATGTAACTCCTACCCGATTAACCCTCCTTACCCTAGGTATACAATTTAATACTGCTGCCTCTAGATGACCCTGAACTATATCCCATGCACTACTAACATCCTTACTCTGCAGTGTTTTATGCCAAGGCACAAATTTAAGCTTCTTCCTAAGCTTGTCATAATCACATGCCTGGTAGCTCCACAAATACCGTTTCTTTTCCTCATGTTGTATAATCTCCGAAGTTAAGATAACATGGACACTTTCATCATTTGGAGACAATGTGGTTACCCTGGTCATGGATAGCTCTTCTGACCCTATGATATCCTAGTCCCCTCCATCCCATACTGCCTTAAGTAATTATCTCTTAGCTGGTGTATAAATTCTAGATCCTTTCTGCCATGATTATAGATACGAAAAGAAAAAAGTGAATCAAACAGATGCTTAAACATAACGCCCCTAAAACACGACACTTTAGTGTGCCGATGGTCATCGTGGAGGAATTTTCTGATCAAATCATCACATTTTTATTGCTGACTTCAAGCATCGCTCACTCCCAGTTTTGTAATCAGCGCAGTCGTGGAGTGAATGCTTTAGCATTGAGCCAAAGCAACTACAGCTGCGAGGAGGGTTGATGTCTGTTAATTGCCCTTGTTCTTCGGAGGAGGGTTTTTCTATGAAAAAAAAACTGCATTTCGAAGGATATGTGCCGATTTACGGTAGCTTCTGATCACAGTAGAAACACATGCCAGTTTCGCTTGAGACCGACTGACTCACCTTCATCTGGAAAGCCCTAACCAAAGGAAAGTCTACGAAAAATTAAATGGTTCCGGAAAACTTACTAATACTAAAAATATTATTATTATTATTTTATTATTATTATTATTATTTTTTTTTTTGAGTGTGCTGAAAATTGAACAGAATTCACCGTGGTCACTAACGAGCACAGAACAAAGGACGTCGCCATCTTTACAGTTGCTCAAGGGAAGAAAGGTGAGTCACGAAGTGTATCAAGTGCTGCAGGAAATGTCTTAGGAATCTTCACTTCACATGTTTCGGAAATTCAGAAACAACGTGGCAACGCAAATCCAATGCCAAACGAGAAGAATGGAAGTGCATATACTGCAGAGAGAACAAAGAAACGTTGCCACCCACGGCGCAACTGATTACAACACCGGAGGCAGAATCGGACGATGAACTGAACAGACAAAAAATACAGGTGAGTCTTATTATTTGAAATCTGTAAATTTATTACTAGAAAAAGGTTTAGAGAATATAAAAGTCAGCTTAGTAGTTCTTGTCCAAGAACTCTTTGATAACAGAATAAATACATGACAAAAAAAATAGCGAATATGAAGAGTTTGGTAAATTTAATAATTCAAAATCAAAATCAGCATTAAGGCACTAACTGACAGGCAGCACAAATTGATAAAAGACACATCCGAACTCCGTCAAGAATTTAATTCCCTGAAACAACAATACGAAGTTTTAAACCAAAACAACATAAAGAAGACCTTGTCACAAACGGTCTTCCAGAAACTGAATCCGCAGAAAATCTTAGAGATGTAGTTTAAGAGTTAGGCCATGCAATTGACATCCCCTACAGCATAATGACATTCAGACCATAAATCGGATTCCCAGGAAGAACAAAACACAATGCTCGCCAAGACCCGCACCAGTCACAATTCGTCTGACAAGCAAGTCCACAAGAGACAATCTCATAAAAGCCAGCAGACTGAAAAAAAACAGTTAGACTTAAACGCATCGCAAGACAATACGCCAATCTTTCTATCTGAGTATTTAACACCATTCAATCAGAATCTTTTGAGCCAAGCAAGAAAAGAAAAAAACAGAAAAATTTATCAATTTGTGGATCAAAGACGGCAAAATATTCTTGAGAAAGTCACAGACTTCAAAGTCTATACAAATAAAAATCTCGGAAGATATAGACAGGTTGCCAGAGTGAAACAAAAGACTCCACCTTAGTTCAATAAGAAGATCTCAACACAACAAAAATGAATGTGAACCATCAGATAGACGTAATTACACCGAATACATTAGTAATTGTACTTTCGAATCGCTTGATGCATGGAAACAAAACACAGTACAAGCGAGAGGTCTCTCAATCTTGCATATTAATATCAGAAGCATCCGAAAACATTGGTTATTGTTACAGACTTATCTGAGGAATTACACTGATATTATTGATATATTGATTCTAAAAGAAGTATCCATATCTAATGACGAAGTGATTGCTTTCCAAATTCCAGGCTTCCAAAAACATAGATCATGCCGCCAAATAAAAAGAGAGGGTGGAATATTAATATTTATCATACAAAAATTAATAGCAAAAGAAACGGCCTGTCAGTTTGAGCATGCTGAAACCCTCTGCCTCGAAATCATTAATACCACCAATAAACAACATCCATAATACCAAATGCTATTTACAGGCCACCAAACCTAAACAAAATTCTTGCACGAACTCAATTGCTGGCTTTCAAGCCAAGAAATATGCTCAACGTAATGATAATCGGCGACGTAAATATAAATATTGCAAACGAAAACCAGAACAACACTTACAATTCCTAGGCACGCTATCCATGTATAACCTAATACCAACTATTTAACATCGTAATAACATAATAACACACTAAAGGAGAAATTTCCGAGCACCGTCAAACAATTACACTGCATCCGTCATAAAGTGCAAAGTAGCAGACCATTACTTCACGGCTCTAAACCTGCACACCAAGACAATATCCATGCAATGTCCCACAGAAGAAAAACGACAGAAAACAATAATAGACGAAGAAATAGTCAACCACGAAATAAGAAAAACAGACTGGGAACACCTGGCATCAGATTTAGCAGATATCTTATACAACAACATTAAACTCACACTGGAGGAAATATATAAGAAAGCTACAAAGAAAGTCCGAATTCGTTCATAAACAACACAAAATTCTTGGATAACACAAAACTTAATCCTAGAAATACACAGAAAGGACGTTTTATGGAAAGAATTAAAGCGATATCCAAATAACACAGCTTTAAAAACTGAATATAAGATAACAAGGAATCGCCTTACAACACAAATCAGAAATGCAGAAAGAAGCTACTACAGAGACAAACTAACCTCCGCACAAAACAACATGAAACAAACCTGGCATCTGATCAATGAGATGCTAGACTTTGTTCCCAACACCACCGCCTCCGAAACCATAAAACACAGCTTCATGAAAGACGCAAAACCTATCCAACAACTAGCAAATGACTTTAACTAATACTTTGCAGACTCCTTCCAACTGCACAGAAATATTCCCCCAATCTCAAAACGAGACCCTCCACTTGGACCACAATCAAAACAGACATTATGGTTCCCAACCATAAAAGAAGAAGAACTTCTCTCTGCAATACATCAAATCAAACCAAACAAGGGCCCACGAATTGATGGTATCAGACCTAAAGATATAATGCAGCATGCAACTAGTTTAAATCCTATCCTACTAAAATTAATAAATAAAATATTTAAAACAGGACAAGATACCAAGTATGCTAAAGACCGCCATAATTACACTCATATACAAACAAGGAAAAAGAAATTTAATCAGCAATTACAGACCCATAGCAACATTGCCAGTTATCAATCAAATTATGGAGCGGGTCATACTGAAGATACTCACAGCATACACTGAGATCTTTCATATTATCCCCAAAACACAATATGGTTTTCAGAAAAATAAGGGAACAACATCTCTCTTGGAAGACTTTACAGACGTAATTAATACCGACTTAGACAAAAACAAAATTGCCATGGAAGTCTCTATTGATCCTACTAAAGCATTCGATACACTCATGCATCAAACCTTGTTAGAAAAGCTGAGGGACGTTGGAATAGACGGGCCTCTGCACAGGTGGTTTACAAACTGTCTCCGAAATAGAAAGCATATCACACGTATCGGGTCAAACCGAAGCAGAGAGCTACCAGTAACCTGTGGAGTGCCACAGGGAGCTGTACTCTCCCCAACTCTATTCAACATTTACACGCACGATATTAATCAGTTACCACTCAAAGGTAAGATATTCCAATACGCAGACGATACAGCAATAATATCTATCCATAATAACGCAAGCATAGCCCAAACAAATATGCAACATGATATAAATCTGATCATAGACTGGCTCACGAAAAACTCCATACACCTAAACTCAGAAAAGACAAAATTAATGATAATCAGAAATCCACTGACTCGACCAGTTGATAACAAATATATAACCATCCAACATGCACTCTCCAACACAAAAAACACACAGCAAAACCACTACAATCACTCAGGTTGAAACGATACGATACCTTGGAATTTACCTCGATGCAGATATGAACTGGAATAACCACATAAACCATCTACACAACAAACTCCGAACAATAAGTGGCAAACTCTACAGGTTAAAAGACATAGTTCCCATATGCCTAAAAACACTAATATACAAAGCACTATGCCAAAATATACTAAGATACGCTATAACAACGTATGCTTCCTGTGCACCCTACAAATTAAATAGATTAATGTCGCTACAGTACAAAATGATAAAACCGATCTTTTGGGAACAAAGAGAAAATCACGACCTTATAAACATTGCAATGTCAGAACCCAAAATACTGACAGCAAAACATTTATGTTACTATGCAGCTTTGCTAAAACATTATTTCGATGCCAACTACAGGACAGTTAGAAATACATACCGTATAACAAGACCTCAGACTACTAATTATATCACATATAAATACAATAATCACTACGGAAAGGCCACGCGAAACTTCTACACCCCAGACATGATAAGCAAATTACCTTTTGAATACAGAAACCTTACAAACTACAATAGCCTGAAAAGAGCTCTAAGGACATACTACGAACAAGAAACACGCACCCAAAATACCACACAAACTTAATTAAACAATATATTCGTTCAGGCTTCCAGTTCAGCGACGCATCAAGACATTCTAAGTTGTCGTATCGTGCGTGCTGTAGTTACAGCGCTTAAATATACTAAAAAATCAAAATTGTAAATATAACTCATTATTAAATGAATAAATGCTGTATTATCATTATTAATACATTATATAGGGAAAAAAAAGAAAACAAAGAAAAAAATCAGTACGAATTTCATTGTCACGAAAAAAAAAAAAACAGGATTAGACCTGTTGTAAATATGTAATCATAATTTTCATAATTAACAGGATTGATTTTTTTAAAGAAAATATGTAATCAAGTATGTATATGTAAACAATATGTAATAATAAAAATTATTATTATTATTATTATTATTATTATTATTATTATTATTATTATTATTATTGGCGTTGTTAAACTTAACAGAAAATAATATTTTAAAGAAGTTTAAAATATTGCCGCATTATCTTGAAAAATTAAAAAAAAAAATAGAAAACGCATTCTCTAGTACAGTGACAGGCTAAGCAAATGTCGCATTTATCGCCCTTTACAAAATTTAGGCATCCGTTGCGAGTTGAGCGTGTTAGGGGTGGCAGAGCATAATAGGTGGCCTCTCCCACTCCAATGCTAACCTCGTCTTCCGCCCTCGTTCCTTTACAAACGAGGAGACGAATATTGGCGGCATCAACCCAAATACCACTAACGGAAAACACGATGTAGAAATGCATGCCCTCGGGCTATGGGTGGCAACCCTACTACTGGGTTTACCACCTGCTGACTACCTTGTTCCAGAGTCGATACAAACAAAAGAAATCAGAAGCAGAAAAGTAGAAAATTATCCCCAAGAACACGTCTTGGAGTTATTACGGAGCGTAATTAATTAAGTTAAATTAAATTAAACCTTATTAATTAAAAGAAACGGACACGCGAGGGAGTCAGTAGAGAAGAACAGGTCCCGGATGAAACTAAATCGACCTAAAAAGTTGTAGTGGCTATGAAGGCTAAGAATGAGATGCGCACCCCTTCGTATATTCGGATTTGTCACTGCGGACGGCATCGATTTCGACTCCCTCATTAATCACTGACATTCGCTGCACGAGACGGGAAAATAATTTCAAAACACGAATAAATAAGGGTGGGGCGGATTAGGTGGTCAAATTAGGATTCAAGCGCTTAAAAAGCCAGCTGTTTATTGTCAAATATAATTTACAAAAAAAAAAAAGGATTTGAATCTTGTGGGTTCGAGTTCACCCACCGCATCTTTGTTTTCCTCGCTCTGCTCATTCGTGCATTTCCTTTCCACTCTTACATTTCCGAATTTGGTTCGTAAATTTTTCTTCATTTTCGAGGCAAATTTAAATTGTCGCTTGCTCACGAGCAGGAATCAGCACTTGGAATTCTGGGAAATATCAAAGTTGCGTCTTTTGAGAAACGAAAAGCACGTGGGGTTGCCATTTCGATAATTAGCCGGAAGTCTGCCCGAAAATGCAAAAACAAAAGCGACAATCACTTTTCGTTCTCTCCTGAAATGTCTTCGCAAATATTCGCGTTCGCACTGGAAAATTTGGGGCATTTTTAATTCCCTTCGCAGAATGATTGAAGCGATTGGTTTTCAAAGAAACTCAACGTAAACAGAAGAAGGAAAAATGCAATCGCTGTTCGGACAAGATGGTGGGTGGGCTGATGAAAATGGAAAACGAAAACTAACTGCGGACTAAACTGAAATTTTGTAAAAAAAAAAAAAAAAAAAATTCTGAAAGAGAGAACGTTGCTTCTAGGAACAGATCAATGCTTAGCGATTTAAAACCAACGTGCAGCTTATAAATACAGATCTTTCTTCCTACGCCTCTCCCCTTTGATAAAGGGGTGACTTAACAGAGCAGCAAACCCACCAATACGCTCAACATCTTAGGAAAAAACATTTGTTTAAAAGTTACTCGATCGGACCAAGTGGAAAAGTTTCCTGCTCTCCGTCAAGGAAGTGGTCATCGCCAGCGCTTCTTTGAAGAGGTCCTCTCGCACAAACCCAATAACTAACCCGACTCTGTAGCCGGCAGCGGCTCAGACGGGCTCTTTTGGCTTCGATGGCATCACGTGAGTCCCAATACCCAATCAGAGCGTCGAAGGCACGAGAAAAACACAGCGAGATCCCGGTCGCGGTTTTTTTTTTCCCCTCCTTTTTTTTTTTTTTTTTTTTTTTTTGTTACAGCCGGGAAAAGTGTGCACCTCACTAGCGCCCCCCATCGGCGTGTTTGGTGGATACAGCCGATGACCTCGACCACCCAGCCTCCAGGCCGTAGACGTCGTCCCTTAGGGCTCGCGTGCGTTCATTCGACACTTCGTGGCGCTCAGTGGGGGTGTCCGAGTGGAAGGTGCGGACCTCGGCTTATAACGGCAGAAAGCGCCGTCGCTGCGAGGAGAGAAGAGTTGACCGTACATGCACGGAGGACATCTTGTGCGTCACTAGGGATGCCACGATGAACGCTGCACGTGGATGCGAGCTTCTTGTGGCGGTCTTGTTAGTAGCGGGCAGTATCCACGCCAGGAAGCGTCACTGGACGGAGAACGAACCTAATTTCGTATGCACGCGGCACCTCTCCGACGGGGAAGTCGAGAGACGGGTTCACTGGGGTCGGGTGACGGCGATCGAAACGGCCGTCGAAATCGAGGCGTCGGACGGCAGCGAAGACGGGATTAACAACGTCGAAAAACGACAGGGGCTCGTCCTTCGACAGGTCACCGACGGCCGACACTTCATCCAACTCATCTACGACTCCGGATGGGAGTTACGGGACTGCGAGTACCTGCGGGATGCTCACACCGTAACCACATTCCTCCGCAGCTTCGGCGAACGAGGCACTTGTTCGCACGGGTCCAAACACAAAGCCGCCAACAGTTCTGAACCACCGCCGGTCTCGTGTTGCACGGGCGACGTTGACACGAACTCCACTTTTCAACTGCTGCCCCGCAGGAATGTCGGCAAGCTGACGGCCGATCTGGCGCTCCTCACCGACTACCGAAATCTGAGAAGTCAGTGTCACGACCTGCACCGTCGCGTCCGAGCAGCGATTCGTCATCAGAGTCACGGCTTCTCGGTCGGTTTCCTGAAGCGAATGAAGCGGGATTTGTTCCTCTACCCCGGCACCAACTGGTGTGGCTCCGGAAGCTCCGCTCGGAAATTCAACGAGCTGGGTTACAACGCGGCCGCTGACCGCTGCTGTCGGGATCACGACCACTGTCCGCACACCGTGGAGGGGTTCATCCACAAGTACAACTTCTTCAACTACAGGTTCCACACCATCAGCCACTGCGACTGCGACGAAAGGTAAGAAACTCCCCTTTGATTCCGTCAATCCACTTCGGTGCATGAAAATATTTCGCCAATGAATCCGCGTGCGTGAAACTTAACTCTTCTAATGGACGCAACGGCAACAGTTGCTGCCAAACTTCTCTCGGCTGACTGAAACGAAAAAAAAAAAAGCTCCTTAAAGTGCGATAGTTTCCTGATGTGCACCCTCGAGGAGGGTTCAGGTCACCATGACACGATTCACTTTACATTGTTAGTAATTCACAATTCACAATAATTCACAAGTTAATAATTCACAATTGGACTTCCTAACATCTTGGCATTTATTCAGCTGGTTTCCCACCATACCAGCTTTACTAATTCTGTTGTATGTTTCCATATTTAATTTGCCATCTTCACTAAAAACTGTGCTTAAATACTTGAAATATTTCACTTGTTCGAAAGGTTCTCCATTGAAAATTTGCGTGAAGTTTTCTTTTTTCTGGCGTATTTTCATTTTCGATTAGTTTTGACTTAGTTTTGGTCTTTTCATTGTGAATTTCATGTCTAATTTGTTACAGATGTTATTCAATTTAGTTAGAGAACCTTGGAGACTTGCACTAGATGTGTTTAGGAGTGCAACATCATCGGCAAAGAGCTACGTTTGATATCTCCAATTCTAATATCAGGCCTGATGTCGCTCTCTTCCAAAAGGTGATCCATATAGATGACGAATAACAGAGGGGATAATGTACTTTCTTGTCTTACCCCCCCCCCCCCCCCGATTTTAATTCAAACCGTCTTCCTGTATTTCCTTCAGTTTTAACTGTTGACTGACAATTTAAATATAAACCATGGATTGCTCTGTATTATTTTCCATTTACCTCATATACTGTAATTGCTAAACTTATGTAGATATCCTCGTCATATTCCCATCATTTCTCAACTATTCGTCGTCAAGTGAAAATCTGATCTTGTCTATTTGGCCTGAACCCAGCTCGTTCTTCTGCAAGTTTCATAACCAAATAATTGAATTCGAAACTTAAAAAGTTTCAGTGTTGACCCAAGAGCTTATGAGATGCAGTCGTCGGTATCTGAGATGAGTAAGTATTGCTTACTCATCTCAGACTCATCAAGGACACGAACTATGCCCAGGAGCCGTCTGTTCCTCTTGAATTAGTACTTGGTGGATTAAGGTTCATTGGCCCGACAACCGTTTCTGATTGTAGTTCTCATCAGAGACCAAAAAGAAATTTCAAAACTTTAAGTTTCAAATTTAATTATTCGAATACGAAATGATGTGGGCTGGCATCTTCTGTTTCTCTACAATGACAAATTGAAGAATTTTAGGAGTCTTTCTTTGAACTCCTATCGTGGTATGAAATTCAACAATAAGACAAGGACTTTGAAAACAGACAGAAACATTGAAAACATCAACAGCGTATCCTGAAGGGAGAGTGCACAGAACCAGTAAAACATTTCAGCTATTTAGGTGCAATTTTTAGTGAAGATTAAATACGTAAATAGGCAGTAGGTCGGCTAAGCTGATAGTCATTAAAAAATTGATTGATAGAGTACTTGAAGGCACTTGATATTGCTACTATTGATGAATGGGTGAGCAGTGCTAATGTAAAGCGGTAGAGCGACTTAAAGAGAATAGGCATCGAAAAAATCATTTAAAAAAATATATGTGCTTCAGATGACACATATATATAAGAGACTTGATTAGATTAAGTATCTGCCACTTAAAAATCAATCTGGACTCCTTGGAAACGAAGCACCTTCCACCAAACTTCAGTACATCTCTTCCAAGTGTCTTCAAGAAAGAACGACGCACATTTATTATTATTATGTGACACCTCCAGGGAGTCCAAAGACTCATCGAGGGAGAGTGCGCCCACGGCATCCACCCCTTCCAACTACTAACCGCGCTCAAACTTGCTTAACTTTTTGGGTGCGTCATTAGTAGTAGAGGTTCTACCAATCGAGCAACCTTTGCTGGCGATTTTCTTCTAATTTCGAGGCCAGAAACTTCCTATTTTGTATGCAAACAAAAGGACGTCACATTTTAATAGCAAAGAATGGCACAAAAATGTACCATTCTTTGTGCCGTGTCTGCTAATAATACGAAAATTTCCGGCCCTTTGACGATATGTACCCCCCCTCCCCAATCAAAAAAGAACGCATCGTGCATTGATACAATTTTTATGAACGACATCATCGAAGATGGTGTAACCACACGTTTTGCTCGACCAGACGAAGGGATTCCTCGGTGCAAAGATACTTTCTGCGAGTGTGCTTCGTGTAAATAGCGAGGAAATAAGTGTGCATCTTTCACGAGCACTTCCGAGAAACGTCAAAAGCAGACTTGTCTCGAACTAGTTAGGGCGTTGCCACTTAACTCTCACCGCTTAGAAATGAAAGGTCCTTTAGGGAAATGCGAAAAGATTTTTGATGATTTTGGTGCTCCAATCACTGCTGTTGCTAATGTTATTTTCATTTAATCTACTTTGACAGCGCAGCGATCTTTGCAATCCGAATATTTAATCTCAAGCAGTGATTTTTCAAAGTTTTTGTGATGTCTTAAAATTACCGTTTTTTAGAGATCATTGAAATCTGTTCGCCAACGAGCCTGGCATCACTGGGTTAATAAGCTCTCTCCTCCTTTGGTCTCAAACTTAGGGTTCCCTATTCTTTTCATTTCATTATTATTCCAGATTAGTTGAACGTTGCGAAATTCATTAACTGAATTTCGCAGCGTTCAGCTAATCTGGACTATCGCGCACTGAACAGTTATGAATCCTCATCTGGTCACATCTAATTTGGCAACTGAATATTCATTTGTGTAAATGGACTGAAATTTCCACTATTAGCAGACACGGCACATTTATGAAGGTCCTAATTAAAACGCGTTTATACGAAAGTAGTCAACTCGAAGGGCGACACCCAAACAGACGACTCGCTCGTGACTTTAGTTGTTCACATTTGGTGTCACTGGATGCCGTATGGTTACTTCCGTACCCACAAAGGATTATGGGAGTGGAGCCTTTTGCTAGAAGTGGTAGATTCCCTTTCCATGTGGAGTTAGTAGGAATCACAAACATCCACGCTCGTAGCGGGATTCGAACCCAGAGCCTGTTAGTTGGAGAGTGGATACCACTCAGAATGAAGTGATACAACACCTAACGATAGCAAGTCAGTATACGCGCCCCTTGCGACCAGGGAAAGAACTCCAGGGTTCAGCTAGTATATTAATGCAGTTCTTGAAGTATTTTTATGTAATAGTCGCTCGATTATTTTCATGACGCATTCAACTACGGAATCTCCTAAAACCGACTTGAAAATTCTCATTTTTGTGTTTTGATTTTTTTCTCCGCTGTGCGATCCTTTTTTTATTTTTTTTATTTCTTTTCTCTCTCAAAGCTGCGGACTTTGTTAATTCCCGAGGCCATTTACAGTTTGTTTGCAAATAATTCTATTCGTCGCTCGCTCCTATGGTAAGAACATTTGTATGAATTAAAAGAAATCAAACTTCTCCAAAAAAAGGGTCTGAGAGGTTTCGTTATAGATGAAAGTGTTGTCGCCAAAATGGACACAAGATGCGGGGCCAAATACCCGTGAAATATCTGTTTCTACTTCAGGGGCCAAGAAATTAAGCCATTTCTTGATTAATTATAAAGTTTACATCGATTTCTTATTAATCGTGTTATTTATTTCAAACCTTAATTTGTATTGGAATTCCAAAAATTCATGCGAATACTTTTGTTATCTGAAGATCCAAGCAATGATTTCGCTATGATTTCTTTATGGTCTCCTTTAGAATCCCTCCTGTCTGTCTGTCTGTCTGTAACTTCTGTTGTCAGCTTGAATTCGACATGTCACATTCTCTTCCGGCTATTCAATATACAATGCATTGAGATTTCCGAGAATTTAAATAAAATCAGTATCAAACGAGCCATTAAAACTTGGGAGACCCTCAGAGAAGTGCTGAAATTATGATTGGTTTATTGTATGGATGTAATTGCACATATACTGAAGGTTTTAAAGATGAGATATTAGCACCGTGAGTGCGCTAAGACTTAAGAGATCCCCGGAAACACCAAACATGGAACTTTTTAAAGCCATCATAATCCATCAACATACGGTGATACAATTTTACGGCTATTGGGACTTTACAGAGTTTACGACTTTCGACTATTGAGAAGAAAATTTACTGTGGATTTTTCTTTTGCAGTTTTTGATCTCGTACTGAAAGTGAATTATTCGCGAAAAGTGGTCCATTTTTCTAAGATGGAACTTGGGTGATGTAATGAGCAACTCCACAATCACTTCTCTCTGCTGTTTTAGAAGAAATTTTAAGTCGACGATTCGTTGGGATCTTAACAAAACTAAATGCCCTTTCTCTTAGGGGCAACCGTTTATTACCCTCAAGAGGAAAACGCCCGCAAGTGTACTGAAAATACTGCATTTTAGTCCCGGATAAGACCTTTGGAGAATTCCAATATCGTTTCCAAATCTTGTTTTTGTTTTCTAATTGATCAAAGCGCTTTTCTTTTAAATTCCCTTCCAGAGTCATACGAAGGGCGATTAAAAAATTCCTGATGGTTTGATTTTTTTCTTCTCTTGCTATTCCTTGCCTTCCCCATGACTTGACACAGCGGATCCCAGCATTCACGCGATTGTCGAAAACATTGCCACTATTTGTATTTTCACTCAACGAGTACGGCGTGCGATTTTCCCTGCTATTTGAACCGTGCTGATGTCAGCAACTCTTCCTTCTATTCGGCCAACTTCAGAAGTTTTAAACTAAAAAAAACCCCCAAACACTCACGGTTCCACTGGTGAGTGGAATAGTAACATCAGCTCTGCCGCTTTCAGCCACATGTCCTTGCACAGTGAGCAGGTGTATTGTCATGGTGGAAAGAAAGCGATATACGGTGTACCATTTGTTGGTTCGTTTTTCATCGAACGTCTCCAACACCTTTGATGTTCTTGGACTTTCATCTGCATGGATGTCTTACTCTTGGGAGCCCATTCGTTTCGCAAACGCTCATTAATGGTTTAAAGAAATCCTTAAAAACCGTGACCCCATTTTTGAATTTGGAAAACCAATCACATCTTTCAATTCTGCTGTTTCCTCTCTGAAGGCAAGTATTCACGTACTGAGGGTTTGTGATGCTTTTCTTGAATTCGAAGCCGAACTTGAAGCACAGATGTAGTTCACTGAAGTCAGCCATTTTAATGAAACAATCTAAGGCGACAATCCAGTCCCACGCTTTACAAGGTATTATTTTTTCACCGCAAGCTACAACCAAAAAATAAATAGCATGTGATCTATTTACCCATTTCCAGAGGAAGGCTTGTGTGCTGATACAGTAGTGACACCTGGCGGATAGAATTTTTCGATCGTATCTCGTAATGTTAAAAGTGGGATTTCCCGTGTCGATTCTATTGTTTTACGATTTCCACGTGTCATGTAAGCAGGGCCGTCGTTACCATTTAGGCAAACTAGGCAACCACCTAAGGCGCAAGCCACGAAGCGGCGCAAAACTTTCAAAATTTTGCAAAATTGAAGGCAAGAAAAATTAAAATTTGGTTTTCATATATTATACATATTGTATATTATTAATGAGCATGCCAAAATAATTTTTATTTTTTATATTTCAAATTTCATTTTAAAAAATATCCAACTTGTGAAATAAGGGGCCCACTTGTAAACTTTGCCTGGGGTGCAAAATAGCCTGGCAACGACAGTGCATGTAAGTTACACCTTCTTGTTGTATTCGTAAAAACCACAAGGCGTGGTAAGCACCTGGCTAATTAGTTAAAACGCCAATTCTTCATGTGCGTCAAACTGAAGCTCAACTGCGTAATAAATAAGGCGTTAGCTCATAGCGCGCTACATCGCATGCGCCCAACCTACAGCTCGCGGGGCTTAGCCCGGTCTGCAAGGGCACTTTCTCTCCCCGTAATAGAGAAAATGATAGCCTCTCTAATAGTGCCAAAATATTGAGTCTTCGCATTCAGTGCGGAACTGTTGGCTCTCTATGAATAACAATATGGGGCAAAGCTAATTGGAGGGCCCCCTCCTGTAATTGAAAATTAAGGCGGCCTGCTACCATATAAAACGAAGTACGTAAAGGATTATCTTTTACCCTTCCCCTAGCCAAAAAGACTCGAAATATTAATAGGAGTTATTTCTTAAAAGAAACAAAAGAGGTCGTGACAATCGATTATCTTCGTGAAAGCTTTCAACATTTCTATTCGTCTTGTGTTCGTGGAGCCTAACATCGCCTGTTTCGGGATTCATTCTTTCTTGACGTAAAAATATGCCCATTTAAAGTAGCCAATCAGTTACAAGCTGGAATCGTAATCCGGTTTTCCATTGAATAAAACAAAAACCATGGCAGATATGACGCAACTGAACATACGAAGACAGGTGTTGCATATCCTAGTTTTCGTTTGTTTGTTTCCCAAGTGCCTTTTGAATAGATTGTGAAAAGAAATGTTGTTGTTGCTGCTGATGTTTCATCGGAGTCTCTGTACCTCTGCTGGTTTCGAAGGAGCAGTTTGGTTGAAAAGCCTAGTTTCGAATCCCGCCTATGACGCTCGAGAAACCCTCATCATGAAAAGAATTGGGGGCTTCATAAGGGCTTAATAACATAAAAAATACACAAATAGATAACAGAGTTGACTAAACGCTGAAAAACGTTACAAGAAAAAGAAATAAATTCCTGGTAACAAATAGACGTGGAATCGCGCGGCATGCATTGCTGGGTTGGCGATTGTTAGCGAAGTTGAAGCCTGCGATGGTAAAAGATTTAACAAGCGATTTCCGTGTGGCACTTAGTAAAAGTCCTTGGTTTTTACTAATCCCTTCAGAAGTATCGAATAAAAATTGGCTTCTACATAAGACGTGGTTAAACGTTCCAATTAACTGCATTGCTTGAAATTGGTTGGAGCGTTTCACCCATGCCTTGGGAGTCAATGGCGGCTGCTTCTGTACCGAAATCATCAGGAATTCATAAACAAAGGAAAATGCAATTTCTCTCTCTGTGTGTCTCGATTTGGACCTTTAGACCAGCTTTCCATCTGAAGATGATTAGTCGGTCTCATACGGGGAGTTATTTCAGGGAGGTTTCTTCCTCCCTCAAAGTTGGATTTTTCACCGTAAACAGGCCAGCTCGCCAGAAGAAGTTTACGGAGATATCCGCTGGTCCTGTACGCTTAGCTGCTTCGCTGATCATTCCAAACAGCCAGAAACGACACGCAGCAGTCAAGCATTCCCAGGCAGTCGAAGCAACGGAAGCGTACAGGTGACACACGACCCTGAAGGCCTAAAACACCGACTAGCAGGAATCAGCACCGTTCGCTTTAGGATGCTCGCTTCTCCCACTCCGATCCCTTCCCGGGGGATTTGTGCTCGGAAAGGCACCAGCCATCGCATCAAGCGTTTCCCCCGACACGTGGGCGACTGCGTGCCTTGAATTTTCATCGAAGAGCTGCGACCCGAAGTCCAGGAACAGCAAAATGTTTACTACAGCTGGCCAAGGTGCGCAAATCTTGAACCGTGGAGCAAGGGAAACTGTCCCTTCACGGGACAATTTCCCTCTCCGATACCAAATGGGGGAAAAATCCTTAGCCCGCCCACAGTACAAATGCGTTAAACTTTTCCTAAATCTTTTGCAGGCGGGAAGCGAAAAATGCACTCGTCACAAAATGTTCGGCTGATCGACGACTTTTAGATGGACGCTTCTCTGAATTGCACTCGAATTTGTTCAGATTGGGCGTCTTTATTAGAGGAACTTTTTTTTGCGCGTGATCTCAGCTCGAAACTTTGAACATCTGAAACGACTCTACAGGTTTCGCATTCAGCATCTGAACGAAAGAGGAGCTACTGAGCGATGAGTCCGAAGTCCCCGTCTTTCTAAAGAAAATCAGAAAGACGAAACTCGTTTCCAGTATTAATAAAACCCATTCTGGAAGTGGGGCATTAATTACCGTCTCGCTTTACTCTCCTCTTTGGCATTTCACAGCTCGTGTTCGCTGTCCCGTTAGGAATGTGTTTCTTTTTGTTCGTTTCTTGTTCGGAGGGTTCCCCGGACGCGCGAGGCAGAAGGGGGAGCTTTTGTAAATGAGAAATAAAGATCTGTTGACAGCCGATATTTGACTGCTGAGATGGGATGGGATCGCGATAACAATATTTTTCGCTCGGACACATCTCGAGACGACAGAAAGAAACGTCGCGGATGACGCGGTGGCCTGGTTCAGTCAAGTGATGCTCAACTTCAGTTTAGCGGCGTGTACGGCTCTATTATTCGATGCCCTCAACCCCTGACGGTCCCTTTGGCACAATGCGTCTTTCCCCTCGACAAAGCCCCGATCGAATAAAAGATGTAAAGGGCTCCGTTAAGCCACGAGCCGAGTAAGACGGGATATTCCGGCTTCCTCCGATTCTTCAAGGTTGCTATTGGCCTTGTCGTTCGTCATTGTGACAACTTTATTTAGAAAGTTCGCTGCGGGTGAGAGTGGTACGAACATAAACCTTCCCCCTGTCGCTTTTTTTGTGCATGTGCGTGCGCGAGTGTGTGCACACACACACACACCGAAGGCGAGGAGAATTCTTTGGCGTCACATAACCGGGTTTGTTATGGTAAGTTGAGGTATGCTCTGCCCTAACTTTGGGGATTCTTATTGGAGATGGCGGAATGCTGGCCAGGAGCGGAACACTCGCGAGGAAAAACATAATGGAAGCTTATAAGAGAAAATGAAGTTGCGCTTTCATCGTTCTTCTCTGCGATCTGTAAGAAAACCTCTTTACAGTAGCCACTTGGAAAGGCTGTTCCTTTTATCGCTCTGTCCCCATCTCTTTATTAGAAACTGGTGCGTTCGTTAGTGACGTAATACCGCGGCTGACTAGAAGTTAGATCTGAATTAACTCCTCTGCATGGACAGAATAATTAGAAACAGGTTTGTGAGTAGTAAAAAAGCAATTTATCACCTGGAACGAGCTTTAACGATCTCACTTCCCACTCGATTTCTTTTATAGGAGAAGGAAGGATCCAGGAGATCGTATCTTTCTCTCTCCGTAGCAGGAGTGTGTTCAGCCTTCGATGAAAAAGGTCACGACAGATCTCTCGAAAACGCGAGACAAATATGGGCGCTGAATGGGAGATCTTGTCCACACTTGGACCGAGGGCTCGCTTGAACTCGACTGAAATGTTCAAAATGCTCCAGCCAAGCATAACTCGGGGGGTGGAGGTCTTCGTGGCAACGATTGTTTCCTGGTCATTCCCTACAGTGAGGGGTTCCTGAGAATTGGCGGGGAGAGATTCTGTGCTTGTACGCACGCACTAGAAAATGTCAATTAGCGAAGGATATTAAATGTCCTCTGGCGGCATTTTAAGAAAAGGCGGTTGGGTCACACTTTCGCAGCCCGACCTCAACTTAACAAAAAACTAATAGATGCGCATTTGTGTACTCAACGGAGCGAAATTCTGCGTGTCGCCTTTTTCGTAAGATTGAGCTTTACGAAAAAAAAAACGATGACGTTTGTTTGACGAAAATATGACGGAAAAAAATGCACCCCCCCCCTTCTTCTAATGTTTTTGTGCGTTTCATTTTTGAGCATATAAAATAGTAAGTTTCAATACCCGATGAAAGGCGTCCTGTTCACATTTCAAGCCAAATAATAAAAATGTCTAGAAATGATTGTCAAGTTTGCAGTTGCATGGTTAGTAATTCATTCCTATAAGAGCTCTTCTTACGTTTAAGTATGAAAGATTTGTATTTAAAATGAATCTCGAACGACTTTTATATACGAGAGGGGGGGAGGAAACTGAAAAGTTCTGATAAACTCCTGGAACAAAAAGGATATCCAAGCAACTGATATTGCCTCACGTAAAACCCCGACGTTTCATCGCATTGTAATAATTTGGATTTTTTATTTCTTGTGGTTGTATCAGTTGCTTTCATATCAATTTGGTTCTAGGTGTTTATCAGAACTTTTCAGTCCCCCTCGTATAAACCCCCCTGTAAAGTGTGTGTGTGTGTGTGTGTGTGTGTGTGTGTGTGTGTGTGTGTGTGTGTGTGTGTGTGTGTGAGAGAGAGAGAGAGAGAGAGAGTATCGTTTACCTTTACCTGCAGGCAGTACACTTCATAATATGAAAAAGGACAGATCCGCCGAAATTGTGGAGGAAAATCTCATCTACGAGAGATTCCTAGTACGACAATACAGTCAAGATTGAAAGGGGAAGGTTAACGACCCTCAATCCAGATGCTAGTTAGATTGTATTATCTGAAAAACCGTATTAGCCAGAGCAGGAGAAGAATAAAGGTCAGCCTGCTTGACCGAGTGGTTGGCGCATTCACCTTCCGACTAACAGGCTGTGGGTTCAAGTCCTGGCAAGGATGTTTGTGCTTTTTTTGGGGGGGTGGGAGATGAAGTTCATCGCCCGGTGTGAGACCACCGCACCGCTTTTTGGAGGCCTCAAGGGGCTTAAAAACGTTTGAAATAAAACTTGATAAAAATAGAAAAAAAATCCTTAGCCCACCCACGCTACTAAGGTTCGCAAATACCCTTTCGTATGGGTGGGAGTCACCCACGAAATAATAAGTTGTTTGTGATAGTGGGGCTGAGGCTGCTTTTTATTTATTTTTTTATAACCAGGAACCCTCCCCTACTGGAGAAATGAAACTTCATTTCTTCAGTAGGGGAGGGTTTCCTGGCATTTGAGGCCTCCGGCAAAGCGGGTGCATCAAAGGAAGGTCACCTGCGAGAAAATGAAAATCTGACTTCGATAGAAAAATGAAATATAAATAACTTCTTCGCATGCTTAATAGGATTCAAATGTTTTCAATCTTGAAAGCAATGAGAAGAGGAGTGTTGGACATTTTCTGATACTACGCAGATTCAGAAGAATCATCTCTCATTTTAAATGGAAAAAACGAAAACTTGCATTTATATTGTGTTCTGTTTACATTTCAAGCCAAATAATAAATGTCTAGAAATGATTTATTATTGTAATCTCATAAAAAAATAAAATTAGGAACAATTTAATAATAGTAAAGGGTTTCGTCGTGATGGCTGAGAGCGCTTCCTCATCACCGGCGGATCAAAGTTCAGTTAATGTGCATCGCGAGCCACAAGCGAACTCCATTTTCTTAGGCGTGTTCTTTCTTGGATTGGTAAATGAAGATCTAATCAAGAATTATCATCTTCAAGATCAAACAGAATCTTCCCTAGAAATTAGCGACTGCAATGAAAATACTCAACTTCCCTTCTAGGGAAACGTTTAAGTTGGTTTTCATTAATAAAAAAAAGTAAAATATTCCAGTTTTCAGAACTTTTGAATTTTCATATATTTTTTAAACCCTCCTTAACACTTCAGTTTTATATTGTACTGTACCATTTCCAGTTTTTAATCCGTATTATAATTTAGTTTTGTATGATTCCTTGAAGTACATCCGACGCTGTTAAAAAAGAAGGGGAAAAATTAATCCTCCAACGCCTATTTGTTCCTCAAACCAAGTAGGCTTAGCACTTTTATCCCTAAGTCACTTTTGGAAATCGGCGGGTAGCCAGTATTTGCCTTCATCAGTAGCTGAGCCTATGGCCATCGATAACGTTCAAGGCATCGGAGCGAAAGCACGGCAGACAAATACACCATTTCATGATCCAAAACTCTAGTGTCGAAGTAAACTATTTGGTTAAATTTTTCTGAAATGCAGAATTAATAAATAAATAAAAAAAAGGAGTTCTCCAAGAGGAGAGAATCTATTTTTCTGCACCAAAGATCGACTAATTTCGAAAACAGGCCGAAAATAAAAAACTCAGAGAAAGTTCCTGTAGTGAATGAATAGAATCACCTACAACGTCTTTCTGCTGGGGGTCTGACACCACTTTGGAAGACGTTTTTGTTTCCACAATGCTAAACAGGCACCGTAAAAAAGGAAGCGCACGCGATTTCTCTGAGTCCCAGCGCGCACACGCACTCACAAACTTCGAATGTTTTGGAATTCGTAGCACTACCTCGTAATCCTCAAAATATTTCAGCGCTTTCAATATGAAAGCGTTTTCAATCTTTTTTTGCAGGAAGTGATTGCACCGTTAGAATCAACTCGAGAATGAATACGTCGTGAGGGAGGAACCTGTTTCATGAAAGGAAGTCTTGAATCCCTGCTTCTGGTCGACAGTGCCATAATCAATCTGGAAACCTTTCAGCGAGAGCTTAGCTAGCCCACTAAAAGCACTTAGCAGAAATGCCTACAAAGTGTAAAAGGAACCTGTTGGCAGAAGGAAACCAATCGTAGTTTTATCACTGATGGTTCCTCATCAGTGCAAATCGCAACTATTTTATTGATTGCGAATCTTTGAAAAGGCAAAAAACCTCACATTGGCAGGCTCTGATGATCGCGATTCAAAGAACGAGAAGTGAGAGTCATCTTTAGTTAGTGAACAAATTCAAAGAATTTAGCACGGGAGGAAACATTTATTATTCAGCCAGGTGGACGGAAAATACCGCCCCCCCCTTTCTCTCTCTCTCGTATAAATTATCGGTAAGAGGGGGGAACAGGATATCTGATGCAGAATGAAAGAAGAGGAGGATAACTAGTCAATTAATTAGCATTAAAGGCTATGGAGGTAGATTTATCTATTTTTGTGGTGGAAAAACCACAGATACAATGAGCGAAACCACGCGATCCCCACATATGGCCTACTCCTTCAGTCCTTATAAATACTTTTTCGATTCCCAGTGGGATTCGAAACAGGGTCATTACAAGCATCGAACATCGTCGATACCGACTGGGATACAGGGAGGCACTGTGATGGAAAAGGAAGATGGTGGCATCTTCCTCCAATGGCTTTTGCAGAAAACCCGATTCAATGAGGGAAATGTAAAATGCCTGTCGAAGTGTATTTTACTGATTAGCTGGAATGCCGGAGTGTTCGCGAATTTCTCAATTATTTTGATGAAATGGGAGCGGATTGGAGAACAAGATTGGAGAACATCTCGACTACTGTGCCCAGATTTGGTCACCTAGGTTTCTTCTTGATAGGGAGGAGGTGGAGAGGATCCAGAGGCGAGTGACCAAGATGATAGCAGATCTGTGGAATGAACCTTATGAGAATAGGTTGAGGATTTGTGGGTTGCAGAAATTGGTTGATAGGCGGAGGAGGGGAGATATGATTGAGACATTCAAATTACTGAAGGGTTTCTGTAAAATTAATTCAGAAGATATTTTTGAGAACAGGGCTGGTTGTGGGAGGACTAGGGGACATCCATGGAAACTGGGCAAAAGTGTGGTTAGTAAAGGTGTTAGAGCTGGTTTCTTTAGTTTTAGAGTGGTGAATGAGTGGAATGCGCGCCCAGAGTCTGTGGTGGATGCTGTGACAGTGAATGAGTTTAAGGCGAGGCGTGATAGATACTGTATGAATGTCGAATAGTTGTGATGAATATGATTTGGGGCCTCCCTCGATGAGTCTAAGGACTCCCTGGAGTTGCCCGTAATAATAATAATAATAATAAGAAGAAGAAGAAGAATTCTTAACAGAAGATGGATCAAACAAAAATACATTTCTGTTCGTAGTAGGCCGGATATGGAATCATTTCCAAATTAGAAGATACTCTCGTATGCTAGCAGAATAAAAAATATATAACACAATACAGAATATTGCTGGAGGACAGATTTTTGAAACAAGTGGAAAATATCATTGGACGAAGCGGATTTGTTGATATCTGTGTTGATCCACTCTCAGATGGACACTGATGCAAGATGGATGGAGGAGGCAGATGTGCTGTAAGAAGAAATACAGCTTGATTTCGTAACCATACTTCGATGATGGTTAGCCCTGTTTCTACAAGTATTCTTTTGTCGGTAAATTGCGTGTGTTCTACTGGCTGGTTTGCCTGGTTGCGGGCTAAAATTTTTAAAAGTGCCTTATCTTTTAGCAATGTGTCAGAAAAATAATCGCTTATTTATAAGGAACCATAATAGAAAGAAGAAATCAGACCAATGAATGTGAACTGATGTTAACGTCAGTGTTCTAAAGCCATTGATACTAAAGTGTTTGCTAAGGAGATAGAAAACATGACTTCAATTTGCATGTGAGACCATTTTTTATGTTTTCGCTTGTATTACAGGTTTCGGTATCCAACAGAAGGAAATTGTTTTGGACTAGTTTATGATAGCGTCATTTTTTTATTTCAATATTTTCGCCACACACAAAGACCCAAAAGTACTTGGGCAGTGTGGAATGAGAATATATTCAAAATTTGTTGCTCTTCTATCTTTGCGGTGTTGAGGGCCCTTTCAGCCATCGAATACAGCCAAACTCCGAATGATGAGGAGCGGGGAGTGCCGGCCTCTTTATAAATGTGGCTTTCGCAGTTGTTCAAGAGCGGTTGTTTATCAGCCGATCCAAATTTGTGTTTGTTTTCGATATTCTTCTTCCAAAGCAACGAAGCAGTCCTTTTGATAGCCGATGTTCTCTCTCAGATGCTCTCTGGAACCACGAAATAAGAAGTCCCTTTATCTTAAGGTGAAAATCTTACACCGTTAATATCGGACAACCTCTGCAACTTATTCCGTCGCCATGCGTTTAAATGTCAATCCCACATCGTCTAAATAACCAGCGCTCCTTTTAAAAGGCACGCGCTTAAGTAGGCAACGTTTTCTCTCATTTCTTCGCTCCATCCACCTCATAGGTGGTCAAAAACTAAGGTTTTTAGGCCAGAGTATTTCGGCCTCTGTTTGTTGCGTGTGTTTCTCTGGTGGGTTCGCGTCTTTTGACGGAATGAAGCATCCTGCACAAAAGCCCCTGTTGAAAAGGACATCGTTCTTACCACTGATGTGAGATTTGCTTGCGCAATCACGAAGCCGGTGCATGTACAAAAGCTGGAAAATATCCGAAATTTAAAAGGACAAGTAAAAAAAAAAAAAAAAACAGAGAGAGAAAGAAAGAAAGAAAGAGAGAGAAAGAAATAAACGAATGTTATTAGCAGAAATCCGAACTGTCTTTTCCAGGATTTGCAGGGAATACCCCACTCGGAGATAGCAGGCAATTCGTGACTGTTCCACATAATATTTTAAAATACTTCCTTTTTTATCATTATAGATGTCTCGATGCTCTCAAACCTGTTTCTATATGCTATATTACATATAAAATCTTAATGTAAGTTATATATTAAATTGATTATTTACAGTATTTTTTGAAATACAAAATTATTTTTATTATTTATTGAGATTTACAAATACACCTTTTTTATTATAAGTTTTGTGATGTACTATAGACGGTAATGCCATAACTCGATTATGCGCGGCTGTGATCTTATTGTTTTTCATTTCTATTCTGAAAACATTTTAATATGGAATTCTGACTGGATTTTAACACAATCATTAAAAGTGTTACATACATATATAAATATACATACATATATGTATTCAAAGTATGTGCATCACAAACAAAGGTATACGTGGTAAACATTTGCTTAGAGAACCTGAAATGTGTTTTATTTTATTTTATTATTATTTTTAACAGGCAGATGTGTCGTTATTAGCTTACGAATGATACTTCGTCGAAGAAGAATTATACTTTTGGATAATAAAAAATCTTTCGCAATTCATCACGTAGAGCACTTTCAGCTTTAAAAAGAAACCCCCTGGGTTTACCGAAGTGTCTCACTTCGGTGTCTTCACTTCACTGGGTTTACCGAAGTGTCTCACTTCGGTAAACCTCTCCACTTTGTCAATTCTATGTTTCGATGTCTCAATCTAAGCAAGATCCCTTCAGCAGCATCCATCTGAGCGATGAAATAAAACTCTGAGCTCTCTGATGCCATTCGTCAAGAGAGGATAAGAAATTGCCATCTCTTTATTATTTTACAGCTTAATGGACGAAGAAGGTTTGAATTTAAAACCTCGAAGTGTTTCGAAGACGACAGAACCTTCGGCTTGAGTTGCGCTGTTTAAAACACACGCCGAAAGGGGGCGTTTTGGGCTGGAAAATGACGAGGGGGGGGGGGGTTGATTGTCCTTTCGGTGACTAATATTCAGCGTTAGTTAAAGCCTTTTGGGTTGTTTTTCGTTCATTTTCATCGAAGGTGGAGCAACAATTCGATCCCCTGAAATGCCTCGACATTAGCAGGACGCATCCAGGCGAACTCGTGCCTGTTAAAAAAAAAAAAAAAAAAAGGGAAACTTCTATTACGGGCGACTTTTACTAAACAAGCAATCAATTAAGGGCAGCGGCAATCAGGGGTGGAGGGAAAACAAGAAGAGAAAGAGAGGCTTCCCTTTCTTTGTGGTTCCGAGGATCATTTTGCGTTGTCGGCTCCGCGACTTTGTCTCCGTCAGTGTTATGCCGATAAATCAGTAATAAAATGGAGCTCAATCGCCATTCTACAACGTTCCGAGTGCGAAAGTCTGTCCGTAATGACGTGACGGCGATACCGATGCCCATTCATTCAACATGTGCTCGGGCAGCGTGAGTCAGCCCTACGCGCGGTCCCGCCAGAGGCCTCCCTGTCACAGCTGACCGCAGCACTGCCGCTGTTTTATTGGCTCGCCTCTTTGTGCGGGCGAGCCCTCCCAGCTTTCTCTCTCGCGCAGGGGGAAGCCAAAGGCGCAGACGCTTTACGACTCTATCAGTCAATGGGTCGGAACGTTGGCGTGGCAGGGCCTGCGGGGAGAGACGACCAGTTACGCAAAGATGGAGACCCGCCGAGAAATGTCGAAGGCCATTTTGTCATTTGCACGCTGGAATAAGACGTCACCATCGACGGGGATGCTTCGTCTGCGAGAGAATTTTTGAAGGCGCTCTCTAATTAAACGAAGATGGAGAGCGTCCACTCAGCCTTACAGATATAATAAAAACAAGCGTAAACCATCATCATTTAACTCATCTTTCATGCATTCGCTGCTAAAGTGTATGCTGGGCTCCTGATGACACCCAACTGTTCGAAAGAAACAAACAAAAAACTCTTTTAATCAAAAGCAGTAATAAAAATAACGACGGATTCTTGGACAGAGTTCCTATCTTTTAAATGGTGCAAAACCAAGGCAACTCATGCTAAAGACCATGCTTTCGACAACTCGGTCACTCGAGAAACAGTTTCAACCACTGTTGTCTGCTGGTTGCTGTCTTGAACTGTGAATTAACCTTCCTTCTAACAGAGAAACCACTTTAGAGATATTTAGGATTAGAAACGTATTTGTTGTTACTTAAACCATTCCTTTCACACATTTCTTGCACTCTTTACTACAATCCCTCAAGAAAGTAGAACTTCGTGCAGTATTTATCAGCACACACACACACAATTCTGCCAGTGCCAGGAATAATTACGTGTTCAGCAGCTGCTTTTTTATTAAGCATGTCATGAATGGGCTGTGTGTAATGATCCCTCCTCCTCTGCACTGTGTCTTGCTAAACGACTGTTGAGTTCGAACCCGTTTTATGAGATGCGAGGTTTCAATATCCTCTAGAGGATTGTTTATTTTCGAGAAGAATGGACCAAATTAGTCGGAACACTAAATTAGCTGTACACAAGACAGTGTTCAAACCAGTTTTAACTTATGGATCTGAGAGCTGGGTCAGAAGTAAAACACTTGACCAAAGACTAGAGACCACAGATATGAGAGTCCTGCGAAAGATTATAGGCGTGAACAGATGGCATCAATGGCAATGTCATATTAAAAATGAGGATATTAGGAGAGGACATTGTCAACATCCAGGAATGCGTTAGCAGAGCTAATCTCAGGTGGTATGGTCACTTAAACAGAATGGGTGAGGAAAGATTAAGATTAGCAAAACAAGTGTTCTCTGCCAGGTTGGCAGGAAAACGACCCAGAGGAAGACCAAGATTAGGTGGATTGATACAGTACAAAGTGCCTTAGACGATAGAAATATAAGATCTGATAATGTTGGAGTCTTGACAAGTAACAGACTGATTTGGAGGAAAATTGTAGAGAGGAAGTTAGGAATGATGTAATTTTTTTTCATGTAGTATCCTGTACACTCCTCGAGGGTACATGGCAGGAATTTGATGATGGCGATGACGATGAAGCAAATTTTATCCAGCTTGACTCTTGCATTTCGGATGAAGTTGTTAGGATACCTGAGAATCCTCCGTGATTTTAATTTATTCATTAGTAAGCGAAGAAGTAATGTTTCACTAGCTTATTATAATAAGTCTTATGCGAAATCAAGAGGCTCCTGAATGTGAGACTGTGAGAAATTATCTCGACTACAAGGTGGTTCGTAAGTTCGTGGTTCAGGATGCAAAGTGAGGAATGCCGAGTGAATCACGACCTACACCCGTTGAGTCACGTGAAAACATCACGCGCGTATCTCGGTCGTGTATCTGACTACCCTACTTCCAGCACTTCAGTAACTAACAAACATCTGCATACCAGAGGGACAATTAAGACCGTCCTAATAAATATGCGCAAACGAAAAAAACTTCTCGTTTAAGTGCGATGCCTTATCTGTTCAGACGGCAGAAGTCATTTTCTCAAAAATTGTCTAAAAGCACTTTTGTATTGACGTCCGTCTCTTGTGTACACTCCAAGCGTGATCCTTCAGGTGTGAACGAGAAAATGAAACGCCAAACGCGACTAGCTTTAATGTAAACATACCTTGGGATGGTTTGGCGTTTTTCAGAATTCCCCCCCCCCCCAAAGAAAAAGAAAAAAAAACTGCATTCCTCTGTCTCATGGACAACTCTTGCACTAAGGAATCACCCAAACTATTTGTTTTGATATTCTCCAATCTTCATTCTGATCTCTAAGCCCTTCTTCAGCGAATACTTTTCTTCTTCCAGTCTTACTTTTCACCGCATCCAAATCCAGGCAAGATGAGATTTCTCTTCTTGGAAATACTTCAACCTCTCTATGTTTCTTGGCCTGAACGTAATCAAACGTGACCTCGTCAGCACCCAAAAAATTAGGTTTTCTCTTTCACTCCAAAAATTGCTTTTTTTCTCCGAACAACCGTTAACTCCGTTGATCTCAAATCCGTGCAACCTTTGTTACTGTTGTCTTTGGAAGGGTCTCCCTTCTTGTGTGTACGATCTAAATAAGGTCTTCACACCCGATGCCGTCAAGTTTCTTCTCGCTTCTCAAGGCTGAAAGTCTTAGATGGGATTACTATCTGGAAAAAAAAAAATTTCAACGGTCATCTTTTACTGCCGGTTCTCTCTCTCTCTCTCTCTCTCTCTCTCTGTCATTTCCTTTTCAGATTACACTTTTTTTTTTTTTTTTTTGCAGAAATGGGTCCACTTTCGAAACAAACCGCGCAATGTTTCGAGATGATTCCGGTGGTGACGAGCAGCCGTGTTCAGCGCAGCTGCGAGTGATCCCTTCGACCGATGGAAGCGCTGACACGAGTTTCGTTCCACATCGCTTGGCCAGCAGTAGGTGGGTCGAGAACGATACTGACTACGGTGTGCGCAACTGTAATGACAACTTAATTGAACCCCAGTAGCGTTTTTGCCCTCAGCATTTTAACTCCGAATGACGAGTTGGTGGCGGCGTGCATCGCTTCATTATATCCTCTTGCATCGCTCTCATTATCACAAACGGGGTTGCCAGTCCCCACTCTTCTCTTTACACACGTGAAAACTGTCAAATTATGAAATGGAAGTTTTCATTCACTTAAATAGCAACTGGTAACGAGATTACCGATTCCTATATGCAGTTTATATAGGAAAATGTTTTTCTTCGATGTTTTGCGATGGTTGTGATGTCCCACGTGCTTTCTGTATATTTTTTCAGTCGAATTACTTAACTTTTTAAAGAAATATTAATGGAACAAATATTTTATTTGTAATAAATTATTCATTATTTCGAATAACTTGAAATAATTTCGAAACTTTTGCAAATATAGCATACATCTTAAAGATTTTTACATCATAATATTACAATTATTTTATAAATCACGGAAGACAGTGCTGGCAAAATTTTAGTACGTATGGCATACTTTCTCCCTAAATACTTAACCAAGATCCCCATTCGGACTCCTTAAAAAATTCCTCATATTTTTAAAGCAAATGTTAAACATCCCCAGACGTGCGTGCGATTTCAGCCAATGTAGACGTGATGTTGTTTTTCACCAACGTAACAACTAAAGAATCCGTCTCTCTCTCTCTCTCTCTCTCTCTCTCTCTCTCCTACCATCAAATACCACAACAACATCTTCCACCATCCACTTGGACAGGCAAATGTCGTAATCAGAAATATGTTCTAGCTGTGAGTGCTCTGATTTATGCATCGAAAAACTGGTTTTGTGAGCAGCCACTATTCACGTCAGTGAAGATACTCAGATGGTTAATCACCACCGCGAACATATCCTCAGAGACACAATCATTTATAATGTTTTCTGATTCGTAAATGGTCGTCATCGAAAAGTTTAGTTTGCTGCAGAAATTTCAATGAATAACAGATTACCATTTCAATTCGGAATATCTCAGAAGATGAGGATTATCTTTCGCAACCTTAAAAGATCGAACGAACCTCTGTAGGCTCAGTCGGTATAGAAGAACCCTTCGGTTGGTAAGATCCAGGTTCGAATCCTCTGTATGACGAGAGGAGCCATTACAGGTGCTTTCAATCAAATGGTGACTTAGCCGGTCTCGTATGGAGGTGGATTTTCTCCCGGAAATTCGGGTCAAAACAGGCAAACTGGCTCACACGCCCATCTACAGACATTGGACACTGAGGCTTTTTTTCATGCGGCAAAGTCCACATGGATCGTTGGCCGAATTGGAAGAAGAAGAAGTTTTAAAATCCAAGAAAGTGAACACTAGAGGAGTGATGTTAATTGGTTTGATCTAAAAGTGGTGTTAAACGCAAAACGAAAAATCAAAACTAGCATCGAGTTCCACGTCTTTAGATGACGCCATTAAATGCACTGGCCATCCTCCTCACCTTGTCATTAAGGTCCTTCAAGGCATCGACGGAAGAAAAGTTCTCAGGATATCTCGAACCACTTTAGAAATCTCTCGTAAGCATATGTAACATAGCTGACCTAGTTTGTGCAAGTGACCATCAAAAGCTGTTCGCAGCAATGAACAGCTTTCATGCCAGAGGATACACAACGCATTTGCATATCATTTGACTTCGGTGCAACCTGCTCTTGCTGTGCAGTCTGTTAGAAAACGGAAAGCAAATACTTGCCTTTCTATGGGAATGGAAATGCAGACATAAGCGAATTTCTTAACATTTAGGGATGATGTAGGCCGCCCTTACTACAAGAGGACACACGGAATACTTCTGTAAAAGAGTCGGACAAAGCGCCAATACGGGTTGATATCCTCTAGGATGCGATGGCCTTTGTGAGGGACAGACACTCACCGTATAAGACCGGCCAACTTACTGGAAGTGGTGAATCGGCTAGTCTCGCACGGAGGTGAAAGGGGGAGCGAACAGTGGCGCACTCAAAAGAAAAAGGAAAAAAAACACGAGAAAATTTTCCAAAAATATTTTCCTAATTAAAATTCGTTTTTTTTTTTTTTAATTCATGTTGTGTCGTGATTTCTGTTTCTATACTACATATCAATTGGCGGTCACATAAGGTTCGAATACCCTTTAGCTCCCGGGAATCACGGCCGCTGTGAACGCAAGGCGAACGAAGTAGTGCTTGGGAGCTACTTCGTTTGCCCGAGCAGGGCCAGAGGATATCAAAGGTATTGGCGATCACTGCAGATGCTCAGTCATAGGTCGTACGCAATGTGTAGTGCCTATTCTCAAATCGTCTACTCAACTCGGCCTTCCCCCAAGATCAAATCTTGAGTGCTCCCCCCCCCCCAAGATTAAATCCTGAGTGTGCCACTGGTAGCAAACAACAACAACAGCCTAAAACAATCACATCAATTGCAGAATGGTAAGTCCAAAAGACAAGAACAGGGGAAGCTTGTGGAGTAGAAATCATCGGACAACTTCCGAAATTCTTAAGGGTGCGATTCAAAGTTATCTGAATCGCACTCTTGGGGCAGGACTCGCTTCGAAATATCTTTTTGTAAATGCATCGAATGCTTTGCCGATCTCACTTTAAAATGGTCTTTGGAATATTCTCGGACTTATTGTTCGCTTGTTTCTTTTCTCAGAGAGACTTCTCTGAAACGCGCCGAAGGAGGTCACCGGTTTGGTCAACGCGCAAAAGGAAGCTTTCAAAAATGAAATCAAGAAGTCCCAAACACAAAGCTTCAATACACAAACTAAAGTTGAATTTTATTTCTGCGTTGATGACGACACGTATTTGACTCCGAGTGTCGCATTCACTTCGGAGAAGGCTTCATTTATGAGAAAGCCGCCTCATTTAGCGTCACTTGCAGGATGCTTCATCATCCGCGATCTTCGCCCGTTAAACACCCTTCAGCGATGCATTTGTTTGCCTCTAATGAACTCGAGTCTAGTCACTGTCTCGAGATAAGTCACTTCGCTTCCTTAAGTGGCAGGTCACTGTCGAGTCGCTCATTAAGGTGAGACGCAGCAAGTAAGAAATCAAATTACGTGCCCACTACAAGTGGTTCCGCGCAATCCCCCCCCCGCTCTCTCCCCGCATTTATTGGAAAACTCATCATAAAGGCGAAGACCTCGTCCGCCTTATTAGCAACTGATGGGAGTTTTTGTCTTCTCTGATGTCCCCTCGACAAAAGTGGATTAATTACCCCGGACGCTATTGACAAATAATATGACTCCCATCGATCCCTAATCAGAACCGCTAAAGAAAACTCCAGTCTTTCTGGTCCGACACAAAAACAACAAAATGTCAACGGAATGGCTCCGCATGGGCCCGTAAACTTACACTTTGATCTACGATTTTACAGAGACCCGGGTGGTCCCTTAATAATTATTTAATGTCCCGTATTACAGCAAGTAAGGAAATGGATTTTTGAATTTTGAAATCTTTCAATGTGCAGATTTCAGTGCGCAGATTTCACCCAGAAATAAATACGCAGGAATGTATTTTTTTATTTCTTTGAAAAACAAGGCTTGATAGCAGTGTTGACTTTTAGACAGGCACTTCTTGAAGGATACGTTTCGAAATATTTCTCTTATTTAATATCATTACTGTCAAGTGGAAAGTATACAGTGGGTTTGATTCCATGCTCTACAATCCTGCCGTAAACATGAATGTTTGATTGACAAGTTCGATGTTTGGTCTCTTATAGCGAGGTTTCCGGATAGTGTAACTGTTAGCACCCACAGCATGAAATTGTTAAATTAAATTTTAAAAAAAAATGTATGCCATACGACGAAGGTTTGGTTGATGACTGACGCACCGAGGAAGTAAGAGGTTGGCTGCAGCAGAGAAGCTTTAATTTCAATCCTTCCTGTTGGCTGATATGCAACTGCCCCAGTTTCAGATGGTGATTTACACGTTCTTACCAATTAAGACAACGATGTCACCTAGTTCTGAATTGCAGTACTCCATTCATTTTTTTTTAACATCTGGAGGGCTTTATCTTTTATTACCATTTTTAAATGTGATCCACCTAAATCTCGTAAGCTGGCCAACATCCAGATAATCCGGAAGCTTTTTAGAGACCAAACACGTAACTTGTGCCAGCCACCTGACGTCTTCTTTTAAGCAGGGTCACTTCTCACACGGCAACGAAATTCATCTCCGGCCTAATTTGTTCGGTCTGTGGCAGGCCCAACAAACGCTTCCATTTTGGTCCAGTGCCACAAAATGGTTTTCTGTTCTTTATTAACTGCCAGAGTCAGCAAAACGTCTTCCTAAGCAGGCTTAGACGAACTGCTGCTGCAACCATCGTGGTAAGTTTTTGTAGCAGAGGAGATCAGCAACTTCAGGAGGAACACGCGAACGTGCATGCTGTGAAACCAGCCAAGCGCATTTAAACCAAATATTAATGCAGGCGAATCATTTTTCCTGTAATTCAGCAAACTCCTCTCAAAATTATTTTAGTTCGTGAAGAGTAAAAACATCCGAATTACACCATTAAAGCATAAAAGTCTGTGGCCAGGACAATCAACCCTTTTTGAAGAAAGGTGATCTGCGAGAATCAAGCGAGCCACTGACGATGTCTGAGAAATTATTTATTCATTTATTTCGGAAGAGCAGATTCAATATGGAACTCAACTCTGGCTGTGTCCATTCTAGCATTTCTATGGTAACTACAGCATCTCTTCCAGCGAAATCATCTTTGTAGACACTCTATGAAATCTCGTCGGAAAGTTAAAAAAAACAAAAACTAACGAGCAGATCGAAGAGTTGGAAATTTATAAAGTATTCAGTGAATGAAGGAATATCCACTGCTTGAAAATAAGTTACCCGACACCATAGTGTGAGGAACAAACCACCATGGCATCCTCCTTAGTAAGATGTAGGACCTTAATGCGATGACTGCAAAATCCTTCAGAGCATTCTTTCCACAAGAGTGTACGATAGTGATCAATGGGAATTTGGAACCATTCTTCCTGTAGGCATGTAATTAAGTCTAGACTGTTGTGGAGCGGGCGTCCCTTGACCTCACCCAGCGCTCCAGTTCATGCCACAGATGTTCAATAGGGTTGAAATCAGGACTCTGTGAAGGTCAGGCAAGTGCGGTGTCGTCATGTCCACCAACCACGCAATTACAGCAGTAGCCTAATGACACGGTGCATTGGCGTGCTGAAAGAGACAGTGGTCAGTTCCGTAGAAACGCAACCAAGTAGGAAGCATTGCGTTGTCCAGAATGTCGAGATACATCTCCGAGTTTAATGTTTGTGGCACCACAAACATTTAAGAACCCCCCAACATTTCATTGTTAGGGGTTCTGCACTCTGGTAAGACACAGGGCATCCGCCACACCCGTCCACCTGCTCGGTAGAGGGGAGGGGGTAACACAGCTTTGCAAGCTTTCACGTCCCGCTGTACACGCTCTTTGCACCACTGAAGACGACGCTGCCTGTGGGTTCGATGCCTCTGTGGTGACACTCGTTTCTGAACGGTTTTTTGAAGACTCGTGTTCCAGTCGATGCCTGGAACTCCACATTCAACGTGTCAACTGAGGATGGTGGTTTTCACGTTATCCTTTGCAGCACCCTGCGGTCAATGAGTGTGGTGTGTCGTCCACTGCGGGTAGCACTTGCAGTTCCACTCTGTTCGCTTCCATTACAGAACTGTATTGCGACTGTTGTTCTAGGATGGCTCAATTTGGAAACAATTTGCCGAGCAGATAGGCCTGCTACATGGCATCCCATCACGACGCCTCTTTCAAACTCCGACAGTTCCCTTCTCGCAGCCCTTTAACCTGAACGCAATTGCACCGACTTGGGAGCATCATGTTCCTCCCATTTATAGAAATGTACTTCGCGTTATGTCCAAGAGATGGCGCTACATTAAATATGCAATTGCTGCATATTTCTCTGTTGTTTAAATTGATTTCCTTCAACATCAGCTGACAGTCATCATGCACAGGCAAAACTGCTTACTACAATTTTATGACGCGGGTTCGAACCTCGTCTAGAACGCGAAGATCCTTAAAAAGAGATTTTGAAATGAAAGTGAGTTAGCCAGTCTCAATACGAAGTTGGAAGGCTTTGCTCCCCCTCCCAAAAACTCGGGTTTTTTTTTTTTCATTTATGATCTGGTCTCAAACGGAGGTCGCTGAGTGTTCCTTCCATAAATTGGGTTCTCCTGCTGAACAGCCAGAAGAACACTCGTCAGGCAAATCGCCTCGGCCTCACAGCTTAATTCCGAACAGTCGGTTCTAAAGCAAATCTCTCTTCCCCAAGTGGAATGCTAAGCCCCCGAGTGGTGTGTTTCTCCCGAACTTAATGGTTGGTGTGGTGGCGATGCTACGAACTACGGAATTAGAAGAAAACAAGATGGTGAGCTTGCCCAATACTGTTCTTCTATCTGTAGATATTTTTGCTCACAAGGCCGATTTTTTTTTTTTAAGCGATCATGGGGAGGGAGGGAAAACCCCGTACGTCGTATGAATCCAACTAACTCACCAAAAAGGGGGGGGGGGGCTCTGTCGAAAAAACGTGAGCTACGGATACTCTGAGTTAACCAATAAGAGCAGGGAATGTTTTCAAATGCGACTGGATCATTGACAACAGTGACTGTCAAGGACTGGATCGTTGAGTGTCCTACAATTTCTTAACAACGCAGTATTTCCTGGAGGGGGGGGGGAAGATGGGAAACTGATATCAGCTAAACTCGAGTAAAAAAAATGGACGCAGGTGGGGGGGACCGTCCGATGGAGCACATTTAAAATAGAAATGTCTGTTAAGGGGATAATACGGCATTATTGGAGAAAAATCTTCAAAATGCAAAGGGCAGAACTGAAATCCTTGTGATGTATTGTGGGGGGGGGGGACCATTACATTTGGATACTGTTTGCAAATGTCAACTGTGTTATCTCAGAAACACAAGCATGGCGAGATGATTACTCTTATTTTGGTGAAGAATGTTTGTCTTCTAAGTTGCAGTTTGCTTGGCCATTTGCGGACATCGATCCTCTGGATTCCAACTTTTTTTTTTTTAAACTGGGGTTCAAGGAAGGGCATCCGCGTTCAACCATCTTTAAAACCACACTAAAACTCTGCACTGTCATCGGATCGAATTACAAAATTCCAAAAGGCCTTGAAGACACGATTTTCAATTGAATTCATTTACAAGTTCCCCAAGATTTAAAAAAAATACTCTCTTAAGATTTATCATTTTTAATTTAAGAAATGATTTCTTAATTTTTTAAAAAATTTAAGATTTTTAATTTAAGAAATAATGTATGGCATTCTACTTTCTGTGAGAAATAAGTACTTCTTCACATTGGATGTCACAAAAAAGTAGTTAAAGCTACTACTTGGACTGATTGATTGATTTGTTTGTTTTTTCTTAACTCTCTTGTCCAGGTTTCGAGCCTGCTTGAAGCTTTCTGGAACAGCCGCAGCCAACATGGTGGGCAAGTTGTTCTTCAACGTGGTCCAGACGAAGTGCTTCCTGTTCAAGATGGAGAAAGTGTGCACCAAACGGTCGTGGTGGGGGAAATGCCTCAAACACGAGAAACAAAAGACAGCCATTCTCAGAGAAGCCCTCACCTACTGAGAATCGTTATTCTCGGCGAGGAAGAAGTTCTTGCCGTTGTTAAGGGGCTAAGGAGAGACGTCTGTCTCTCCAACCGATGGAACTCCGCTGACCCAAATCTAGTTAGGCCTTAGAAAAACTGAATGTGGTAGTTTCAATGTTTTTAGGACAAAAAGGAAACGAAGATTTGATTCTCCCCACCCCCTAGGTTTAAAGGGTGTTTACTTTTTCTTCCTCACTTTTCTTAGTTTTATTCTAGAAGCAGTGACTGTCTAGGAATCTTGACAGAGTAAAAATGCTCACGTACAGAACCCACTCCATTTGCATTTCCTGTTGATTTATGTGAATTATGGCAAAAATCATGAAAAAAAGGAAGTGTGTATGTGTTCTTTTAAGGTTTTTTGCTTCTTTAAAAACACTTTATTTTGCTAGTTATATATCGCCAGAAATTAGCTAACAAACAAAATAAAAGCAGTGTAAATTGAAATCAATGCAAAAACAAGTAACAACAATGAAAACTCAAATTCATACCATCTCCGAATGGAACACTAGATGGCGCCACCAGTAGTGCAGCTGTTACGATGGCATTTTAATCGTGGAAATAAGAATTTACCAAATTTATAAAATAAAATGGAGAGGTTTACTTCATCATAAGCGAAATAAAAGCAACAATTCGATAAATAATGTGTACACTAAAAATTCTTTTAAAAAGAGAATTCCAAGCAGTCACGAATGATTGATTATTTGTCGATTCTGCTTTCTTTTTATCTTATCTTTTAGAGATAAGTGTTGACGACACTTCTGTATCGTTAACACTTTAGGCAGAAACCTACACTAAAGAAATATATTTGAATTAAAAATTTATTCATTTGAGATTAAGAAATCTGCTTAAACATCCCCTACGACCAGAAACGGCTTTTCTTTTAATTGCAAAGCGGGGTAACGACTGCAGAAATATGCACAAGAAAGGTCTCTTGATAAGCGATAGCTGGAGGGCTGCGTTACAATCTTATCAAAAAATACTTTCGATGCTTTGAAAGTAGAAAATATGCTAAATTTATCGATCAATCGAACTAATGATTATCCTGAAATAAAATCTGTTTTTTGGGGGGAAGGGGAGGGGGGACTTAATCCTCTCTCCGTATCAAAAACCTGAAAACACTTACAGCTTAACAAGATTGTCGGTCCAATGGTAGCCCAACTTTTTTTTTTTTTTAATCTCATTCAGCTTGTTAAGGCTTGTCCAGACCAATTACAAACCAAATCAAGTGTTTTCTCGATCGAGATTTTATTCCCACTCTCTTCATTCTTATTTGAAATTTTAGATACAAAACCTCTTTCTACCCGAATACGGGAATTTGAGCAAAGAAGAGGAAATCAAACGACAGATGAAATCAATTTATGAAATTAATTTCGGCAAACGAGCATCTTAAAGAAAAGCGAAATCCAAAAGGGAATAAGACAGACAATGAAATCCCACATTGGTTCTACTCGTGGTAAAGTACAGCTTCGGTCTTCGCGAATAAAAGCGAAAAATTCACATCGTTCGTGTGCTCATCGTTTCGCACCATCAATACTGCGGCTGCATATTTGGAGCGTAATTTGTAAGGGTCGCCCGCCTATTTCATCGTTGACGACGTATTTATTGTTGCCATGGAAACATGATGTTCCTCCAGTCTTAAGGCAACAAATGAACCACGCCTTTCATTATACAAAACGAATGCAAATGTTAAATAATGCACAAGAAATGGCAAGATATTTCATACGATGTGGGATTACAGACAATAACTCCGATATTTTAATGACTCTCCTGTAATCTAATAATAATCTAAATAATCTCATTGTTGCTAGGCAACGCTCTATTGCATTATTGGAGAAAGAGAGAGATAACATTAAATTGATCCCTATGAAAAATGTACTTAACAGGCAATTCCACACCAACAAAGTTCACTAAAAATGGTTTACGTGCAGAAACATATTTCTATCTTTAAGAAAAATCAAGAGATAAGACAAGAAACTTTTCTTCGACACTAGAATACGATGAATGACTGACTGAAATGACATTACAATAGAGTGGATTTTCACGTCATTTGTTTCAACAAGACCTTGACGGGTCTTCTGAGGGCAGCAAACCCATTTTTGTGGTCCTAAACAAAGTCAACCCTCTTCGAAGTGGTGGAAGATAAAAATGCGAGGAGGAACGGTTTCAGCCACATTTTGTACGAAAGCAGATGTATTTGGTAGACTCACTGTACTACTGGGGACTGTTTTTAAAGATTCACGTGTATGCCAAATCCACATTTTTTAGTTGTGTCCTTTCGCAGATCTCCATGTTTGTGGTCGGATGTGTGTGTGTGTGTGTGTTTAGAGTAGAAGAATCTCGTTGCAATGTACAGCGTAGAAGATTCACTTGTTATTACTCGTTTGCTGGTGTGTTTAGTACGTAAGTGTTGAATGGACAGTTAACCTTTGTTCCTCTGGCTGGCGACGGTTCTTGTTCAAAAGACGGGAGGCTCTGCTTGCTTTTCCCTACTTGCGTACCAACCGAACTGCGGCCTGTATGAAGCAATAAATTGAATGTCATGTAAATAGATCGATGTCATAGATTTGTTGTTGTTGTGTGACATCACAACAAGATGTATATATAACATGATGATGATAACATTTTCTTGTGCTGTTTCATGAATAAACATTGTTGATGGTATTTTGATTGCTCGCCAATTATTTCCCAAAACATAACACAAAGAGAATAAAAATAGGTCATTTTTAATTATATATTTTAACGTGGCAATTTGCACATTAATACCATAAGTGGGTCAAGGATTCCATATTCAGAAAGCCTCGCTTCTGGAAGTGGAGTCCACAACTCTAGGCCGCTCAAAGAAAGAGCATCTTAAGTTCGATTGTAGTCGCCAACTAGAGGAACTTTTCTAAGCCTTTCTTCGACCGGTTCCCAAATTAGTCGACAGCTGGCACTGGTTTGTGGGTTTTTTTCTCCCAGAAACTTAAGAAAATCGACCATAGAATCTGCACGATTTCATACAATGAATATAGTATTAGGATTAGGGATTACGAGATGGCGGCACTTGTCAACCTCTCTTCACTGGATGCCGTGTATAATTAGCGATAGTCTTGGGCCAGTTATTTCTGATTCGCTACCATTGCACTTCCCATTCACTTTCCAAAAGTCAGAGCTAAAACGACCTCGCGTATTCACTACAGGGGAATAAAATGCGTTAGTGGATTTTATTTTATTTTTTTACATGGAACTTTTTTAAGCCACTTCAGGCCAGTAAATGAACTTATAAAAAGTTAACACATTTTCTAGAATTATTATAATCTAACTTAGCGCAACAAGTGATGATAATTATGGAAAAAGGGAAAAACTTAACTTTCGTCTACAAAGGAATGTTAGGATCTGTCGTTAATGACAGATCCATCATATTAGAGAAAATGGGAGATACATCGGAGAGAGAAAGTGGAAAAAGTGATGCAAAACCTGCATAAAAAGGATGTTCAAATGTGTTCAACGGCATGATTGTAAAAAATTACTATTTTTTAATGTATAAATTATAAAACAAATCCGGTGTAAGAGCTCTATTTCTTCAAATTCACCACTGTTTGAAAATAGGATATTTACGGCTGAACATTTCAAGGAACAAACGGTTTTATGCTTTCTTTGCAATATCATATATTCTAAATCAGTACTTTTAATTTAAAAAAGAACGTTATGAATTCAAATTGCAGATAGAAAGTAAAAATAAGGACCTCTTGACGACGTTCACTGCCGGCTGTGAGACCATGAAGGCCCAAAGTGGTTGCGCGACAGAATTCCCGGATGTTATAACACTCAACCCACCACTCGCCTAGCATTGATATAGTGTGGGTATAGAAAACCTTTATCCGTGGGTGAGCGAGGAAAAAATTGTTCTGTAGAAAGACAGTTTTAATTGTCGAGTTTCGGAAGGTTTGAAGCATAGTATGGGTTAGCAATTGATCAGAAATTCATGGGTTATTTCTAAGGGGCGGGTAAGAAAAGTCCTTTGCTTATTACTGCAATATTAAAAGCATTTCAGAAACAGCTTTTGTAGTTTGTTCATAAACTTCAATAAAGTTTATCTTTTAAAAATTGAATTTGTGAAATAGCTGCAAACGCTTTGTTGTTCCGTGAGCAGTAAATAACGCGTAAATTATACCTTGTTTTCATTTATCTTTAAATTGGAGTAAGCTACGCAAAAAAAAAAAAAAAAAAAAAATTCAGCCACTGAAACAAATCTCGGTGACTTCCTAGTACAGGTATTTTAGATTACCTGATAATATTGGCGATGTTGTTCACTTTCGGCATACGAAAAGAAGTGGAAATTTAAAAATATCTTCTGTAGCTCAGTGGAAGCGATGTTTACACTCCTCAGCGCTAGACCGCCAGAAAAAAGTCTCGTGAGTTCGATTCTAGTCGCCAACTAAAGGAACTTTTCTAAGCTTTCGTCCCGTAAACTCAAGAAAATCGACAGTAGAACCCACACTATTTCAGATATTAAAATATTGAGTTAGGGACCACTAGATGGCGGCACTTGGCGGTTAATTAGTGGTAGACATGGGCCAGTCAATCGTTGATTGGCTACCGGTGGAGATGAAATTCCCACTCAGTCTCCAAAAGTTTCACATTTAGGGATACGGGAACAAAAAAGGCATTATTTGATTTTTTTTTTTTTAATTTTAATTTTAATTTTTTTGATGTACTTGAAGGCCTGTGTAGTCTTGCGACAGCATCGCTTACTCCACAGGACTGGAATTCTGGGAAAAAATATCTCCATGGGCTCGATTTTTTCAGAGGTACTCTTTCCACGCCTTTTATCACAAGTCCTAAGTTAGTCACACCCAGTCATACAAGGGGCGCGCCCACTATTAGGGAACCAAGATAGTGAAGGCGAAAAATATGCTATTGGAACAAAACCACCTAGTAGACAGGCAAAACATAACAGCGTAGGAACATGGAAGGTAAGAACTCTTCACCAGGAAGGAGCATTGGAAATACTACTGCATGAATTAGACAACTACCGATTGGAAGTGATTGGACTCTGAGAAACCAGATGGACTGGAAAAGGAGAATTGTACCATGGACAGTACAAAATCTTAACTACAGACAGGGAGGACAACAAACACCAAGAAGGAGTAGCACTTATATTAAAACCAAAGGCTCAAAACTCTTTATTGTCCTACAATCCTATCTCACCTAGGATAATTAAAGCAAGATTTAAAACATAAATCGGATCACTAACTATTATTCAAGTATACTCACCAACTTCAACATCATCAGGAGAAGCCATTCTATATAGATTTGCGAAAAGCAGTACAGCAGACATCAAGTCAAGATCTCCTAATTGTAATGGGGGACTTAAACACAAAAGTAGGCAAAGACTGGGATGCCTGGCCAAGAGTAATCGGAAAGTTCGAGTATGGAGAAAGCAATGAACGTGGCGAAAGACTGCTAAACGTCTGCTCAAATAATAGACTAACAATAACCAACACCCTCTTTAAACATCCAAAACTCCATTTTCTTTGGGGTTTTGGACATGGATATCACCAGACAGACAAACAAACCAAGAATAGGATAGACTATATTATTGTAAACCAAAGATGGAAATCAAGTATCCTAAACTGCAGATCCTTCTCTTCAGATTGTGGATCAGACCATAAGCTAGTATTAGCAAGCCTAAGAATAAAGTTAAAATCTGGAAGCCCATTTAGAGTCAAAAGGAGACTGAATGTAAAAAAAACTACAAGAAACAATATTCTAAGAAAATATCAACTAGAACTAGATAAAAACCTGAAGGAACTACCAAAACAGAACATAAACATCGAAGAACATTGGTGCAAATTAAAGGAAATAATATTAAATTTGGCAATAAAAAACAATAGGTTACACAGAAAGAGAAAGTAAAAAGGTTAAGCGATCAAAGGAAAAGCATGAAACTAAAACAGAACTATAACAGAAATGAATATAATAGATTAAACAGGAGAAATCAGAAAACTAGTTAAAAGAGACAAGAATAACTGGTTAGAAGAAAAATGCAAAATGGCAGAAAAGCTATCAAAAGAAAATAACCTTCATGGATTATATAAACAAATAGACCAAATTAATAAGACACGGACAACAAAAATTATAATGATCAAAAACAAAGAGGGACAACTAATTGAAAGTAAAACAAAAAGAATGGCCAGATGGGAATAATACTTCAAGGATTTATGTAATAAAAACAGCTCCCAGGATATTACGATTCCAGCCACTGAAATGGAAGCAGAAACAAATATCTTTACCAAAGAAATAATAGCACACAGCATAGAAAAACTCAAAACTAGGAAAGCACCTGGCATTGATCAAATACATGCAGAATTCTTAAAAGCAGGAAAGGAACAACTTTTGGAACCATTATAAACATTATTTGAAAGGATCTACTAAAACGAAGCAGTGCCTACTGATTGGACCAAATCGGTCTTAACTCCTCTATACCAAAAAGGAGATAAAACAGAATGCAATAATTACAGATGCATTAGCCTCCTTAGTATTCGAAGTGAGGTTTTTACGAAAGTACTCCAAAAACAAATTAAGCCATATATAGAACTGGCACTAGGAGAAGAATAAGCCGGTTTCAGACCAGGGCGAAGCACAATTTATCAACTATTCACCTTAAGACAGCTAATAGAAAAGACACTAGAGTACAACCAAAGTTGCCACATAAATTTCATAGACTTTGTCAGGCATTTGATTCAATCCGTAGAAGAGAACTATTTAAAACTACGGAAGATTTTGGAATTCCCAACAAAACCATAAGAATAATAAAGAATCTGTATGAGAAATCTGAAAGTGCAGTACGAATGGAGGACACCTTAACCAACTGGTTCAGCACAGAGAGCGGAGTAAGACAGGGATGCAATTTGTCACCAGACCTGTTCAATCTTACACTGGAAGAAGGCAACCAATAAGTCCTTAAACAATGAAGACTCCGGAATCAAAATATATGGGAAACATGTGACAAATTTAAAATTTGCAGATGACATTGCATTACTAGCAAGCACAGAAGAAAATATACAATGAATTTCTGATAAAGTGAAGGAGGATTGTATAAAATCTGGATCAAACATAAATATAGACAAACAAAAATTATGCAAATTGGAAAAAGAAGCACCAATCTCAAAATTGAAATTGATAGTAAGAACCTAGAGCAGGTAAAAAACTTCACCTACCTTGGAGGAGTTATTGAGTACAATGGTGAAATTATAAAAGATATAAATAGACGAATCAGTCAAGCATCCCAAACCTTTGGACAACTTAATAAAATATGGAAGGCAAGAGACATCAAACAAGTAACAAAAGTAAGAATCTATGAAACAATGGTCATCCCAAAGGTCATCCCTTTGGAAGTGAATGCGGGAATCTCAAAAAGGCTGAAGAGAAAAAATTATTAGTTACTGAAATGGGTTGGCTAAGAAGATTACTTGGAGTATCTCTGCTGGATCGACTAAGAAATGAAAACATAAGGAAACGACTAAAACAAGAAATAACAATAATAGACAAAATCCATGAAAGAAGATTGTGATGGTTTGTCCATGTGACCAGAATGGGAACAGAAAGACTACCATCTAAAGCCGTGAATACAACGATGGAAGGTAAAAGATCCAAAGGACGGTCCAAAATTAGATGGATAGAAAATAAAAGAGGACCTGAAAACCAAATCACAACAAGCGACACCAAACTGGACAGAATTGTTCGGACTCTCCCGGGACAGACAGAAGTAGAAAGAGTTCATTCGGCCTCATCATCATCATCCAAATAGATGATGGAAGGGAAAAGAAGATGGCGGCACTTGTTAGCGGTTAATTAGTGATAGACATGGCCAGCCAATCGTTAATTGGCTACCGGTGGAGATGAAATTCCCACTCAGTTCCAAAAGTTTCACATATAGCGGGAACAAAAAATGCATTAGCTGATTTTTTTATTTATTTTTATTTATTTGTGATGTACTGGAAGGCCTGCGTAGTCTTATGACAGCATCATTACTCCACAGGACTGGAATTCTGGGGAAAAAAATCTCCATTAGCTCGATTTTTTCTGAGGTACTCTTTCCACGCCTTTTATCACAAGTTCTTAGTCACGCTCTGGCGTAGGCAAGTAGGGTTTTTATCTCTCGGATTATCGTTAATCTCCTGGAATTATCAACCAGTAACTCTGGTTCGCAATTCCGCATTTCAGCAAGACGAATAACGAAACTCACTATTCGGGACAACATGTAGTTGTTGTCCCGAATATTATGATTATTATTACGTTACACCTCCAAAGAGTCCAAGGACTCATCGAGGGAGGGCACCTACTCTACACCTCTCCGTCTCCACCATTCAATACACCAACTACATTGAACCGCATCAACTACACCAACGCCATCTATTGCCCAGCACCACTACTATTATTTTCACAGACAATCACAAACATCCATGCTGGATTCTAACCCGCAGCCTTTTGGCTGGAGAGCAGATACGCTAACCACTCGACCAACGAGGCCGGCAACGATCAGAAAATTTTGGTGGAGGTCGTATAGTTTGGAATCGTGGCATGGAGGGAATTCGTGTTAATTTAAAAATAATCACATAGAGGTGATTGAATTTTTCAGTTTTGCCTTACAACATACGTGATGCCAATGAGTTAAAATAAGGGACGGGATTGAGGTGTAGGATTGTCAAAGTCGGTAACGTTGGCGCCCTTCAATCCACTGCTTGCATTAGGAAGGTAAATAAACAGTGAATTTGTGGAAATTGTATTTAGAACTAAATACGATTTCCAGTGGATGATGTCCGCTTTGTTCTTTGAACTTTGTGATATTAACACTCGTGAATGACACGTCGGAGTAACCAAGTCACAATCATGAGACACGGAGAAGGTATTGTCATCGCTCGGAAAGGAACCAGAACATCGCGAGAGACTTTTAAGTTCGTAAAACGTCTTCTCTGGCAAAATTATTGTTCGAAACAGCAGGAAAGCTCATAAAGAGCTTTTTCACATCCTAGATGTCAACTAAAGGGTGCTATCGATGTTGACTGAGCTACGGAGACTCACTCTTTTACCTAAAACGAAGAATTATATCCGAGTACACCGCAAGTCAGAAACGTTCAGGATTATAAACAAATAACCAAGTAAAGATAGTTGCTCCTGAACAAAACAGGAGAAGGAACACAGAAAATAAAAATTCCAATTCTAATCAAACAAAATACGTACTTTAGGTGGCGATGCTTGTATAAGAGTTGGAGAAAATAAATTACATTTATTTTTATGTCATTCCACAGATGAAAGGTTGCAAAGCTAGTACATGGTAGCAGGTGGACTAAGGATTCTTTTTCTATTTTTTAAATTAATTTAATATTTTTCGTATTCATTTTGACATAAACTGGAAATCTTGCTTTGGAGACAAAACATCGAACTTTTTATGATCTCGCATCTCGTAAAGAAACCTATTTCCCTCTTAAAGAATAAAAAGCGATGTTTGGAAAAGGGTATTCTAAGAACAGGGCGATTAACAGCAGGGTATCCCCCACGTGTTTGCTGTTATGGTCACTGCCGTTAATAAAAAATCTTTCCCCCCTCATTCTCCACAAGTTTAACAAAAACATTAAAGCCAACTTCAACAACATCGCCAGACGATTCCTAAATAGGGCTACCGAATTATTTTGGCCATTACGATCTGTATTGTCTCCACCAGTAAATGTGTGCGCTGTGACAAGTTGTCTGAAATCCATCGAAATATCAATAACTCAATAAGTGCCTTATTTGGTGAGTGAAATAACATTTTTATTGGAGTACAATTTAAGACGAATAAGTGCCAACACCAATTTTTCCTTTTCCCTTTTATTTTTGCTGATCACGTGGAAAACCAAATACAATGATAAGCCAGAACAGTTGACATAAGAAAGCTTTTCAAGGTGTCATTCCCCAACCGATTCCACCGAATTCGAATCCATTTGTTCCTCAAGTTCAGATGCGGCTCGTGCATAAGCACTGTGGAACTGCAGCACCCCCAATTGTTCTCGATATATAAATATATTTATTAATTTATTTATATTTGCTTGAGGCCTGTGTAGCTCAGTGGAAGTGGCGCCTCTGCGCTCGAAGTCAGACTTAAGTCCAAGTCTAGTCGCAGACTGGAGGAACTTTTTCTAAGCCTTTTCTTCGACTGGTTCCTGAGTTAGTCGATCTCTGGCACGCACAAGGGGGTTTTTCATCCCGTAAACTCATGAAAATCGACCGTAGTACCCACATTATTTCAGACAGTGACATATTTATATCTTGTCAGGGTTAGGTACCAAGAGATGGCAGCACTTGTTTGCCAGCCTCTTCATCGGTGGCTGCTATAATTAGTGATAGACATGGGCCAGCTCTCTCTGATTGGCTACCGGTGGAGATTGAACTGCCCACTCAGTCTCCAAAAGCTGGATAGGGTATAAAGGCCTCGCCTTCTCCCTATAAGGGAATAAAAGGCGTTAGCAGATTTTTTTTTATATTTGTTTGTAATATTTGATTTTATCATCAACAATCCTATACAATTCTCTTATTTTGTATAAAAAATAATAAAAATCCATCTTGTAGCGCACTCTGTGTTACCACAGTTCTTAAACCAAAATTATTTTTTTTAGATTACCGAATAATATTTCGATATTAGTTTGAGAAACGAATTCTTCTTTGTTATATTTAAATATTTAAAATGAGTAAAATCTCACGTTACATGTCCTTTAAAAGACTTTTTTAATTCTTTTGTCCTTAAATAAAAATTAAGTTACTGCTTGTTTCCATTTACCCACAACAGATGGCAGCACAATGAAGAGCTTTAACTTTATCTCAATATGTACAATATTCTTTAATTGTATTTTGCGTAAAATAAGTCTAATACCTTTTTATTCTACAGAAGGAGCAAGTGGTGGGTCTTGTAGGGAAAGATGGAAAGAAAGATAGATGAATAAAAGGATTTTCTCTCAATGTAAAGAAACCTACGTTGAAGATAAACTACTTTATCTGGAATATTATTGCGAACAATGAGGTTACTGGAGATGCAATATTTTCGCACCAAATAGCAAGCGTTATGACGAGAAACACGTGGTGATTTATGGCACGGGATCCCCTAGGAATTAACAAAGATTTTTCGCAATTTAGCTGCTGAAATCGGAACAATATCGTCCTTGGAACTTCTTTGGGAGATGGACCGAGTCCTTGAATCTTTATCCCTTCATCTGATTTTTATTGTGTATGAGAGGATTATTGTGGGTAATTTACCCGCTCATTGTGAGCAATGTAAGCTGTATTAGCTTTATCTTGCGATGAAGGATTTTGGTTTTTTATGTTTGAAATGATCTGAAGGTTTGTAGCCTGTTGAATTAGCTGATTTGGGTGATTATCTGTGTCTGTGAAGAATTTTTCTGCAATGCCTGTCATGTAGGTCTTAATATCTGGAAGGTTGGCTTCTTGGTGTAACTGGAGGGTTCTCATGAACCAAGGGGCATTAAATGCCATTCTCAGGCATTTGTTCTGGATCGTCTGTAACCTGTTGATGTTGCTTTTAGTTGTGTGTGCCCAGGTTGATGATGCGTAAGTGAGTCGTGGTCTTATTACTGATTTACAGAGGAGGATTTTGTTATTTACGTTGAGGAAGCTCTTTCTATTCAAAAGTGGATGTAGCTGTGCTATTCTGACTTGCTTTGGTGGAGATACTATTTATGTGTGTCTTGAAATTCAGGCGTTTGTCAAGACGAACTCCTAGATATTTGGTAGAGTTGTGCCAAGGGATGATTTTTCAAACATTTGTATGTTTGTGTTCGGTTCTGCTTTACGTCTGGTGAAAAGTACTGCCGAGCTTTTTCCTGGATTGATGGCAATGCGCCATTTGGTGTACCAGTCCTCTAATTCGTTGACTTCTCTCTGTAGCTTGTTTGTGGCCAGATGTGGACGGAGGGATCTGGCTACGATAATTGTGTCGTCGGCATAGAGGGCTGTGATGGATGGGGAAAACCTGCGGAGATCAGCCATGTATATGGAAAAGAGTAGTGGAGATAGCCTTGTGGGACTCCTGCAATGACTTTCCTTTCTGTGGATCTGATTCCATTCAGTTTTATTTTAAATTGTCTGTTACTGAGATAAGATCTGATAAGCAGAACTAGTGGTAATGGAATTCCTGCTTGGTGTAGCTTAAAAATCAGACCATGATGACAAATTCTATCAGATGCTTGTGTTATATCCAGGAAGACTGCGCCATAATGTTGGTGCCATTAATATATCCTTGGATGATGTATTCAATGATTCGATAAATTTGGAGAGTTGTAGAATGCTGTTTTCTGAATCCGAATTGCTCTTCTTGTATGACTTGGTTGTTATCTGTTGCCTCTTGAATCCGTGCGAGTATAGCGCGTTCGGCTATTTTGCCTACACATAAGGCTGATCGGTCAATAATTCTGAGGAAACTGTGCATTTTTCCCAGCTTTTGGAATTAGGAAGACATCCGCAAGCTTCCATCGCTCCGGGAAATAATTTAGCCGAAGGATGACATTGGTGATGGCTACAAGATGCATAACCCCTTTGCGGGGAAGTAGCTTGAGCGCCTTGTTCCTTATACCATCTGGACCCGGAGCCTTTTTGTTGTTTAGTTTTCTTATGATCTCATTTACTTCTGTTGGTGACACGGATTTGTTGTTGGATTGGAGTGAGGCGTTTTGAGTTATTTTTCGCACTTGAGTGCAGATTTATCTTATGAAGCTTAAATCTATATTGTATAATTGGGACTGCACTGCCTTTCTAAGCTGTCTACAAATGCTTCTGCCTTTTCCTCATCAGTGTAGGCGACTCTATATTCACCTTGGATTGGGGGAAGCGTGTTACGTTTCGAACGAAGTGATCTCATCATTCTCCACAATGATTGATCCTCTGTGTTTAATTGGTGTATTTTGTTATTCCAGAGTTCGTTACGGTGATCCTTTAGGGCATACCGAACCTGGTTTGTAGCGCTGTTAACTGCCTGCTTATCTGCGGGATCCAGTGTTCTGTGATATGTTTTTCTTAACCTGTTTTTCTTTCTACAACCAAATACGCACCACCAAATAAACTCCTAGAGGACATAAAATGGTGGTGCGCATTTGGTTGTATGTGTTACCTGTGATACTGCTGTTAGTACTTGCTTTTCAAAAGTTTTTACTGCTTTTTCTATGTCTTCAGTGGATATTATATGTGTTACGGGGCCAAGAATTTCCTGGAGGGCCGAGAGAAGTTGTTTCCAGTTTATAAAGGTGGTGGTGTTTTTTGTTAAATCTTGTATGGTGCCTAGTTACAATATGATGGGGTTGTGATCGGAATTTAATTCGTTGACTGCATGTATTTGATAGCTGTGCGCTATGTTTTTTAGTATATATATGTTACATCTAGTATATATATGTTACATATGTTACATCAACAAAAAAGGTTGGATTTGGGAAAATTAAAAAACACAGAGATAAGAAGCAAATTGAGTCAAGATCTGAATCAAGAGCTAGCACTTATCAAGAATGATGACATCATGAGGGTTGATGAATCGTGGGACAAATTGAAATCTGTCTTCATAGAGAAATGTACCAATACCTTATGTCCTAATAGAGCAGTAAAAAAGAAAGATTGCATGACTGATGAAATTCTTTCTCTCATGGATCAACGCAGATCATATAAAAATCATAATCCAACAAAATATAAAGAGGTTCAGAAAGTTATTAAACACGAGATCAAAAAAGCAAAAGAAATCTGGATGAATGAAAAATGTAAAGAAATAGAAATTCTACAGGAAAAACATGACAATTTTAATCTACACAAAAAGATGAAAGAGACCTCAGGTATATGTAAGAAAAAATAATTCTGTATCCTTCGAAACAAAAAGGGAGAAATTATATCCAAAAAGGATGACAAAATACAAGAATGGGTGAAATATATAGAAGAACTCTTTACTGATGACAGACCGAACCCAGAAAATACTTATGAACATATGGAAGGTCCATGCATTCTAAAATCAGAGGTAGAATGTGCATTAAACTCAGCTAAAAATGGTAAAGCCCTAGGACCAGATAGAATACCAGCAGAAATAGTAAAGTTATTAGAAGGTGACAACATTAACATATTAGTAAATCTATTTAATAAGATCTACGATGCAGGCATAATCCCTCAAGACTGGTTACAGTCGACCTTCATCATGCTACCTAAAAAAGTAAATGCGAAAACTTGTAATGACTATAGAATGATCAGCCTAATGAGTCACGTTCTCAAAATGTTTCTGAAAATAATTCAAAAAAGAATATACAGAAAATGTGAAGACACCATCAGTGATACCCAATTCGGCTTTAGAAACGGCTTGGGAACAAGAGAGGCCCTTTTCTGTTCTCAGCTCTTATTTCAAAAATGTATTGACCAAAACAAGGTAATATTCATTTGCTTCATCGACTTCGAGAAAGCATTTGACAAAGTCCAACATGCTAAAATGATTGCACTATTAAAGAGAATTGGATTAGATGGTAAAGACATCAGGATCATTGAAAACTTATATTGGAACCAAAAGGCATCTGTTCAAGTTGATGACATTATTACAGACTCCATTAACATCAAACGAGGAGTAAGGCAAGGATGTGTGCTGTCACCTCTTTTTTTTTAACATCTACTCAGAAGCCATATTTCAAAAAGTCTTGGAAGGAAGGGATTAGTGTAAATGGTGAAATCATCAGTAACATCCGATATGCCGATGATACAGCTCTTCTGGCTGAAAATATTCAGGATCTTCAAAATCTTCTGGAACTAGTGAATGAAGAGAGTGAAAAAATGGGATTAAAAATAAATATCACCAAAACTAAATTCATGGTCATAAGTAAGAAACCAATTCTTAATTCATCACTTTCTTTAAATGGGAAACAAACAGAAAGAGTGGCAAAGTTTAAATATCTCGGATGCTGGTTAAATGAAGATTACAATCCACAAATGGAAATAAAAGTTAGAATTGAAATGGCAAGAAAAATTTTCTCTTGATGAAATCAACACTGTGTAACCGCAGTTTAAACTTAGAGCTTAGAGTATGCATGGTTAAATGCTATGTATGGTCTGTACTGCTGTACGGTGCAGAAACTTGGACCTTGAAGACAACATCAATAAAAAGACTTGAAGCCTTTGAGATGTGGTTATTCCGACGAATGTTAAAAATCCCATGGACAGCAAAAACGTCCAATCAGGAAGTACTGGAGCAAATGGGGAAATAACGTGAACTTTTAGATTCCATAAAAAGAAGGAAAACTGCAGATCTTGGTCACCTACTTCGTCATGAAAAATATAAGATACTCCAATTGATTATAAAAGGGAAGATAAATGGAAGAAGAGGACAAGGAAGACGAAGAAAATCTTGGCTGGCAGACATCAGACAGTAGACTGGCATGAACTCTGAGAGACTGCTCAGAGTGGCTGAGAATCGCTCAAAATTTGCCAAGGTGGTCGCTGAACTCCGATAGGAGATGGCACTCAAAGAAGAAGAATCTGTTACCGGCAAAGTGTGAAAAGCAGGCATTCTATAGAATGCGTGCCGTTTTTAGGCAAAGTATGAAATGTCTGTTTTCTTTTTATTTTTTTACATACTTTCCCTAGGCATTGTATAGAATGACAAATGCTGTTTCGGCAAAGTATGAAAAAGGCTTTTATTGAAAAGATGCATTTTATTGAAAAAAGGTTAACAATTACAGATTTTAAACAATTACTTCTTCTTCTTCTTCTTCTTCCTAACATGGAATTTAGGCCATGTGGCCTGTTCCGGTCTCATTGCCATCTCTTTCTTGGTCTTCCGATTCTTCTTTTCCCACTTATTTTGTATCTGTATAATATTTTTGGTAGTCTGCTGTTGTCCATTCGATTTAAATGTTCTAGCCATTTTTGTTTATACTGTCTTATGTAGTAATTAATTGGTTTGATTTTTAGTGATTGCAAGATTTCTTCATTTGTTTTGTGGTCCCACTTCGTATATCCAGCTGTTTTTCTGAGGAACTTCATTTCTGCTGTTTGAATTCGTTTTTCATCTTTCCTTTTCATGTTTCGCTTCCGTACAGTAGAGTTGGTTTTGACAAGCCATTATATAGTCTGATTCTAGTGTGTTTTTGTACCAGGGATGGCTTAAATATATTATTTATTATGCCATTTACTTTGACAAAGTTTGATATTTTAGTGTCTATGTCTTTTTCTTCTTCGTATGATAGATCACATCCCAAGTATCTGAAAGTGTTTACTTGTTCTAGTATTTTATTATCTATCACTATTTTACTTCTTATTGGGTTTTCTCCTTTGAATGCCATTATTTTTGTTTTTTCTTTGGATATTGTCATATTATATTGCTTTGAGATATCATTTAATGATTTTAATGATCTTTGTAAGTCATCTTCTGATGTAGCTAATACTATTTGATCATCTGCAAATGGTAGTGTATCTATCTTCATTTGCGGGGTCATTTGTATACCAAATGGGTTACGCTGTTTCCAGATTGTTAATATTTCATTTATATATATATTGAAAAGCAGAGGTGAGAGGGTACATCCTTGTCGTACTCCTCTTGATATCTCTTTCCATTCTGAGGTGTGTTCTAATTTAACTGCTATTTTATTTCCTGTCTATATTTCTTGAATAGATTGTGAAAGTTGGTTTGGTATGTTTAAATCGGTTAATATTTTAAACAATTTTTGTCGACTAATTTTGTCAAACGCTTTTTCATAATCAATAAAGACCACGTGTGTTTCTTTTTGAAATTCTCTTCTCTTTTCTATTAAGAATTTTAAAGTAAAAATTGGATCTATGCAGATCGGCCTTTTCGGAAACCATTTTGTTCTTCTAGTAGTTTGTCCTCTACAATGCTGCTTAGTTTCTCTTTTAATATTCCTGCATATATTTTATATCCTGTGTTCAGCAGGCTAATTCCCCTAAAATTATTGCAATTGTCTTTATTTCCTTTTTTATAGATTGGGATAACCAGTGCTTTTTTTCCCAAGAGTTAGGGGTTTTTCCGGACATCCAAACCATATTAAAAAATTTCAAAAGTCTTTCATTAAATTTTTCACTTGCATTTTTGTAGAGTTCTATATTTATATTGTCTTCTCCTGGCGTTTTCCTATTATTCATCTTCTTTCTTATATTTTTCAGTTCTAACATTGTGATATTTTCTATTAGGTCATTCTTTGTCTTATAAAATTTTAATTCTTTGTTCTCATCTGTCCAGAGATTTTGGAAATAAGTCACTCATTTTTCTAAAAATCTATTGTTTGTATTTTTATCTTTTCTTTTATTTCTTTATTCATGTATTTTATTACTTTATAGGTTTTGGGAGTTGAGTTGAGTATTCTTCCGTTGATATTTGAGTTTCTACTATTCCAGACTGAATGTTTGGCATTAAAATCTGCAGCTATGATTACTGCTTTACCAGCATTTAGTATTTCTTCCAGATCTGATTCTACGAGTTTTTTTATTGGGGGGGGGTTGTAGGCTGCAAATATCATGATACTTCTTGTGTTCTCCATGTGTATTTCAATTCCTGTTGTTTCCGTGTGTTCTGTTTGAGGTGTAGCGATTGCGTTGTGTTTTATGCTCCTTTTAATGAAGATGGCAGTTCCTCCTCCTCTTGCGTAGGTTCTGTCTGTGCCGTACATGGTGTAGTTGTTGATTCTTGTCTTGTTAGATGGATGCAGGTGTGTTTCATTTACTAAGATGATATCTGCTTGAGTCTCTGCCGCGAATTCTTGTAGTTCTATTGCTTCCAGCTGATGATCTGTAGAGAGTTGGATTTTATTTTGCATTTATCCATTAAGGATTGCAGAGAATAAAATGCGTGTGTGTTTTAGAATGATGTCCTTGGCCTCTTCTGTCGGGTCAGTTAGTTGGAGTTCTGCAAACATCTCTCCTATGCAGCTTGTTATGTTGAGGAGATTGCTGGTTTGCTGTGTTCCTGCAGTTAGCACATTTCGCTGGCTGGATGCGTGGTTTCTTGCATTCCAGTGTGGTGTTTTCCTCCCCATTTCACGCATCGGAATTCAGCTTTGCAGCATCGCGGTGCATGGCTGAACTTCTGACATCTGTGACATTGTGTTGTTGTTGTGGATTTGTGTCTCAGAGCCTCTACTTTTATTATTAGGTCGCAGATGGTCTGGAGGTCGTATATATGTTTCTAGCCTTTAAAGATTTCGACTAGGATCAAGGGGTAGGGAGTCTTGTCTGCTCTGTGCATTCGGCTTACTTTAATGGGGTTAAATCCTTTGTTATGTAGGTCTGTGGTGACTTCTGTTGATATTGTTTCTGTGATTCCTCTTAGCACTACTTTCAGATGTTTGTCGCTGTTGAGTTGGAATGTGTGATACGGTAGGTTGTTGTAATCCAAGAATTTTGTTATGTTTTTGTAGTTTGTCGATGTCTTAGTTTGGATACGTATTCCTTCATCCGTGTTAGTTGCTTTTGCGAATGTGATTCCTGTTGTTTTCAGAGCGGTGGCAATCGACGTCCAGTGTTCCTTGGCCCTTAGGATGACTGGGGGTATTCTTTCTTTTGTTCCTTTGTCTGTCTCTGTTTCTATTGTCTTGGGTGTTTCTGTCGTGTTAGATATTTTTCTTTTCTTTTGTACTTTCTGGAAGTCGGCATGCGATTTTGCTGTTTGAGTGGGCGTTGCTTTGTATTGCTTGATCTTCTGATTGTGGTAAAAGTGCTAAGTCTTCTTGTGGTTGTGTTTCGTCTTCGTTGTATTGGTCGTCCATGATGTCGTCTATGACTTTTTTTTTTGGGGGGGGGGGGGATGTGTCGTACAGTTTTACCTTTCCTGGCCAGTTATCGTTTAAGAGTTTTCCTAACCTTAGGAACTCTCTGTAAACCTCTTCGAATGTTAGGGCCTTTCCATGGTCTTGGTAATGCACACAGATAGAGAATTGGCTTGTGCTCACCTTAGTACGTTTTCTCGTCACCACCGCTCAGAAACGCTCCTGTAGTCCTTTTGTAATGAGGTTCCAACACTTGGAGAATAATCCCGATTCATCAGTAAATGACTACTCACTATAATCTCACTAAATCACTATGCTACCCTCTCCAGAATTACTGACTCACTGCAATCACCCTTACCCGCAATCTCTCACTGATGGATATTGTCCTGCAAAGTGTCCGGAAATTTATTAGCAAGTGTCGCCACCAGGTTGTATGTGATTCCACGTGGATTATTTTACATTTCTGTTATTATAATGAGGAAATATATATTTTTAATACAGGGTGTCCCAAAATTCACGCAAGAAGTAATTTTGATAGAAAACAGGTTTTTAATTAAAAATTGTAATTTCTTATTGATTCATAAAGTATACAGTATAGGGTTATGCATGGAATAGCATATCGGGTAAATGGCCTCCACGGCTTTGCTGGCATATATGCACTCTTTTGTCGAAATTTTCAATGACCGTTTTGCATAAATGTGGCTGAATTTCGTTGATACAGTGCTCAATTTCCTCTTTCAAGGCGTGGGTGGTCGTGGGCTTGTTGGCATAAACCTTAGACTTCAAAAAACCCCAAAGAAAAAAGTCCAACGGCGTTAAGTCACATGATCTGGGCGGGCGGCCAATTTGGGCTGTATGGCATGTGGCACCGTCTTGTTGAAACTACATGTCGTCCACATCCATATCTTGCAATTTAGGCACAAAAAACTGGATTATCATGTCGCGATAGCGAGCACCATTAACTTTGTCGATTAACGAAGCCATCAAGATGAAAATGAGCCTCATCGCTGAAGATGATTTTGTTCGAAAAATAAGCATCCACTTGTTGTTGTTCCATAATCCATTCAAGCGTTGTTCTTTCGTGTAGCGCTCCATTTTTAATAACCCTGAACTGTCACGCTGTCTTTTTTTTTGTAAAGTGTTGCCAACGAGACAAAGTGTTGTCTCGTTGGCAACATTTAAATTCAAATTTAAATCTTGCGTAAATTTTGGGACACCCTGTATAAACTTATTTTGTAAATTTCATTATATTATTATATACTTATTTTAAATAAATAATTAATACTATAAAATATTTTTATAATATCTCTCTCTATGCGAAGAAATACTAAGCCTACATCCCACACGATAGCAGATGAGTTTTCATCCTGTGCGAAATGTAATTTTTAAATGAAATGGAGCAAATTCCTGGTTTTATGCATCTCTGTTCTTACAGGAAATGTTTAAGAGTTGAAAACAGTGTTTTTTCTTTTCAAAGGCACTGCTTTAAGCCGGTTGTTTAGCAGATTGCCTTCTAGACTGTATACTGGTCTGAACCATAACGGTGTTACTTTAGGAGACTTCCAGATTAACTAGCGAATAACCTTGCCGTCATTATTATGTCATGGGGGGGGAGGAACTGCTAGGCTATGATATCAAGAGGAGTTTTGGACAGCTTGGTGAGGAATCTTTTCTGGGTCCCTCTCAATTGCAACTCAAACAACCCGAAAAGAGAACTAAGGGCTTTCAAAGAATTTCTAATTCATCCACAAATACGTGTGGTTTTATTAAAATCATGAATATCAATTTAAATCTTAATGATGATCATTAAGATTAAAATATCTATAAGGTGAATCCCCTCAAAATTGATTTAATATGAAGAATGCGAATCGAATCGTCTCCTTGGCCAAATCTAGATAGGGAGTCATCGTTGTGATCTCATTGGATTTGTAGTTTTATCTTTCTTCACCATTTGTTACTTTGATTAACGTAAAAAAAAAGCCTTCCTTTATTAAACCTCAGTTTTCTATAACTCATCTTACGAAGTTCTTAAAGCAATCTTAAAAAACAAACTAGCACTTAAGAAGTTTTATTACTCTGAAAAATCTTAAGATTACTTACAATTAAAACAAATAAATACTTTAGTCTAAGACAGCATTTCCCAATTCAAATATTTAGTCTAAGATATATAAAATGTGATTGGTTGGTTGGAAATTTAATAACTGGCTTGTGAGTTTAATTAATGACTTTGTTATCAAATAATTATTAATAGTATCCAATAATATCTGTTGTCAAATTCACCACGAAAAAAAACAAAAAACAAAAACACTTGATTAATTTATATAAAGTAACAGAAATCTGGATGTGTAACTTCTCTGCATAACTCGCGTGCTATGCAGTGCAGCGACATTCAACGTCTACCAACGTTGAATGTCGTAACTCATCTGCTATCGTGTGGGATGTAGGCTTAGTATTTCTTCGCATAGAGAGAGATATTATAAAAATATTTTATAGTATTAATTATTTAATTTTAGCCACAGTATCCAAATATGTTTTGTCTGCGTTGGGTTGCGTCATCGAGAGGTCGCTGACCTCGCCAGTGTTTGATTGCGTGCCTATCGAACTGCTTTAACACGCTCATAATCACAATACACGATCAGTGTCTTAAAAACACGCGCTGATGACTCCGTCCAAGATATTCCATCGATGGAATAAACGCATGAAGAAGATAAAGTTCACTCGCCGATAACTTAATACGGGGGGAGCGATTCCGAGATCTATGAATGGAGCGTCCAACTCGGCCGGCCACATTCTCTCGAGTTTCTGTCACGTGACAGAATGACGTCGGTGTGCAGGTAAATGGATAGTTGGACCGTTGGTTATTGGCTCATTTTCGGAGTTAGCGTCGCTCCCGTATGCCCCTGTTGGGTCTGTGCATGTTGTATGAAGCACAGGTAAGTGGAAACGTCAGTATTTTATCTGATATTATCTTCGTGCTTTAAGAGCTTCCCAAAATTGCTTACTTATATAACTAACAAATACTAAAACTTGGTACAGTTAAATTATTTTTAATAAATTCCTAGTTTAAGACATAAAAAAAGTTCCAAATTGTTTTACTATTAGAAAACTCGTCTTCCAATGGCTTTTTAAAAGAATGTAAACCAGAAACAATAAATACGACCGTAAGAAAACAGACATAAAATGCCACACTTAACAATTAACTTTTAAATTTGTTTGCCCTATCAGATAGATTAAAAAAAAAAAAAAAACACGCGTCTGTGTTATAGTAGACGAAGTATTCATTGTAGCTACCATCACGAACTGGCGCAAGTCTGCATTGTTCCCTACTCGTGTACGTGCTGTTGTGTTGATTGTCGAAAATGTCATGAAAACTATGCCAAGAAAGAAACCCACATATTCTTCTATGAAGTTTTCGAAGTAACTGCAAAAGAACAATGTCGATTTTAATTTGAGGGGGGGGAGAAAGTTTATACCACCAGTGGCGCCATCTAGTGGGGATTTGTGTAGTTATTTAGAGAGAAATATCGGTAGTGATTAAATGTCTGAAAACTAATAAATAGTTCAGTCTTACTAAATACGAACATTGAAGACTTAAAATATGAGCATACGGGTTTGGTGTGGGTGTCGACCTTTATTGAGGTCTCTTTCAGTGGGAGCCGGGCCCAAAGATTTTTTTATTAAGAAGGTCAAGCACCTGTGGGATACTTGTATATGTGAAATATGTATGACTTCTGCATTACTTCAACCTTGGTATCTCTCCTGGGTCTGGCTTCCACTGATGAGACCTCAATAAAAGTTGAAACCGGTCTGGGTCGAAACCAGTCTTTCCCATTATGCATTGCATTATACACGCCTAAAAGGGGGTGTACTTTGCAGTATGCGATACATACTAAAGGAAGTGATATGACGTCATTAGCCTCCATTTATTAGTAGCTCAGACGTTAATATATTTCACGCGCAAAACAAACTTTGTTTTGCTTACATGGGAAGAGGATTAAAACCAAGTATAAAATGTCCTCGTATCTTTAACGTAACTATAAGACATGCTTATTTGAGGTCGAGACCAAGAGGGGCATCCTAATAAAATATAATAAAAATATGGTTGCAGCAATAATCCTAAAGATAATTTTCATTTTTTGCAAACTTTTTGAAGTGGGCCCCTAATTCGTGGGTCCTAAAAAGACGTTCTTAGCCGCTTTAATACCAGTGAGCACTTAAGTTTGATGTAATGCGTGTTTAGGTACTGGCATCAGGAAATAGTTCCCGTACAAGAAAAAAAGGGATTAATATTCGCTGTTACAAGAGATATTTTTAGTTGCTAAAAAATGAAAACCTTTGATATTTGACTTTGCTGAAATATAACCTCGTATTCTTAATAGAAGCATTAATATCGCCTTAAGTGCTAGTCACGATACGAGAGAAAATAACAAAGAGGAAGTATGAAATATTCATTGCTAGGTGTGGTTATCTCACAATAAATGAGAATCAGAAAATCAAGACCGATGATAGCCTCCTGCTTTAATAATTGGTATTATATGCTAATAAGCCAAAATCACTATAAAAAAAGCATTTAAATGGATTGGCTGACAACAATTAAAAAATCACATGACCACCCGGATCACGTGATTTTTATTAATTGTCAGTCATCGCCTTTATTAAATTTCGTAGAGCTGTTACCATGGAGACGTATTGAAACTGTATAATAGAAATTTGTATACATTTAAACTTCTGCATACATAAACGCATTGTTCAAAATGCAACTACTTTTTTGATAAATTATGTATTGTGATCCTAACTTTGAAAAACAGTGTCGTAAAGGATACATTAAATAGAAAACATACTTATCTGGGTGGTTGCCAAGTCCTGATTGCAATGCTCGCCTGTCTACGCTAATATTCTATCAGAGATGGCTTTTTTTACTGTTTCGGATTGTAGTGGTTTTTTATTAGTTTGAAGAAAGCGTGCAGTTGAAAATATATACCCGAAAACATGATACGAATTATGTGGTGGAACACTGCGAATCCAGTCAATGAAGATGCCTTTCTTTTTTGACATCAAAATAGAAGTGTGTCGCGTTGCATTTTGTCTTTCTCTGGCTAAAGATTGGCAGTTGGTGTGGTTCAAGGTAATTACAATCAATAAGTATGTCGGAGACCAGCGGAAACACTCAAAGAAACGACCGACTCAGTGTCACATCAATTTGATGTAAGAAAAGATGTCTGTTACGAGGAAGTTGTGTCAAATTGATTAGTCTTTGTGTTTACACACCCACCTTTTTCTCTTTGCCAATATCTCGAGTAAAAAAAAAGTCGTTTTTCAGTCTTGTAAAAAGAAAATATAATTCAGTAGTGAAACTATTACGCTATCTAAACAATTCCCATCTTACGTATTGAAGCTCTGAAGTGGCTTCAAGATGCGTTAAAATACAAATATATATAAAGCCTTAGCCCATCCACGGTACAGAATGTATTGTCGTGACGTTGTTTTCTTCATGTTGTGTTCGAATCCGCCATCTTGTTACAAGTCACTTTCATAAAATAAAACACAACTAATTGTAAATTGATCACTAATCCAAGGGTAGAGAAATTTCTTTTATACTGCGCCACTCTATCCTTAGATAAGTCTATATGAAATAGTACGATCAATTCAAAGTTAGTTAGCAGTCCTTTCATTCAATCAGGCCGAAGTATTTATTTTCTTTCTAGGATTCCCGCTAGATTCGAATTTTTGTGAACGGTGCAGTAAAAAGAAATTCAGGCAAATACAATAGTTAGATTAACAAATGAAGCATTTAATATAGGTCATATAACACATACATAAATTTTACTTCTAATTTTTATAGCAGAAACAAGTCAAACATTAAGTCAAGTTAATCACATTAGCACTATCTTCCAAGTCTTCACATGCACATTCTCAGCTTCTGGATTACGAAGTTTCCACACTTAAATTAAATAAGCAGAACATCCAATCTAGTCAGTTTTCACACAATTCTCAGTCATGCTATAAGTTCAAAATATCACAAGTACTAATAGCTGAAAATATCTTTCAAACAATTCTTATCTCCAACTCTCATTCACGAAGAGTTTCCACGGTTAAAGTAGCGTTAAGCATAGCGTAATTAACACACAATTCTTCAAGCATTGAAATAATACACTATGATAAACCTTACCGGAATTAGTTCCTAGTACATCATTTATGTTCTGAGCAAAATTTTGGAATTTATTTATCTTACAAAAAAAAAAAAACACATCAACAAGACTTATCCACGGTCATACTTAAAGCACTATCAAATGCACTTCAGAATTCTAGACATCAAATTCAGGGTACTTCATCTATCCTCGTAATCACTCATAAACTAATTAAAACACTGTGAGGTTCTTTTTAGGGTAAATCGGAAATAAGCCGCAATTCTAGACCAGCTGGGTTTATTCAGAATTCTTCCTTAAACGTCCAGCTTTCTACTTTATCCGATTGTAGCATTAATTTCCTTTCTATTATTATTGCTGATTTCACTTTCAGCTAACTATAAAATTCGTTTCGTCCTTGCTCACTTATAAAAATTATCCACTTAACTCCTACCCTTAAGAACCTTTTATTTACTTCTACTTCTCTACTTTATCCCCTTGATACCTTTTACTTCCAAGTTTCTCTTCCTACTCCCTTACTTCGTATACATTTTCTCTTCTTATTTCTCCCACGCTCTGTTCCACTCGCGCTCGTTTATTTCACGCGTCTCTATGACAACCGATAAACGTAAACATTCTCGCGAATGTTACATTAGGCTATACCACTACATTGAGTTATTACATAACGTTAAGCTTTCACAAAACAGGAATAATTAGAATATTTGCTTTTCAATAAATGCGTAGTTAAATTACAAATATAAGTTCTTACAATATTGACATAACAATAAATAAAATAGCTTAATAATATTTAATACAGAATCTTATTATCATTAACACATATCTTTGATTAAATAATTAAATATTAGATATAATTAAGTTAGTTATATGAATATTAATTTATAAAATAAGTTGTTTACATTAAATAATATTTACGAGTCTAGCCTTTGTGATGGAAGATCATGTTGGATTCTGAAGCAAATAATAATTACTCTAATCTCTACATAATCAGAATCCAACAGTATTATACGTTGAAAATGTTTTTGTGGGTGGGAGTTACATGTAAAAATCAATCCCATAATATACAGAATGCTTCGATGAAGAATCGGGGGCCACTCGGTGGGGGTGGAGCTTGTGTATACATTCGTACAATGAAATTAAGTAGCCAAACAGATTTTTTTCATTTACTGATGATATTTTCTGAATGCTTTAACAAAATCAATATTTTACGCATGTCCACTGCGCCTTATGTTAATCATCCTTAGACGCAACTTCAAATTGAGAGAGAGCCCTTGTCTGTTTTTTTGCCGAGTTGAACAATGATGTAGTCAGTGGTTCTCAAACTGTGGGGCGCGAATAGATTGAAAGTGGGGCGCGGCATACTTTCCTACAGCTAAAAATTAAAACTGCACCAGGACCATCATCTCTGAACGTACATGAGCAAGAACAACTCATCGATCTCACTGGTGATACTTCGCTGAAAAATAAATTTAAGGTATTGTCTTCGTCTGAGTTCTGAATACATATTGGCAAGGAATTCCCAACTTTGAGCCAAAAAGCATTGAAGATCCTTATTTCTTTCGCAACAACTTATTTATGCGAACTTATTTGGCAGCTGTGAAGTCAAAGTGTCGTTCAAGACTAAATATTGAACGATATTTATTTACTGAACGATTTGGAACTTAGAGTGGCCATTTCCGATATTACACAAGGAATTTTGATAAACTTTGTTCCCCAAAGCAGGCCCATCCGTCACTTTAGACTTTGACATTTAAATGTTTGATTATTTTTACAGAGAAAAATTAAATACTTGTTAGTTAAATATTGTTTCATTTCAATACAAATTTTGGCTAATTTTTATTGTAGGTCTAATATTATGATACTTTAATTATTTTGGGTCAAAAACTGTTCAATAGTATGTAGAAAACACAAAATAAACTGAATAAAACGTCAAACTTAGTATGACTTCTATTTTGATAAATAAAACCGGCTGCGGGGGAGAGTTGACAGTCTTTTCTCTTGTCAGGTGGGGCGCACAGGTAAAACGTTTGAGAACTACTGGTGTAGATGATTCCTCACTCCCCCCCCCCGTAGAACACAAAATTAAAGGAATAATTGCGTAGATTCCAATAGTTTGACTTCCATCAATGTAATTGCACATAATAATAACATAAACACAAATTACACGCAGTATTTATAACTAAGCCCTTATAAATTTCACCCATGGGTAAAACTGAGACAATCCCTTAGCGGAGGGCAATCTATAAATTTCTGACAACGTAAAATGCTGGGGGAGGACAGAAAGGTCAACGTCACTTTGCTACGGAGCTGTATGTCACATTTTAATGGGCTTAAGTCATTAAATGTATTGGTTGCTGGAAAAAATGTCTGCAGGGGGCTACGAACTCCACAACTGAACTGATTATACAAAGCTTGGCTGATTGGAAAAATAATAATTTAAAAAAATCCCAGGGAGTGTTGATCCGACGCTGTGGTGATTATTAGCAGTTTAAGAATACATGGTAGTTTTTATTTAGCGGCTATTCCTTCAAAACAAAACAGTATTTTAATTTTATTTTATTTATTTTTATTTTATTTATTTATTTATTTTTATTTATTTATTTATTTATTTTTGCTGTGCGATCGATGTGGAAAGGCCCGTTTGCCCTTTGTTATTTAGAACCACGACAAGTGAGGAAAATACATAACCAGAATTTTCACCCGAATCAGAAAAATTAAAATATTCTAACTTATCCAAAACTACAGTAAGAAAAAAAAAAAAAAGTATTTTAAGTTTCAGTATTTACTAATATATATCGTTTAAAAATCTACGTTTAATTTACTTAAAACGAATAAACAATAACCGAATAGGTTTCTATTTTTTTTTCCCATTAACAATCAATGCAAATATAAACAAATCTGAAATAAATAATCGATTATTTCCATTTTTTTTTTATTCACCAGCGTGACGTTTAATCCGCAAGAGGGCAGCACATTCGCAACATGCTTTTACGACTATTGCAAGGAGATTAGAGATGCTGTTAACGAACATCCACTTAAATACAATGAAAACTTAAATCTTCTCTGGCAGATATGATGAATGGAAGTCTGTAAGTACGTCTTTTGTGCTTTTTTAATTCCTTTATTCGAAAATAAATTAGAACAATTTATTTTCAGTATTACGAGCGACTTGTTTTCCACGTGCGCCTCAGCTGCGTTGCCATGGTAACAACTGTATTGGTCAAAACTGCGCCTCGTGCCGCGTTCCAATGTGATAATAGTGTAAATATCGTTTGGCGCTGTTCTAATATGGCAATTATTTATTCTCTTAACAAAAACACGTAATTGAATTTAGAATTAATAATTGCAGTTATTCCAATTTTTGTTAATTGTTTTTTAGTGTTTTTATTTGCATATTTTATGTTTTTCTCAAGTGATAATGAATATTTTTTATTCGGTGTCAAAGTTCAATTGATTGGCAGGCTGTTTAGTAAATTTAGAAAAAAAAAAAAAAACGATGTGCACGTGATACCGAAGCTGGAGCCATCTGGTGTAAATTATAATAATGCAGTACTAATTAAGCGAATATTCTTCGAAATACGCAAAATTATAAATAAATATTAAAATAAAAATAATATATATATATTTAATAATTTAACATTTTATTATTTCTCAGATAAATTACATACACTACATGAACACAATTGTGTATAACAGATAATTGCACGTACATAATGCTTTTTAAATAATAATATTTTTTTTGTGATTTTTAATCTTCAATAAATTTTTTTAATTGATTTCTAAAATATTTACACAATCAAAATAATCCTCTTTAGTGATATCCCAGCTTGTAAAATTTTTTGTAAAAATTTTATAATTTTTACAAAATTCAGCACAAAGTGTTTTGTTATGTGATTCATTTTCTACATTGCATTTCAATTAAAAATTTGATAATAATACTTTTTTTGCATCTATACTTACAACATGTGATGTGTTCATGTAATATATTAACAATGAAGATTACACGGAATTTTTGGATAATAATAATAATAATATGATAACGTCTCAGATAAATTACATACATATGATTATTACAGACGTTTTTTTGCATGTTTACACATTACGTATAAAATAACAATTTTTCTATTTTCATCGTACAGAGTATTTACAATTACTGCATATTACACTTGATGCTCTGTAAAATATTCTGTACGCAGTTTAAGACACATTATTTCTTTTCAATATTTTTTATTTGGATACAAATTCATATACTTTTATATATATATATATATATAATTATCTGTATTTTCATTATTATTATACACCGTACTGAAACATAATTTGCAGTCTTTGATTATGAGGATTACGTGTAGATAAATGAGGCAAGTTAATCCCGCCTACTTCGAAGCTTGGGTTAGCTTTTGTGAAGAGAGTGGGATTAGCCTTCGCTATTTATGTTGTTGTTACTGTTTATGTATGGGATGTAGGCATTGGATGGTGGTAATTTGTGATGTGTATATTAGTATTAATGCTATATTAACTTTGTTGATATATTTTCCAGAGTTCGTGGTTTAATGTTGTGTAGTCATCTGTGTTTTAAATTTCTTGGTAGGTTATTGAGTAGCGTGGGTATCTGATGTGATCTCACAGAAGAACCATATGAGTTGTTGAAGGGTGTAGGGATGTAGAGAGTTGTTGTAGGTCGTGTTATACGATATGTGTCTCTGTTGTTTCGATAGGTGCTGTTGAAGTAATTCCTTGTTAATGTCATGTAGTGTTTCAGAGTTTTAATGCTCAGGATTCTGTGTATCTCCATGTGCTGGTCGGATATTGGTTGTTGCGTGTAAGGTGTCCAAATCACTGTTGACACAATTTTGCTATGTAACGTTTCTAATTTTGTTAGGTGGCTGTTTGATGTGTTTGCATAGACTATTATACTACTAATAATTATATTATATTATGATTATTATTAAAATTATAATTATTATTAAAATTATAATTATTATTATAAAATATTGTATACTACTACTACTAATAATAATAATATAAGAAAATAAATAAATAAAATAATAAAATAACGATTAAGTAAGCAAAAATATGCATCCACCTGCACTTATGTCTTTTATTTATAAACTAGGGTTGAGGCAAGTCTATATATTTGCGTGCTATGTATGTGTGTACATGTGAGCAATTGATTTTTTTTTCACACGTTGCACAGAATCACTTAAGATTCTGTGCAACGTGTGAAAAAAAAATCAATTGCTCACATGTACACATATACATAAGTATGTCAAGGACCACTTTCTGCTGATGTTCAAAACCCTTTATTCCGGATCTTCCATGGGTGAGATGTAAACTCAGTAATGGAAAAATGACAAAACATCCTTGATTTCTTGACTTATTAAGAAGAAGAGCTCAAGTTTAGTGCTAAATATTGGAAAGCTACATAATAACAGAAGTAATGCTCCTGTCGTCCATCGATTCGCCTGAATCAAAACAGTAATCAGCTCATCTATTAATTTAAGTGTGAGAAGACCCTTGATGAGTGCTTGAAATAGGTTTAAGCAAACCTCTTGGAGAAGTACATCACTTATTAACACGCAATGTATCCCCCAGAATTGTTCTGAACTGTCCACAAGTAAATGATGTGTCAAAAATGTATTTTTATTTGTGTTTCCTCTTCCTTCGAAACAGTCGATGGCCCACTTAAAAACTTTTCCAAAAAAAAAAAAAAAAAAGACAGGATGCATTAGAATAAAAACTAAAATTTTACATAGGAGTCAATTTTTATTAGCAAGTTTGTATGAATAAAGCTGTGAAGCCCACATTCATCATCCTAATCTGAACAGAAATAACTGTGTATTGAGAACTTATTCTGCTCAATAATCCTTATGATCCTTAAAAGGTCGAAGCAAGAATGTCTTTCATATTCCCCGTTATCTGTAGAGGACAGTGTAGGGATAAGGTGTTATTGAGCTATTAAAGCTCTGATCATGGCAGGAGGGTAACAGCAATAGCCGAGCCTCAGTTAGGACTTCATTGGCTACAGCATTGCCATCCATTACTCTCCAAGGGTATTAATCACCGCAACGATCGATTGATATCACCTTCTCAAGCCACTTAGTATATTATTTGTAACAATATGATAGAGAATATTTAAAGGTGTATATTGTTAGAATTTAAAAAGTATTTTTGAGAGTTTGTTGAATTACTTTTTAAATTTAAATTAAAATATGTTTCAATATTGTTTCAGGGAAATATATAGTACATTTATTATTTATATTTGTTTATTATAATAAATAAATAGTAATAGAATATATACACCCTGTAAAATTAACTCCCAACAGCCTTTTGTCTCCGTGAAATCCAAATAATAAAGTTCTTCCCTGAACAAGATGGCGAGTGACAGAAATTTACTCGCCAGGGTCGAGGGGTGAGCGTATTTGTCGAGCCCTGATTATCGGTGTCTGCGTACATGCACCAACTTAAGTGTTTTATTTTTATTTTTATTTTCGGATCCAAAAATGTCGTCAATCTTCCGAATTGAGAGTTTTGTTGGCCCCAACATGAACTTAAGGGAAATGTTCGCAGAAGTAGTCGCTCGTCGCAAAGTCGTTCTCGCAACTGCTCACAAAAACATCCTTTTCTCAGAAACAGGGTGGAAGATTTCTCGGTTTATTCCATCTGTCTTTCTCCTTTTTTCGTGTATTAAATAACTCATTTCCTACGGAAATCCGAACTCAGTGGGCGGATGTCCCTTCGACGTGCGACAGAAGAACGAGGATGGCAATGACCCCCAATACGTCTCGCATGATCGCACGTAACCTTTGTAAAAATGATATATCGCCGATAACTTCGTCTCGTAGTACCGTGCAGGCGAGCGATGTGTTAGCAGACGTAGAACTTGGGGATGAAATTAAAAAAAAAAAGATTGAGTTTCTCGAAGAAGTAAACGAGAATTCGCTGATACACTTTCGAACCCGGTTAGAATGACCAAGAGATGGTCGAATCGTAACCTAGAAGCCTGCGAGAATAGAATTAAACGAAGCATGAGAGTTTTCTGATTTAATCCTAATAATTCTGAGAACATCTGCTTGAAAATGCACCGCATTCTACTTAGTATTCCTAGAATGCACGAGAGGGTTATTAATAGCGCCACACTCGGTTCCAAAATGCCATCACAACATCAGAACACAGCTGAGTTTAATAAGAGAAGACGTTTGTGCTTTATCACTAAATAATAGGAATATTTCTCGTGATGTGCGTCAACTCTACTGGGAGGTATTCCAAAAAGACATTGAGTGCGAGAATATGTAGGTTATCAGCGTTTTATCTCGAGTGATTTCACGACCGAAAATGCGTTGAATGGTTCGATGTTACCAGCGATGTTTGTCCTCAAACAAAAGAGAAAACCGCAGACAACAAGATGAGGCAATGGGATCATCGGAATTACCTGGAAATAGGTCACGTGATTCGTTTTCAGTTCACGTACTGCTAGATAAGGTTTATGGGAGGTTTTATATTCGCGTGTAAATAAGCAAATTGGCTGAAATACGTTTTTTTAAAGTAATTTTGTCTTGTTTGTGTAAGGAGAATAAAATTCTTTTTTTTTGGGGGGTGGGGGGGCTCGCTAGTAAGGCATTCAAATACGAAGTGATCTTTACGCCGATTTATAAGAACTTATAAATTCGATTTCTGTGACTTTTAGAAAATTCAAATTTTCTAAAATAAATAATTCCATTAAAAAAATTAATGGAATTAAAATAATTCCATTAATTTTTGAAGTGACGTAAATGGATTCGTAAATAAAATTCCAATAAACTTATGTAAAAAAAGTTCGTCTACCTTTATTGCATAATCAAACTAAAACCATCATTCCACTCAACGCTTACATAAGAAAAAAAAAAAAAGACAGAGAAATACCACTTCGTGTGAAATTATCACCCAACAATTTTTCTATGAAAATAATGCAAGAATGCCTTTGGCAATCCCACCACACACACTGCCGCAGTCAGCACCTCGAACATCCAGGGGAACACAAGTGCCATACTCGGAAAACTTAATAGACTTAATGGGCCAGCAAGAGGCACAATCCCGATTCCATTAGCACATCTCCCTGGGGACTTGTAATGCGCGAGAAACGAGGGCATAATGTAATTACAGAAAAATTGAGAAACCTCAAAATGCAGCGGGTTTTATAGAACGCGCAGGCGCGAGTATAAATCTGGGAGAATTCTGAATGCAGGCACAGAGTGGATGTGGAAATGATAGATTGGAAAGGCCATTGCAGAAGGATTCGCGGTGCTCCACTCAGATGCGGTGTGAAGCGATGAAAAGTCTTCTGTAAATGTCACATTTCGATTCGGTTTCCTTAAGAGGAACAGATTCTTAATGTTTCCGAGTTAATCTCTTTGCTTTGTGGCGTAACGAGGATTTGGTGATTCTGTCAAAGACTATCACAGCAAGGTCGTCAATGTTCTCGGAAGCGAGCAAGAACTAATGCGCTGTAGGTAAACGCACTCCTGTTCAGGCTGCTAAAGATGAAGTCGTTTGTAGCATCAAACGGTGACAGCAGTCGACATTTGCATAAGTACTGGTGTGACAGCTTGCCTCTATCAGGTAAGTGACACGATTTGATCGCATTAAAAGTGTGCGAAAGAACCAAGACCCACCCACCCACCAGACAGAGAAAGAATCTAATTATTACTTAGAATTTAAAGATTAAAAAAACCGTTCACTGTAAACAGAATAAATTACACTCAAAACATCTTTTATGCTGACACACAGTATGATGGTAGGTTTACGAAAACCTAAGAATTTTATTGGCTTCATCGTACCATTCAGTCAGTTCTTTCCATAATGTATGGTAGTTCATTGTTTGCCGAACTGTTTGATAAAAAAAAAAATTATGTTGTAGTTAATCTGCACATACACACATTAGTTAGAAAGACTTCGGTTCGAATCCGGTAAACAGCAGCTGTTAGCGAAGGTGACTTTTGCACTTATGTTTATTTTGTCTGTCCGTACTTATAACTTTCTCTAGAACTGATCATAATACCGATAGAGCGATAGGAAAAAAGCTGTAGAATTACTGACAGATAAGCACTTTAAATAACATGTGCTGGAAGGGACCAGCGGTGCATGTCAGATCGAGAAACAGCATCTGAGACGGTGAATATCAGTGAGTTGATCGAGTGGTTGGGGTGATCATGCATTTTTAACTTGGGGGGGGAGGCATAGTGAAAATTCAGTTAAAGTATACATTATGAAAAATTATGGAAACAAACTATCGTGTTAGAGCAAACCTTTAATATAAACCAAAATAAACACTCGACGTTTCGACCTTCACGTGAAGGTCATCTTCTGGAGTATACGCATATATACAAAGAAACAAGCTGCACTACAATCTACATGGTATGTTAAAGTTACTGATCAACCGTCAAAACTATTTGCCTGACCTCTGGTGTTTAAAAAAAAAAAAACTCACTACATCAAAGCTAAATTCCTGTTATTATTATTATTATTATTATTATTATTATTATTATTATTATTATTATTATCTATTAGGTTACAAAGTTAATTAAGCTGGAGAGTAACATGTTCATACAGAAAATAATAGAAAAATTAATAAACAGAAAACAAAATATCTTATCTAAGTATACATATAAATTGCAACTGGTATGGATAGTGGCCAATACAAAATGATAATTGCTCAGAGTCCTAAATTCAGGGTTTGTTGGAAGCTAAGTGGGCTGATGTGTGCCATCCAAATTCTTGGGAATTTTAAGCCCAATTATTATTAAGATTAGGGTGGTTAATCAAAATTTCACAGGCTTCTTTAAATTTCCGTTCATAGCAAGTTTTTGTATGATGCAAAGAACAAGTACTTTTCCAATCAATTCGATGTAGGGTGTTAAGAGCGTGGTCTGAGAGGGCAGCTTCACAAAAATTATTATATTTAATGTGCTGTTTGGTATTTTATTTCTTTTTTTTAAGGATAGGGATTGTACGTCCAGTTTCCCCAATATAAGATTAGGGCAGCGATAAGGTATGTGCGTGATACACCAAGGTGAGGGTGACAATCAGGATCACCACTGGAAACCGAGTACGAAGAAAGTGGTTAGGAAGTATATTATGTCCGCGTTCTTCATGGTGTGTGTGGGGGGGGAGCTAGCAGGGGATGCTGTGGGCGCGTCTTCGATGGATGATCGAAGACGCGCCCACATAGAGCAGTATATGTGGGCTAATGTTATATTTTGCATTTATTCCTGTTAAAGGCTCCCCTGATTGGCTTCGCGTGATTCCTAAAATTAAACGCGATTATGCTTCATGAAGAGGACACTTTTCAACGAGTAAACATTGCACGTTAATAGTCAGGGTGCACAAATAAGGACACCTTTGAACAGAAGTACAGATGGCGCAGCGGGTACAATTATTAGGGTTCCAGTGGTTTTAAACCACCTGGAAGGCGAGGCAGGGTGTGCCCTTAGACAGCAGCACGCGGAAATCAGTGGCTGTGATTGGTTATTGTGTCAACCAATCCAATTGAAAGTTGTTATTTGTCATTCGAATTCAAATTATCCGTGTCTCGCTCTAGTATTTGCCAATGATAATCTAATCTCACCAAGAAGCACCCTCGTGCTTCTCACATAAACTGCGCGCGTGAAGCATACCTATTGTTCATTTGACCTTTATGCTTTGTATATTTAAAATTACATCAATTGATAAATTAAAGTATTCAAAGTTATCCTACAATTAATTGCATTGGACCAATTAATATGGGCACTGATGCACTCTTCAAACCTTCATAAAAATGCAATCCTTCGATCAAATTGACGTGAATTGTGTAGTGCAGGTTGCATAAGCCACGACACTAAATAAGAACGTGACGTCACTAGTATTTAGGTATTGTACGACTTTTGGGGGGGGGAGAGACCTTTCCTTCAGTTTTTGACTACTTGGAGAAGCTTGCGTAACAATAACAATGCATTTTTTAAAAAAACTTGTGTCCATCAAAATGGTCGGATTGAAACTTATGCACGTGGATATCGATGATTTTAAGGTCTGGGAGAGAGAGAGAGAAGATAACTGCTGTCATCCCTTGGTTCTTAATCCTAACTTTCACTTTTAATGTGAAATTGAACATCACCTTAAAAGTGATTTTCAATTTCACCTTTTGCTGGGAGCTAACCAAATTCGTTGATAATAACAGTTTGTCATATCACACATTTTGCCCTAAAGCGAGAAAAACTTCAACGTTGTACTCCGAAAAGTAACAGAGTCTCTTTCCACAGAAGAAATCACACCGATCTTCAAAAGAAAGGCCTCAACCCAATAAAGTTAGCTGTAGGAATTAGGCAAACAAAACTGCACAAACAGTTTGCCCACGCCCATTGTTGTAAGACGGAGTATCGATGCGCGAAATGAGGAGACAAGCAAGCAACTGCCTCCTGTAAAAAACAAGAACACGGCCACCTAAATATGCTAATTCTGCGCGCCCACACCCCGCTAAATACAGAGGTTGCTCATATTTCTCACTTAACTAGAGATCTCAACCTGCGCGTAACATGAATCTATCAGCAAAAACTCACCGCTGGTAACAAATCTTTCCCATCAAGCCACTCCTTTTAGAACCTCCAGTTACCAAGAAAACCAATGCCGAGGTCGCAACCCCCAAAACAAGATTCATACTACCTAATGTCCAATATAGAAGCAAGTCCAACAATAGCACATGCGTCGCAAACGAGGAGAAATATGGATTGACTTTAGCCAAAACCTTCATAGAATACTCCCAAGGAAAAAAATTCTTGAATTCCATCTAGAGGAAGTACTGAACTCAGTAAAAACAGTATCAATCGCTGGTTATCTGCTGTTGTTAACATATATCGTATTGGTTTACATGTCAGAAACTGCGTGTGCTAACCCACACAGTTAACAGACGAAATTCACTATAAGGATCCAATCGCTTTCGCTTTCAGGAAAGCCTTCGTGTCAAACTGACTTAAGCCTTTTCTTTATTATGATTTTAACAGTGCTACCATGAGGACATGTCTTCACTCGTAAATGATGTGTTTCAAAATATAAATTCGATAGCAAAACGAGAACTCTGAGGTTTGATCCATCACTTTCTTTTTCATTGCATCAAGGCATGCGACATGGTGGAAGTGGGTCACTTCGCCCTTTCCTTCTGCTGGGCGGAACAGCAGTCAGCTTCGACCATCTGTCCCTATAGTCGACCCTTCCCTCGATGTTAACATCGTCAAGGTTGACCCATGATATTCGAGTGTCAGTTTATTGCACGCTTCCATGAATCATACGAAGAAGTCACGCTTACACACACAGACAAAGATTCTTTTGTTTTCTAGCACTTTAAGGTCAAGGTATCGCACCAGTTCGTATAAATATGCAAGCATATTTCAGCGTATAAAAGATAAAAATCAGCGTGATGTGTCTGTCCTACTAAAAGCTTTTTTCAAATGATTGATACTCCTATTTGATAACAAAATATCTCACTCTGTGCGTAATTCGTTATAAATGATGAATTATCGTGTTTTCCCCTAGATCGATATAAAATTTTGTTATCTAATGTGATACATTGTAACAAACTGCATCATAATGTTCCGTATACGTCGATTACTTATTGCCACAACAGCTGAACCTAAAATTTTCGAGTACAAAAATATCTGAATGAACATACGACTGAAAGATTAAAAATGGATAGTGTTTATTAAGCTGAAGCATCTTTTAAGATATTTTGCTTAAACTACTGCAGACTGTTGCCATAAGACTCAACTCCAGCCTGCACTACTTTCTTTCGCGTATGCTGTGACCAGTGGCGCACTCAGGATTTAATCTGGGGCGAAGGGGGTGCGAGTTGAGTAAGCGATTTGAGAATAGACACTAAGCATTGCATACGACCTATGACTGAGATTCTGTAATGATTGCCAACACATGATACTCGTGATCTCCTGTGGTCCGACTCGGGCTAACGAAGTAGCACTCGGTTCGCCCGAGCACTACTTCGTTCGCCTTGCGTTCACAGCGGCCCTGATTCCCGACAGCTATAGGGTATTCCCACCTGATGCGACGGCTAATTGATAAGAGAAATAGAAGACACGACACAACATAAATTTTAAAAAAAAAATTTAATTAGAAAAAAATTTTTGGAAATTTTTCTAGTGTTTTGCTCCTCTTTTTCTTTGGAGAGGGTGTCAGGGCCCCTTGACTCCTCTTACACTGGCTGTGACAATAGTTAAAGCACCCTCCAAGTTTGTTATAAAAATATTCAAAAGTATCCCTTCTATTATAAAGAAAAGCATTCTACATGAGTTCTGTTCTATTATCCTCTATTTATTTGCTATATATTGCCATACAATATGTCGTGTAGCTCAACTAATGCCAACAATGAAATTAGCATTGAAAATATTCAATTAGACACTCAACTGGTTGAGAGTATTTAAAAGTTATCATTTAAATAACCAATTCATGTTTTATTAATATTCCCATAAACTATAAGGAACTTTTAACCTCAAGAGCAACTCTTCAGATAGTTTAGCAACCAGCCTTCGTAATTTTCGGAACTAAAACTACCTGCAGCGGACGTAAAAAGGAGAAAGAGAGATTATACAATATAATAATGTCTTCCACTTTTTCGTAGCCCTAAATATAGACGCTCCATAACGAAGTGATCAGTATATATATAACGTGTCACGCATTGGTGTTAGCAAAATCATAACTTCCAAGATCACCGTACGGGGGATGATGAATAGGGCTGCAATCTACTTAAGCAGAGCATTTAAGAAGTGTTGCGTGATAGTTGAACCATGAATAATGTCTAAGAAATGAGAGTTAAGAAATAGCTTCTATACAGTTTAACCTGGCGCAAGTTATCGTCACCAACTGTTCGTTTCGGCAAAACGGAGCGCCACCTGCGTGACCAAAACAACAACGATTTTAATGAAGCTAAAGTAAGAACCATCAATCAACGCTGTATGACTTTGTTTCCGATTGCGTTGATGGCTTCATTTATATCTACTCGTAATTAAGGTTTTTATATTTTTTTATTATCTGAACACTGTCATGCTAGGAAAGCGCCCTCTAGAGGAGTAAACGATTTTGATCCTGTGTTTCAGGCTTCCATTTCCATCGGAATAGCTGTTAATACCCCAAATAAATACGAGGGGGTCTGAAAAGTCCTCGGCCTAACAATGAAAAAACGAATTTATAATTTAAAAATTATTTTTATTTTTCAACAAAATCTCCCTTAAGACTAATGCATTTATTCCAGCGCCATTATCCCGTCCCTGTAGTGGTTCTCAGTAAGATCTGCAAAATACCCCTCTACAGCTGCGATCGCCTCTTGAGTCGAAGAAAAACGCTGACCAGCGAGGAAGAGTTTTAGTTTTGGGAAGAGATAGAAGTCAGAAGGGGCCAAATCTGGGGAATAGGGTGAATGTTCCAACAATTCATAGTGCAGATCCCTTAATTTTCCCATTGTCAAAACACCTTGTGGGCAGATGCATTGTCCTGATGAAAGATGATTCTTTTTCTTCTGCAAACCTCGTCTTTTCTCACGAGTTTTTTCGTCTAGTCTAGTTAAAAGATCGGAATGATATTCCCCAGTTATTTTTTACCCTTTTCAAGATAATTAATAAAAAAATGCCTTTAGCATCCCAAAACACCGATGCTGTGACCTTTCCTGCTGATGGAACCGACTTTGTCTTCTTTGGCGCTGAACAACCGGCTTCTGTCCACTGTTTTGACTGCTGTTTGGATTCTGGTGTGTAATGGTGAATCCATGTCTCATCCATAGTAATAAATCAACGCACAAAATCAGTTTTATTCTTGTTAAAATTCTCCAAGCACTGTTCAGAGATTTTCATGCAAGTGTGTTTTTGATCTGCTGTGAGCAAGTGCGGCACCCATCTTGTGCAGAGCTTTTTCATTTACAATTTTTCATGCAAAATATATCTAACACGTTCTTTCAAAATGTCTATAGTCGCAGTTATTTCACGCACTTTGATTCGCAGTTCATCCAGTACCATATCGTGCGCTTGATCAATGATTTCTGGTGTTGTTACACTTTTTGGACGTCCTTCAAGTGGATCATCTTCAAGGCTGGTACGACCACGTTTAACTCGGCAACCCATTCCTTAATTGTCGAAAACGAAGGAGAAGAGTGTCCATAAACTTTTATGAACTTCAAATGAATTTCTTTTGGCATTAAACCTTGTTTTACAAAGAATTTTATAACTGCAAGATACTCAATTTTATCCATTTCAAGGAATACAGACAACACTTTTGCTTCAGACAGCTGTATAAAACAAACTACTTGATAGAATGACTTGCAATTTCACATGGATGCTTATGGCGGATGTACCAACTTAGAAAAAGAATATTGCCGATAGTGTTGCCATCTATGGTCGAGGCCGAGAACTTTCAAACCACCCTCGTATATTTATTGAGTACTCATTCAGGTCAATTTAAGAATAAAAACGGCGCCATTGTGAAGATATAATTCAAACCGTAACGACGAAATCATATTAGGCGAAACTTGGAACTATGCCACTGAAATAAACAGCTATTAAAATTCTTCATCTTAATCTTGAACTGCTTTAGTTGGATACTGTGAAATCAACTGAACTTAAACATGTGACGAAAAAAATGCTAATACAGCTGTTGCATTCATCGCCTTCTAATAATATGCTTGGTAGGTTTATGTGACGTATCTCTGACGTCAGTCGTCCAATCGATCTTATGCTAGTGCTATAACAACACAATTGCATTTGTTGCCACGCCTGATCTAACAACAGGATGCGCGTTGTTGATGTGATGTGTTGTCGGTAGGTCTGGTGTTTTGTAGCGCTGTTGTCGAACTCCCAAATTAAAATGATAATTCACTGTTGCACCTAACGTACCTTTGGACATTATAACACTGAAATGAAGCAACGTAATCGTATTTTGCGTAAGAATATACCATTTACACAATGGTGTTCACTCTCAGCTTTGCAAATCATCGCATTTTCCAAGATAACCTCTTTTCTTGGTTCCAGATTATCCTGGAAGCTCTATAAATTGCAATTTACATTATCCCCAGATTTGAATCTCATAAAGCACCTTACAAGTGGAGTACCAAACACTTAGGCTCACAGTAACCTCTAAATCTAAATGCCTGGTTGGTAAGCGTATCCAAATTAAATACCTGATTAGTTCACACACACACACACACGTAGCGTCTACAGCAATAAAACAGCTCTGTGACGTGCATTGTGGTGTCTTCCTGCACGCCATCGGGAAGTTCTCACGAAACTACAGATTTGAACGGTAAAAATTTTCACACACAATAACAGAGTCGATCTCAACAACATCATCCCAATCTCTGAGGGGTGTTGTCAATATTACCGCAAAAATCCTGTGATATTTTTATTGAGTTTCGGGAATGGAGAAAAAACAGGTCTTTGGCAGAAAAAAAATTGCACGATCAGATTAACAGGTGTGCATGCGCATACAGAGATATAGGACACGCAAATTAAGAAAGGCTTAGATAAGATCTGGGACGTGTAAGAAATGTGAATTCTATTGCAGGTACGGTAGTAGCGTGTAATATCTTAGATTGTTCAGTCAAGAAAAATTTGACGCCCTTATCTTGGGTAAAAGAAGACATTTGTATATCCCCTTATCCGTGGTTCACATTATTGAAAATCGTATTTAATCATGTTAGGTTTTTTTAGCATTTTTTTTTAAATGAGTCACATCTGCTTTAGCAGTTCGTGCATTGAATCAATACTAGTATTTAATTCATTGTAAATCATGCCTAAAATGATCACGTACACAACACCACCTTGCTGATTCGCTGTGTTTTCTTGTCTAAGTAAGCGTACAATATTCGGAAGTTGAGCAGCAGTGGCTCGAGCTGACAAGGAAGTGTGCAGCGTCTAGCGCAAGATGGGCATTGCAGTACAGTTTTCTCAGTAAGACTAATCACTTTTGGAGACCTGGGATCGATTTTTGTTAACGTTTAGTATTCCATCGAGTACTTGTAGTTCACTAGCCGTGGCATTTTATAAAAGGTCAGATGTCGGGTTTCTTTTTTACGCACTTTTCTCAGACACTTCATAAAAAATATCATAAAGTATCTGGAAATCGTTAGTACTTACCTAAATGGCAACGGCGACAACACATGTGTTTACACCAATCATTCAATTCTGTTACTACAAAAGTTTTTTTTTTTTTTTGTGCTCCCTTTGAATAGTCGAAACTATAATTTGCATAGAAGGGCAAGATGTGTAAAGATTTGTAATTTAAACAGCGATGAAGAAATCATTAAGTGCACTTTCAGCTTACGCCATTATTTCATTTTGCGCTAATTTTATGATAATTTTTGTTTGTTTGTTTGTTTGTTTGTTTTGCGCTAATTTTTATATTAATTTTATTTCTTACTAATCATTGTTAATTTTTTTAATACTCTAATCTGTATTATAACGCTAAAATATATATTATTGCTCTTCGCGCCCTCTAGGTTGGTTTAAAAAACAAATTAATGGCGCTTATTTTTATGATAATTTGCGTTATATATTTTTCGCTCAAATTTTTATATATTAATCTAATTTCTTTAATTTTTTGTTAATTTTTTACCATTTTAATGTGTATTATAACGCTAAAATATATTTTAGAGCTCTTCACGCCCCCTAGGTTGGTTAAAAAAATAAATTAACGGCGCTAATTTTTATGTTAATTTTACTTTTTACTAAGTTTTTGTTAATTTTTACCACTCTAATTTGTATTAAATAACTAAAATATATTTTAACGCTTATCACGCCACCTAGTTTGGTTTAAAAGATAAATTAATGTCCTGCGATTGTGATTCAGTGTAAATATCCTGCAAAAACTTGAATCTGAATCATTCTGAAGTAAATTCTGTAAGAGCCTACTTCTATTTTGTGGATTATTCATTGATTTTCTTTCTTATAGAAACAGATTTTGACTTACACATTAGGAAGGTGACGTCATTGTGACGTCAACGGCTGTGCGTTCTCTCTATTATGTATTTTCATAGCAACCGCAATAGCTAATGACATCGGACTGGCGGAGGTACACCACTCGGCCATTATTGACAGTATTGGTTTTATCTCATTTGAGCATATTTAAACTACGAAAACAGCGATCATCCGAAATACGAAACTCGGTTATAAAAATATGCTTTAAGCCAGTGCTTTCCAAACTTATGGATGTAAAGGCCCCCTTGGAAAAATTAAAATATTTCACGGTCCCCATCGAAAAAATAATTCGTAATATAGACATATATTATTATAATATTTATTATATTTATAATTCGATACAAAACCTACACGGCGAATATCGCAAAAATGAAATGCAAATATTACATTTTTAGCATTTTACATACACATTTAACATGGCACACGTAGTCTTAAAACATTTTACATTTGTTTTCATTATTTCACGCCCCCCCCCCCCCTCAACAAAACTAGCAGGCTTCAAGAGAGCGGCGAGCCACAGTTTGGGAAGCGCTGCTTTAAGCGACTAACGTAAAATAAACTAATGCAAAAATAGGGCGTTGCTTGCAAACAACTAATTCTTGAAATAAGGTTGTTATTTTCAATAAATCTTTAATTTAATTATATAATAGAATTGAAACTGTAAAACTAATTTTAATTTGTAAATTTATATTAAAATATAAAAAGTTTATTTATTGAATATTATTTTTTTAAAACAACACCATAATTTTAATTACGAAAATAATTATAAACGATATCATGCCAACTTTTTTTTCGCTTGTGAGTGTAATGATACCTAAGAAGAAAGATAAGATTATTTTGATTAGTATTAGCAGCAAAATGGCGAAAAATACTTTTCTTCAAGGATTTCATTCATTAGAAAAGCATATAACAATAACATTTTTGTTATTGTTAAATGCTTTCTCTAGGGAGAGGATGAGTCAAACTTCAAGTGAACACAATATTACCTATACAGTTAAAAAATAACGTGGGCAAGTGATTAGTAAAATGCAGTCTTCCTGAATATATCGCATTCTCTTTTCTCTACTTTATAGAAATAATTCTCCTGGGCAAGTCGTTTCTCATTCTGGACATGTCGCGTTATGAATTACCTTTCTGGTCAGGTCGGTTTTACACAGAAAGAGAAATAGATCCACCCATTATGATAATCACCATTTTGTGGTGGAGATGCATTTCATGGTCCAACGACTTGTTTCACGGCCACTACGTGCTTATCTTCGGCAATTGAAAACCTCTAATTGCCAGAACCGCGCATGTTCTGATTACCCGAAGTTATGTAGATTTAGTGGTTGGTGTTAAAACGTGGAATTATCTCCCGCTCATTTGCAGATGAGTAAACTCAATTAAATATGAATATTACATCAAAATAAATGAATATTCAGTGCAAAGTTTTTATAGTATGGTAAGGGAAATACACAAAAATGATTCGAGAGTGCACTGCCCTCTACCAGGAAGGGGGTAAACTCAATAATAGGTTTTGGATGAGCGATATCTGGGGAAAAAAAAAAAAAAAAATCGAATGCTCTTAACAGTGGAACTTGTATGTATTTATTCAAACATCTATTAAATGCATATTTCATTTTTAAATTCGGCCCTTAATTTTACTTTAAGATTTTTTTCTTTCCAGTTTTACGGGTAGTAGTATAAGCTGAATGAGGGGTTGGTGTTTTCAACTTGAGACACTGAGTGTATACTGCATTTTTTTTTTTTTTTTGCTTTGATGTTTTGGTGCACCAAGTCCTGTTTTGAAGGATTTGAGGTGGAATGATGAATAAAGGTACTCGTCCGGCGTATCTTCTTAATAGAGTGTTTATAATGTTGTCCAATACGCAGAAAACGATCAACGTATTTTGTGTGGAGGGACAAAAGAAACTAGAAATGCCGGATGTGCAATAAATAAGTCAGTGGGCAGACCACTAATGTTCAAATCACCCATGGGAAGTCCAAAGAACTGTTGGTAAACATATTTGTGTGCCTAACAAAACACGCTTTATAAGACTTGCATCACCTGCACGTATAAATATTTCTGATATTTATTCTTATTACCTGACACTTCCAAGTACTCATCAAAGAAGTCTTTGATGGGTCATTCCAAGGACTTCTCTGTCCTTGTTACAGAGTATCAATTCTTTCTGTACAGATACACAGCATTAATTTCAATCTACACACGATGCCACCTGCTACCTATAAATGTTGATACAAAAGCAAACAATAGCGTTATTGTCTGACTGCGTGTGTTCTCTGGCCGATTTATACCTGTATGCGGGACAAAAAAAAACGCTTTCCTGGGAAAACTTTTATTGAAAAAACTATGAATATTCCTGTCGTCACTCGGGTCTTTTCCAACCGAATCGAACTCGGGTCTTTTCCAACCGAACACTGCAAATCTCGTTGTTTTTTTTTCATAACCATTCCGGATAATTTAAATAATTAATTTCGAATTTTTAATTTATAAATCAATAATTATAAATCATTAATAATAATTTATTATTAATTTATAATTTGATAATAAATTATTCTTAAAATTTAATAATAAAGAAATGGCTTTTTATCTCTCCAAAGTGTCAGACATATCTCTCCAAACGAATCACAAGTGGATTGTTTGTATTGAATTCGATTCCCAATCCTGTGTGCCTTCAGCACTCTTTACTAAAATTTACTAAAGTAAGACTTGGAAAAAAAAACAACAACAACAAGGAGATCTGAAACCTCATAAACACAAAATTAATAAAATTTTAAATATAATACTCCATTTCAAATAGCTTCTAATTTCATTTTTATTAACCATCACGGAATATTTCCAGTCGTAAAACGAAGCTTTAATTTCCAGTCGTAAAACGAACCTTGAATTAATTCCTTCCTGATTTACACTGACGCGTAGATCTCCACTTCTCCTTGCAGGCGTTTGATCCCAGATGCGATGGATGATCTTTATTTCCTCTTTCTGTATATTGTGTGCTTCTGTTCTTTTGGCCGGTTTGTTTTGATGGGCGAAGATCCTCCCCACCGTACGAGACTGGTAACTTACCACTTGACTGAAAGATCTGATAAATGTTTCTCCCGTCATAGACGAGAATCGAACCCGGGTCTTTCCACAGGTCTTGTCTATACCAAATAAACTATGGAGGCTCTTCAATTAATTGCAAAATAAAAAATTAATGAAAAATTCTTCCCTCAAATGTACGGTCATATTTGTGTGTCTGACAGTCGACACACACAAATATAACCGTAACACGCGGTCAACTTATTTATAATGTAAATAAGAATGAAAAATTCAACCAATTAGTCTTCTTCCCTTGACGCGTTTATCCCACTTCAGGGTCCGCGTGTTACATCTTGATGCGATTTTTTGATAGTACAACCCCAATCGGCCTGCTGCTGCGGGGGGGGGGGGGGTTGGCTGTAGCAGCGTGTGTTCATGGGGCCGGTTTTTTCCGCCAGTTTATCTGGGGTTTATCAAACCCCAGATAAACTGGCGGAAAAAACCCTGCTGTCCAAGCTCAAAACCGACTAACTTGGCTATGGCAGATCCTTAAGCTCCTCACGTCGTTGAAGGGAATCGAACCTACGACACTCCTTCCACAGACATAGGGTTGCGAAGCGCAAAGCCACTACGCTAACCTCGCGGACTAAAATTCAACTAATTAGTAGAAATTATTAAATTAAGATTCCAAATATGTCCAGCGGCTAGCCGAGTGGCTATGCGTTTCGCAACCATATGCCTGGGAAAAGAGTGTCCTAGGCTCGATTCCCGTCGTCAACGTGAATAGTAAGGATCTTCTTCAGCCATAGCCAAGTTAACTGGTCTTAGGCGTGGACAGCAGGGTTTTTCTCCCCAGTTAATCTGGGATATTTCCTGCCGCAAGCAGGCAAACCGGCCCCCGTCAACACAAGCAGCTACATTAGGGCTAGCCACCTTATGCGCGTGACGGGTTCCACTTATAAGGGCTTAAGATAGATCTGTAAAAGACCAGTAGGCCTCACACGTAGAAGGAGAAGATTCCAACTATGCTTAAACTGCGTGAAATATCTGTTAGAGTACGGTGCACTACTTGGTAACCCCTTGATCTACACCTTACTACTAATGGTACACAGCACCAACGTTAATTTTCTTAAATTCCTGACCATCTGTCAGTAAATACCGTCTAAGATACAAGTAACCTCTACAAGAACTTGAAAGTGAATTAACTGGTCTTATACGGATCGAGGACAGTAGAAAATAGGACTGCAAACCCGAGTCTAGCGTAATTGTCCTCGAGTTAGTTCTTTGTTTGTGAATTGGCTTAGGTCAATGGAAATGAAAGACAGATGTACTGAGCCTCCGTAGCCCAGTCAGTATAGCCGAAACCCTTTGATCGGAAAGACCTGGGTTCGATTGCCGTCTGTGACCTGAGGAACCCTTATCTAGTCTTTTTCGATGGAAGGTGAGTTAGTCGGTCTCATAAGGAGGTAGGGGTTTTTTCACTTGGAAACTCAGGTTTTTCGTTCCCCAGAACAGGCCCCGTGAACCCACACATTACACTCAGGAATACTTAAGATCCAACCATAGGCCTGATTCATCATCAGCTGTGCCGGTCCCGAGCGTGGATAAAATTTGGGGGGGGGGGAGGATTGAGATGGTGAGTACCTTCCGTAAGGGGCTCAAGGCCTTTGTATCATCATGCGTTAAATAATAAGCTGCACTGTTGACTTTCGATTGCTCCACTGCGATTTTCTTCCTACAAAGCGGATAACGTGGGTATTTTCTTGGTTCGATTCAGAACTATGAAGATGAGATTAACCAGATTGAATCGCATACACGCACACCAGCCAAAACATTCACTACTTACCCAATAGCGTGTTGAATCTCCTGCAGCCAAGATGACCGATTGCATTATCTTGGCTTTGACTCTACTAGACCACGAAAGGGGTGCGGTGGGGTATCAGAGGCATTCCTAACCAACGAGACAGAATAACGTCCCAGAGGTAAGCAACTGGTAGACGCTGCGTTCCACATGATCCCACAAATGTTTGATGGGATTCAAACCAGGAGAATTAGGCGGCTGAGGTTGGAACCAATGCTTGCACGTTGTGAGCTGTGTAACCAAGCCCATAATCAGTCAGGTAAGAAAGAGTGGTGAAGGTGTGTTTACTGGAGGCGATAGAACCCAACGATGCCCATGGGTACAACACAATTACAGGATACCGGCCCACTACGTAAGATTACTGTGACAAAAATCTTACATTTATTGTCACAATACTCTGGACTCAGTCGCCTTTTTTATAGCCTCTCACACAGCGATCTTATGAAAGTAACATCGTTCTGAATAAAGATAGCTGAAGTACGTTAACAAAAGACAGATTTTTCTCTCTTCACATGTTGATTTACTGGAACAAAAATTTTCTCTTTCTTTTGTGACTTCCATCGCATTTTATAAATGAAAAGAGGATGAAAACAACGCAATCACTCTTCGCCCTCCTCCCATCGACGATATTTGGATTTCTTCTTAATGAAGAAAAGCCAGTCGTGCCACTTCGTCATTCACTTGATTTTTTTTTTCTTTCTGACGTCTGTGTGCCGAGTGGTCATCAAGTACCAGCAACAAACACCGCGAACGACCTCTAAAATACACGTGCGGCGACGCAAATGGACCTTATCGAGTGCGAGTAACGGTTACAGTTTCAAGGGAAGCCAACGAAGGGGGAAAGAAGTGTTTCCTTGAAGCGCGAGGATCTAACAGTCTTGCCAGTTTATCTAGCGCATGGCCCTTCCAAAACTGCTCGTTGTGTTTCACTCGTTCTTTCTATTCTTGCATTAATCAAAGGAATTTTTGCATTCATTTGCTTTGTTTTGTTTTCTAGGCCCAGTTCTGCAGCGTCGGAAGATTCTGTGATGTCTCTAGGTCCTGAGGACCCCTACGGTAATTACGACAATATCAACGTAGTGGTCAGGTAAGTGGATCGATTCGAACTTGGTATTTAATGAAAGCAATTTAAAATGGCCGAAACTCTCTGCTTAGTTCTGCAGATAACCTTCGCATAAGAAAGTAGCTTCAGCACATTAACTTATATAAGATACAGCAATGCTTACAGTGATTGTTTATTACCATTAAGTGTCATTCGCAGACTTACTGATGTCAAAATTGCATTTAAAAGTATTATTTTTGGAGAAAAAAACGAATACAATCCAGTTGATTGGGAGAAAATGTGTGTGTATACGTTAACTCTACAGGGAAATTTTCAAAGGTGAACTCGAAAGAGTAAATGTGAATTCTTGTCCTCAGTCCATCCCCTGGAGTAGCGAACACAGACAGGGGAAAATGTGGACTACCAATTCTCGACACTTGGCAATTTTGCCTCCTCTATTCTTGCTTGACTGGTTGATGTGAAGGCAACCTTCTTGGTACAAGTCGATGAACTGCTCCTAGTTACCATTCACTACGCTTTATGTCACGAGCATTCAGTTGAGGTCCATTGGAGTAAGGGAGATTTGCTCAATCCGGATACGAGCAGACAATGTCCTTGCACATACTCGCTACAGTCCTAATGAATCAAACATTGGCATTAGGGTAATGCATATCACGTGTTTGAGTATGCAAGTATAAAAGGCTGTAGACTTATTTATTTTATCATTTTATGCGAGACGAGTTGATGTGTGAAATCAGTCAGCAAAGTTTTGTTAATCCCTCGTGTCTATTATAAATGAAGTTTCCATCATCGACTATGCTTGTCAGGTGACTCATTGGCTTTGAGACGTGGACTGTTCAAACTGTTCGATGTGTAAAGACAGAGAAAATAAAAAAATTTCTTGGGAGTTATCCGACTGCGAAGACGCCATTTCACTTTAAAATACGAGCCTTTTATTTTATCAAGACTAATTATTCTCTGACAACATCCACTTTCACCTCTCACGAGACGTCATATAGTAAACATGTTTTAACATCACATTTACTTCAAGTTTGTTTCTTAGAAAAAAATAAAGGTGTATTCGTGTATTATTAAGTTATTCAATTCTTCCTTAAAATATTATATTATAAAAGAGATTATGCAGTGAAAAATATATTTCTCGTAATGTTTTAAAAAATGAAAATGAATTTTTATTAGTTATATTTGCTCTGTATGGTTCCCAACTCGGTTACTGCAATCCATTTGGATTAGTTCCTTCATGCCAGTTAGAATACCACCGCTGACAAAATCAGTTTCACTTTCGGGAGCATCTTGTTTGTGTAGCGTTTACGAATAAACTTATCAGAGCGGAACTTTTATGACCCCGTTTCATGGCTGCATTTACCGTAGTTCGCCTGTCATCTGCGGAATGCGCAGTACAGATCAATGCAGTGTCATCTGCACAGGAGTTAATTTGGTTGTCTAATTCTGGGCCACCTAATCGTTGATGTAGAAACAAAAATGGGACGTGCGGAAGCCAAGGGGATTGAGCTGAAGGAAATGCTACGGCTTTTGGTGATTTTTTTATTTGCAATTGGAACACACATTAAAGTTTGTAAATCAGTAGGATACACTGGTGGGTCGAAATCAGTTAATTCGCCCGTCATTGGCCTAAATTGTGTTGAACCCTCTCCGCATTGCACTAATAATATTGTCTGGATGAAGCAAGCGATACTATATCTGAAAAAAATCTCATAGATACGGGGGCACCAAGTAAACAATCCATTGTGTGTGTGTGTGCGTGCGTGCGTGCTCCTTCGTCTACTTCAAAATCCCTCATTAATTTATTCTGCATTTTTAGACCAAATATTCCACTTGAAAGTTTTTTCACTCCTTGTATATGGACGATATGACTTCTGCATGACTTCAAACTTGGTATCTCTTCTGGGTCTGGCTCCGACTGATGAGACCTCAATAAAAGGCGAAACCGGTCTGGGCAGTGGCCCTTCTCATAATGCATGGCATTATACATGTCCGCAAGGAGATGTTCTTTGCATTATGGGACAATAAGACAAGTGATGCGATCATTATCCTCTATATACGAGCTGCCCAGTCGCGAAGGTTGCTTCACATTCATACTTTGTTTGCTTACACTTGGATAAAGGATTAAACCAGGAATGTAATTTCTTGGCATCTTTAATTTAAACATTCTTTTGTCATCCAGATAAACTACTGAATATCCTAGCTGTCGTGCAATTCGCTTTCATACGAGAAACTGCATCAAGCAAAGACTGCTCCTTTAACCTCCAATGTGTTCCAGCCACTTATTGAAGATACGGTTCCATTAGAATCGTTCTGAAATTACAAATGGATAAGTCGAGTCATTTCACTAAGATAATGCGGAGTGGTTCTTTCTACTCAGGGAATAGATCGAAGTCTGGAGAACCTGCATCCATAAGACTAGATGCTTCAAGCGAAACGTGTTCTCGCACTGCCATGCAAAATTAACAATAACATGGAGTAATCGGTTACGTATTCTACTGGCCACACATGCGCGGTGTACAGAACTTTTAGAATGACCCTCGTTTTGTGAATTTTCAGATGATTTAAAATTTTTCATGTTTTATGTTTAGTTTGTATATTCCTGGTCGTGATCAGCATGTGTTTCATTTTTCCTCTTGCATAATTAATAAAGCTGGAGTCCTTTTCCTGTTGTCCCCTTTGGGTTGTATGTTTATCGGAATATTTAACGCAGTTATACAACGCGATGTTTTATATATTTCCAGAGTCCGTCCTTTAACGAACCAAGAACAGCACAGAAGAGATAAGCAAGCGACTCAATTCCCTGCTGATGGGCAGATCTCAGTAAGTACAACCGGCGTATTAGATGTAAGTTAAAACTGTAATTTACTGGTGGTTACAGAAGTCTATTTAAAACTCAATTACAGTCACTCTAGTTGTTTTTATTAATAAATCCCATATGTTTCTAGAGATGTGTTAGCCATGTGAGTGTTTAACAGTTCTTGATTAGATGAAATATCCAATCTCTCTATTTGCCAAGCAGCACATTTGACTCCCAATGTGTTTGTCTTCCCAATATTTCGAGATGCTGGTATAGAGAAGTTCAAAACATCTCTCCTCCTCCATCGATGATGAACTAAGTCCTCTGGTTACAGGTTTACAGCATTTTTAATGCAGCCAGCTTGTTGTTCCATTGCTGTTCCTCAAATGGGGGGAGGGCTGGGTTTGATTATGTCTGTAGATATGTGTCTTCGCAGGGCTGGTTGGCATGCAACCCACAACCTGTTGGTCGGAGTGGTATGCTATCCGCATTACCAACCAGGCCGAGGTCTTTCCACCCAGAGAGGAATGATACTAATTTCTCAACTTCGCTGTACTCAAAATAAATAAGTAATTAAAATGACACCCAATCACAGTGGTGTCTTTACAATAGTTTCAACATTATCGTTACGGGCCGAGTTTGAAAAGTGGAGAATTGACCCCTAAACTAAGGGGTAACTCCATTTTGATTCGGATTAAACTGACGCTTTTTTGTTTATTTGATACTGTTTTTTCCATCCAGTTATTTGAGAATGTCAGCAACCGAAAAGTATTTTTTATTACTGAAATAAAGAGCCAAAAGGCTTCACTTCGGCGATGAAAAATTATACAAATTAAGTGGATATTGAATCCAACATTATTTCATTTTACAATCGGCTTTGAAATAATGTTGGATTCAATATCCACTTAATTTGTATAATTTTTTATTATTATTCTTTTAATGCTATTTATAATCATCCACGTATTCTCCCTACCATCTCGATCCAGCGTATCCTATCTAATTGCCACACAATCATTAATGCCTTTAGAGAGGTTGATGTGCGTGAGTCTGGCCTATTTCAGACAGCGGCGAGTTTTCTGAGAATTCACTGCATGTTGGGAGATCGGGGAGTATCAGTGATGAGAAGGTGTTTCTTGCCTAGAGACAACAGCAATAAAGCGAAAGACAAAGTTCATTGACAGGAATTGTCAACATCTTGAGGGATTTGACTCACAAACAAGAGAACTGCAGCAGAGACCATAAAGATTTCAAAGGGGTCCATTTCTCAGTAAAATCAATATTGAAATGGACGACGTCAACGTCAGACAAAATATTTTCAGTGGTGGGTGTGTTCATCGGTCTCTTTCTTTACCCTTTTCGAGAATAGATTCGGATTTTAGTTGAACTACAGAGAAAAAAAAGATCATTGGTTGCATTCGTTCTTCTAAAAATGAAAACTTCGTATCTCCCATGATATTAAGCCACTGTCCATCCAATTAAAATGTTTCATGGTTTCCGAGTAGGTGGACTACGAGCTGCAGAGGTCCTGTCCGGCACAATCACCATCTGTTTCGGTTCCTATCATTGTACAGCGATAGGACCAAATTGCCTGACTCAATCTCTCACTTGTGGATATGCTGTTGGTCCAAAACCTTTTCGGACCATTTTTACTACATCCCGAATTTTACAGACTAGACTCAGTCCGGTTCATTATCATCTATTCAGCAATATATTCTGTTGTCAGTACCTTTGATTCTTTGTCAGCGCTGTTTGTTGCAAAAACTATAATACTTGCCACATATTTTTAATCTAGTGCACACCGAGAGGTGTTTATTCATTTATTAACTTGTAGTTTAAAGATTTGCAGATCATAATTACTGAAAAATGGAGCAAAGTTCGCCTTCACAGGACAGAATGGAAAGACAGAATTAATGAAAAGAAAAAAAAAACAGATAGGGGAGTTTGAAGCGGGCTGAAATATGATTGGCTGCGGAGATTACAACAGCATTCGGTTTCGCAATTTGCATACACTGACTTTGCACACCAATTCAATCTCAAATGCAGGCATTAATTTACTCGTAAAGAATTCCCTTCCTCGATGGTTGCGAGGTTTGCGTCAGGACAGTTGCAAGTGCGTGTTCTTTTAATTATTATGAGGAGGTATTTGGGTCACAAGAACAACAAAAAATGACTCTTCCTTTATTTCGAGTGCGTGACCTGTCTTCATACACACTTTTCCGCTTACTTGAAGAATCAATTAGCCACTTCCCAGTATTATTATCCAGGAAGTCTGCGATGCTGCCAACAAGCAATCCCCTGAACACAGTGTGATACTAGAATCCGATTTTAGTTCTTCTTTTTTTGTAATGCTTATGACCCTCATTTAGAGCGCTTATGACATTGTATTATATATAAATATACAGTAGTGTGTATGTGTGTGTATTTATATGTAGTACAATGTCATTATGTGTGCTAAGTGAGAGTCATACGCATTACACACACACAAATTTACCTTGCACTAACAACAGTCTCAATCAATGACAACTGAAACGTAAACTGCTACAACCAAACTCAGAATCATTACAACTAACGTAATAATAAAATAAATAAATAAATAACCCCGTCGTATGCTACGCTTACACCAAACATCCTTCAAAATATAAAAAAAAAAGTACATAGGAGAATGAATTCAATTGTGGTGGTGTTTTGGACACCTGATATACACTAGTCAATAACCAAACCCTTTATGACAATGCACTAAATCCTCACCATAAAAAATCTGAGACCCTAGGTGCTGTTATTAAGAAATGGTTTCCATAACACTTATCTTAATCACAACAATAAACAGACACAAACATAGCATAACACGACTAGCCAACGATATAGTACAACTGTTAGAGAGCATCTCATACTCACACTACTCAGCAAACTTCCACACAACTGTTAATGAACATTAAAAATAAATTATGGGAGTGAAGCTGCGTCATCAGAGATGGGGTGGTGTGACACCGGGCAATGAAATTCACTACCCCTTAAAAACAACCATCCATGACAGTAATTGGATTCAAACTCAGTTTGGCTAGAAAGGGAATACGCTAATCACAAGCCCAGCAAATAGATTTTTCATTATAAGTTCTAAAATTATTCCAAATAATAAGTTTAGTTTAATCCTTTTATCCAAGTGTGAGCAAACAAAGTTTGCGCCTGAAAGTATCTTCAGGACTGGGGTAAGGTGGTACAACACCAGGGCAACTCGTTGCAAAGATGGAACAAGCTACCAACACTCCTATCTCAGTATCTCCTATAATGCAAAACACATCTCCTTGCGGATATGTCTAATGTTATGCATTAAAGGAAGGACCACTACCCAGACTAGTTTCGACCTTTATTGAGGTCTCTTCAGTGGGAGCCAGACCCAGTAGGCGCACTGCTAGGGCGCACCAGTGCGCCCTAGAAGATTTCCGGGTGCGCCCTGTGGTATTCCAGAGAAATATGTGTCCAGATATAAAAATAAATATATAGTTACTCTATTATACCTTTTCATTGCGGATCTACCGCTCTTTTTGTCCACACATCATTATTATGTTAATTAACAGCGGTTTTTCTTGCAAAGAGAACAAGAATGTGGTTTATTCTTGTTGTGTATATTACCTATTTTAAAAGTGTTGGAAGTGGATGTTATGTGCATATTACTTATTTTCAGATAAATACACTCAAATAAAATGGATAGATGTCTCAAAAAGAAGCGTGATATTGAAGAATCAGATTCTGGAAGTGAGCAAAAGTTAAGTGCAAGTAAGAAAGCAAAATCGCGGCCTACTCGCAAATATTACGAAAGTTATTTAAGCTTTGGTTTCACTTCGACCGGAAGTGAAGATCATCCTTTGCCGCTGTGTTTAGTATATGGATGTAAAATGGCAAATGAATCGTTGCTTCCTAGTAAATTGAGTGAATATTTTAAAACTATGCACTCTAATTTACAAGATAAATCTATAAGTTTTTTCAAGAGATTGTCTGAACAGCGAACAAAAGCGGCAAATTCTTTTAAAAGTATTATGACTGTTTCTGATAAAGCTCAACTCGCTTCTTATCAAGTCTCAGAATTGATAGCAAAAAATATGAAAGATCATACTTTAGGTGAGTCACTTATTTTGCCTGCATGCAAAAAAATGGTCATGACAATGCTAGGAAATGAAGCAGCAATGAAAATAAGCAAGATTCCTCTGTCCAACGATACAGTTCACAGGCGTATTATAGAAATGTCTTCGATATCGAAAAAAAAGTATGCAGTAATAAACTTCGGTATTCAAATTTTGCATTGCAATTTGATGAGTCAACAGACATTACCAACAAGGCGCAACTCTTAGCATTCGTCCGTTTGATTAATGAAGATCAAGTAAATCAGTTTCTTTTTTGCAAAGAATTAAGTGTGTCTACAAAAGGTGAGGACGTTTTTAACATTTTGAATAGCTATCTTGGTAAATGACAGTTAACATGGAAGTCGTGTGTAGGCATTTGTACAGATGGAGCCCTTCCATGGTAGGGGCTGTGTTAAGGGCAGAATATTTTTTATAAAATATTTTTGTAAAAATATTTTATAATTTGTAAGAATATTTTTTATGAAATGTTTTTTAAAAAAACAAAATGAGAATGTTATCGTAACTCACTGCTTTCTTCATAGGGAGGCCTTGATGGCAAAAACATTGGGAGAAAAATTAAGAGAAGTTTTAGATCAAGTTGTTCAGATGGTAAACTTTATTAAAACAAGACCTGTCAAATCGCGTTTATTCGAAAAGCTTTGTATCGATATGGATTCGCAACGCAGACGGCTGCTTTTACACACTGAGGTGAGGTCAAGGGGGAAAGTACTTACCCGTGTACACGAGCTACGACAAGAACTTCTTGCGTTTTTTGAAGAGATGAAACAATTACATTTTTGAAACCTCCTTCGGTGCGAATTTTGGATTGCCAGGTTACAGTATTTGGCCGATATATTTCAGCAGCTCAATATTTTGAATACTAGCATGCAAGGGAAAGAAGAAAATATTCTCACGTCCACTGACAAAATGAAAGCGTTTCAGAGAAAAGTACAGATTTGGAAAAGAAAAGCTGTTGAAAGTAATTTGAAAATGTTTCCATTGGTAACACTTGCATCAATGAAACACTTCCAATAATAGTTGAACATTTAACAAGTTTAGAAGAAATATTGAGTTCTTATTTTCCATCACTTAACACTGAAGAATACGATTGGATTAGAAACCCATTTCTGAAAACTTCAATTGATTTTGGTTTAACATTAACAGAAGAAGAAGAAGAACTGGCATCTATATCCACTGATCGTGGATTGATGATTAAACATAAGGAATTGTCTCTTGAAGCCTTTTGGATTTCTATAAAAGAAGAATATGTGTCAATATCTAAAAAAGCTTTGAACATTTTACTACAATTTTCAACATCATATTTATGTGAATTAGGATTTTCTACCCTCACCACAATTAAGCGTAAAAAGAGAGGAACTCTTCACTGTATTGATGAGGAAATGAGAGTTCGCCTTTCAAATATTTGCCCAAACATTGAAGCGATCGCTAGGACCCATCAGGTTCATGTTTCTCATAAACACAAGAATGAATAAACTTAAGGTATGTTTTATTTTATTTTTTTTCTGTAATAAATATTTGACTTAATTATTATAACACATTTCTCAGAAATTTGTATATAGTGCGCCTACAATTATTTGTAGGATTTTAAATGCGCCCCGACTTCAAAAATTTGAGAACCACTGGGCTACAGGATTGCCATTACCCGCATCTCACGGTCGATTCTCATTCTGGCTCACTGCTTTGCACGCAAAACGTTGCTGGCTATAAGGGTAAAGCAAAATGCTTTTATAATCCCTGCTATCTGATAAGGATTGCCTCTGTGAGGAAACGTTTATGAGCTAAGTGCTCTACCTGAGTGAGTGCGATTTAAAGATCTTCATTTGGAAGTAGGATGGCCTTGGGTCTCCTGTATTTTGAGAAGTCTGTTTCGTCATAATTTGCTGCTTGTTGCACTAATTCATTTGGATGTGAAGACGATGCTGAGAAGAACTTTACTGCTGAAGACTGCAGGAAAGAGTACATGTAGGGGATATTTGTGTCCCGGTGGAGTTGGACATTTCTGACATACCATGGTGCGTTTAAGATCATGCGGAGACATTTGTTTTGCACTCTCTGTAGTTTGAGGATATTTGTACTTGAGGTGTGGCTCCAGGCTGGGGACGCATAAGTAATAATGGGTCGAATCAACTGATAAAGGAGCAGTTTTATTTTGCTGTCCAGCTTGCTATTGCTATTGATAAGAGGGTAAAGGTGTGCAATGACTCTTGATGCTTTTGTACATGAGGCTTTTATATGTGGACAGAAGGTTAGTTTTCTGTCCAGCAGTACACCCGGATATTTGGCTTCTGCTTTCCAGGGAATCTTGATATTAAATAGGAAGATGATGTCATCTTTGGGAGATATTGAGTTTTTAGTGAAGAGCATGGCGATACTCTTCTGAGGGTTTACTTGCAATCTCCATTCCGAGAACCAGTGCTCTAATCTCTGCAGGTTTTCTTCCAGTTTCTTGGTGACAAGGTGCGGTTTAATAGATCTGGTTAGTATAGCTGGGTCGTCTGCTTATAGGGCAATGATGGATGACATTGGATTGTGCGGAATGTCCGCCATGTAAATCGTGAAAAGTATCGGTGCCAGTAGGGACCCTTGAGGCACTCCTGCCAGGATTCGTCGCTGGGTAGATAATATATCATTTAGTTTGACTTGCATTCGTCTGCCACTAAGAAATGATTTTATAATTTGGACTAGATCTAATGGCATGCCAGCTAAAATCAACTTGTATAGTAGTCCAAAGTGCCATAATTTGTCGAACGCCTTTTCTAAGTCAAGAAAAACTGCTCCGGTGTACTGGTGCCAATTGTAACTTGTGGTAATGAACTCTATCAATCTATGGATTTGTTGGGTGGTACTGTGAAACTGGCGAAAACCAAACTGTTCTCAAGGAAGGATGTTTAATTTTTTTACTGAAAGTTGAATTCTGGAACGGATAGCTTTTTCTGCTATTTTTCCCATTAGAAATCAGACTTATGGGACGATAACTTTGAGGCTGCTGAGGATCCTTGCCAGGCTTGTATATAGGAACTACGTCTGCCAACTTCCATGCAGAGGGGAAGTACTTAAACCTGAACATAGCATTTGTTATTGTTGTAAGATATACGATGGCCTTTTGGGGTAGCAGTTTAATAACTTTGTTGGAAATGCCGTCAGGCCCTGCAGCTTTTTTATTATTTAAATTCTTTATAATGTCATAAATTTCAACTGGGGAAGTAGGTGTGAGTTGGCTGGTACAGGTAGTATCAGGCCGTTTAACACGTGTCTGACGTGGCGGTGGACTTTGTAAATATGATTGAAATTTAGATTATTGTATGTAGGGCTACACTGTTTTTCTAAATTTTTATCTATAGTTTCGGTTTTTTCTGCATCTGTGTAAACAATGTTCAGGTCAGATTTGAGAGGAGGAAGCGATTTGTTTTTGATGTTTCTCAGGAACTTCCAAACGGTTTGATCACCAGGTGATATGGAGGCTAATTTGTCTTCCCATAGTTTGTTTCTGTGGACTTTAAGTGCATCTCTCACTGCACTGTTCATTTTGTTGAGATATTTTTTGTCTTGGGGTGCTCTGGTGTTGTGGTATCTTTTTCTTGCTTTATTTTTTCCCTGATTAAGTTCATTATGTCATCTGGTAGTCGTTTAGGCTTGAAAGCAATTGAATTTGAGGTGATAGACGCTATGGCTGTGTTGGTTTGATCAGTAGTTTTTTGACTGCAGAATCAATTTCTTCCTTGGAATTAATATGAGGGATGGGATCAATGTAGTTTGGAAGCATTTTGGATAATTTTTCCGAGGGAATGAAGGTGTGAGGCGAAGGGGGAAGTCTCCTCCGATAACCCAGTTGGAGCAGAATAGGATTGTGGTGTGATGATAATTCATTCAATGATTCCAGGGTGTACTGTAGATTGACATTCTGAAGGACAGCTATATCCAAGACGTCGGATGAGCCAGTAGGACTGTGGTGAGTTGGCCCTGAAGGGCCAGCCACAGTTGAGCAATTTGAGCTTGTGTAGTTAAAGAGGATGCGACCATTCCTATTTATAGACCTACTGCTCCAGGAGTGATGTTTTGCGTTAAAATCTCCGGCAATAATAACCGGCAGTTTAACGTTGAGGATAGCCTCCAGATCTGTGGTCAGCAATGTTTTTGATGGTGGGTTATAAGCAGCATAGATTTTTATGTTTCCGACAGAATTTGTGATGACATTGATACCTGTGACTTCGAGATTAGTGGTTGTAGGAATGGCTACAACATGATGGCTGATGTGATTTTTGATGAGGATGGCTGTGCCACCACCTCTGTAATCCAGCATGTCATTCCTATAGAGTTGATATCCTTTGAATTTAGGATTGTCAGCAGGTCTCAGGTGAGTCTCGTTAATTAATAATATATCCAGATTATATCTGTCATTGAAATCCTGCACTTCTAGTATTTTATTTTTAAGGCCGTTGGCAGTCCATGCAACAATCATTACAGAATCTGGGGAAATTTTTTTCCTATGCATTGGAGAATGCAAATAAAATGGACTCCGTCTGCTGCAAGAAACTTTTTGTAGTGCTTAGTGATGGATTTGCGTTACTGAAATTCTGTAACATATTTACAAGAGAAGAGGTGATGATGGCTGTTATATTTGAATGTGGATTTGGCATATTCTGGTCATGGATTGCTTTTTTGGGACAGGCCACGTCAGCATATGTTCTTGTTTGGTGTTGAAGATTTATTTTCTTGGGGGGGGGGCTCAGTTGATGGTGGGTGAACACCTGTCATCTTGTTCAAACTAATAGGAGCCTCATAAACTTGAGCTTCTGGGGCTCTCGTTTTTGATAATGACGTAGATTGACTGATTAACTCAGTTTGCCCTGTTTTTTGGGTGGCAAAGGCACCCTCTGTAATTTGCGGGGTGGGGGCCACCACAATTAGCGCACTTATCCGGGGTGGTTTTTGGCTTGGAGCAGATATGTGTGGGGTGGTTGTCACCACATTTTAAACATCTGTATTGAGCTTTGCACAACTTCTGGGCATGACCAAATTTTTGGCATCTATGGCACTGCCCAGAAGAGGCCCTCTTCCTGAGTGGCTCCGGTGAGACCTATAGATTGTCTTCAAGTTATAAATATCTTTATAGATATTGTGTATTTCCACCAATACCAGAGGCATAGGGGTCTTGTTTGATCTCTACATTCTGCTGACCTTTATGGGAGGCAGATCTTGCATGTTGAGGTCAGCAGCTATTTCAGCTGTTTCAATGTCTTCAGATACTCCTCAGAGTACCACTTTTAAATTTTTTTCCGATGTAAGTGTGAAGGTATGGTATTGTATACCTCTTACATCCAACTCCTTGGTTATATTTCTATAGTCAGTCACTGTAGTGGGCTGAATTTTGATGCCCTCCTCTGTGTTCTTGGCAGTGGAGTAATTTATCTGCAGGTTGGCCATGGTGGTTCTTAAGGCTGCTTTTCCCTGAGAATGACTGGAGGCACCTTTTCATTGGTGGAGGCAGAGGAATCTGTGTTGGGGGCATCTTCATCCATGCCATTTTCGTTTGCTGACTCCGAGGCGAGAGTTTTGCGTTTTTTTTGCGCGCGTGCGTCTCTCCTTGATCTGAATGAGTAGAGTCCGAGACTACTAGATTTAATTTTTCCTCCATTTGAGGAGCGTCTTCATTTTGATCTTCATCAGTCTCGGGTAAAGGGTAAAAATTTAGGAAGCCGGGCCATTCAAGCTCGAACTTCTTAAGGAGTTTCTTTATGAAGCCGAATGCCAGTCCTTTATCTAGAGAGTCTATAATGGTGTCAGGATCTATCATGTTTGATAGCCATTTTAGCTTAAACTTCCTTTGAAGTTTATTTACTAGAATTAACGTTGGCTCTTCATCCAGAGAATCTGTGAGGGCGTCCAAATCTAACTCATTCATCATCGACGATTTGGGTATGAACGCAAGTAATTTCTGCAAATATTTGGATCTGAAATAAATGTGCTAACAATGGCGATTCTAACGGCTGTTAGGCCTAACGAATCGCCCTTGTTGCAATTACAGTCCACTTACCTTTGCTGCTGTTCTTAAATACAGTACGATCCGTAATTTAATAACCTTAATCACGTCTCTGCTAGTTAATCTAGCAGATACACTACAAAACCAAAGTTTCTCATATTAGATTAACACTTTCTACCGAGAAGAAAATCCACAACCGTATATAAACGTAAACTTCCTGTATATATCCTGCTCATAATATATCAACTCATAACAACTCCCTTAAGAGATGTCTCACTGCTTTACATTCCTTAAGTCCTTATAAGGACTGGCTTAAAGGGACGAAGCAAGAATGCTTTTCATCTTCCCCGTTATCTGTAGAGGACTGTATAGGGATATAGGGATAAGGTGTTATTGAGCTATTAAAGCTCTGATCATGGCAGGAGGGTAACAGCAATAGCCCAACCACAGTTAAAACTTCATTAGCTACAGCATTGCCATCCATTACCCTCCAAGGGTATTTTGGATTGAATGAATCAATCACCGCATTTCACGGTCGATTGATTCCTCTCTCCTGATTCTCACTGCTTTACAAGTGTACAATGTGATGAATAAATAATTAGTATTATAATTTTCATAAGGTGTTGGAACAATTCCTCCAAATAATTTTAATATATTCAAGTTTTAAAGAATTTTTAAAAATATTTAATTTTTTTATAATATTTTAATATTTATTTTATGTTTTTAAATAATTTAAATTAAAAAATAAACCTATGATTTTAGTAAGAAACGCAATCAGATCACACAAATATTAATTTATTATTATTATTTAAATATTTATTTAATAAATATTAAATAATAAATATAAATAATATAATAAAAAATAATATTTTTTAAAAAATAGTAATACTAATTTATTGATTGCTAAAATATTTACACATATAATAGACATCTTGAGTGACACTGCAACTTATAATTTTACAAAATTCAGCTCTGAGTGCTGCATTTTCTGCATTGATTTCAACTAAAATTTTTAATAATATTTTTTGCCTCCATATTATGTATTTACAACACATGTTCCTCTAACGTTAACAATAAAGATTATTCAGAATTTTTTGTTTATATAATTTTTTAATTATAAGAATAATTTATTTTATTATTTTTTCATGTTACATGAGAGTATTATGTTAATGATATTATCACTTAATAATTAGTATCTTCTTTATTGTTGTATACTTTACAAACTGTTTTATTACATAATCTGCTTCTTTGGTTATAAGGATTACGTGTGGTTGAGTGAGGCGAGTTAATCCCACCTGCTTCGAAGCTTGGGTTAGCTTTTGTGAAGAGAGTGGGATTTAGGCTTCGCTATTTATGTTGTTGTTACTGTTTATGTATGGAATGTTGTCATTGGATACTAGTGATTTGTGATGTGTATATTAGTGTTAATTGTATATTAACTGTGTTGATATATTTTCCAGAGTTCGTTTTTTAATGTTCTGTAGTTATATATGTGTTTTAAATTTCTTGGTAGGTTGTTGAGTTGCGTGGGTATCTGACGTGATCTCACAAAAGAATCGTATGAGTTGTTGAAGGGTGTGGGGATGTAGAGAGTTGTTGTAGGTCGTGTTATACGATATGTGTCTCTGTTGTTTCGATAGGTGATGTTGAAGTAATTCCTTGTTAATGTCATGTAGTATTTCAGGTATTTAATGCTCAGAATTCTGTGTATCGCCATGTGCTTGTCGGATATTGGTTGTTGCGTGTAAGGTGTCCAGATCACTGTTGACACAATTTTCCTGTGTCATGTTTCTAATTTTGTTAGGTGGCTGTTTGATGTGTTTGTATAGACTGCTATTCCGTATCTGAGTAGGGATTCGCAGATAAAGGGATATATGAGTTTTTTTTTTTATGTTGTATGGAATAATGTCTTTTACTTGGAAGAGTTTTGCTGCGATGATCCGGAGTTTGTTGTGTAGGTATTCTATGTGTTTTGTCCATTTAAGGTGGGAATCTATATAGAGACCGAGGTATTTTGCATTTGTTACAGGTTTGATTTCGGGACATTTGCAGGTACTTTTATTATTAATGCAGCGATGTGTGTGACAGTGTATCAAAAAAAAAAAAATCAGCTAACGCCTTTTTATTCCCGTATACGGGAAGTAGGCGAGGCCATTTAGCCCTATCTAACTTTTGGAGACTGAGTGGGCAGTTCAATCTCCACTGGTACCAATCAGAGATAGATGGCCCAAGGCTATCACTAATTAAGCGGTTCGCAGTGAAGAGAGACGGCTCAAATGTGTGCCGCCATCTCGTGGTCTCTAACCCTAACACAATATATTTAATATCTGAAATAATGTGGGTCGATTTTCTTGAGTTTACAGGACGAAAAACCCGAGTTTCCGGGAGGAAAAACCTGCTTGCCCGTGCCAGAGATCGACGAACTCGGGAACCGGTCGAAAAAAGGCTTAGAAAAATTTCCTCTAGTCGCCGACTAGACTCGAAACCAAGTCTTCCTTCGTGCGGCCAAGCGCCGTGGTATGCAAACGCCACATCCACTGAGCTACACAGGCTCTCATGTGACAGTGTATCTTATGTGTATAATAATAAATATTTATTATTTAAATAAATTTAAAAAAATAAAGTCTACATGATTTTAGTAAGAAACGCAGCCAACTCACAAATGCATTATTTTATTATTATTTAAATAATATATGTGTGAGCTGGCTGCGGTTCTTACTAAAATCGTGTAGGTTTATTTTTTAATTTATATATATGTTGAGTAGAAGTCACATGAAATCCAACAACGCACAAACACACGTCACACATGCATACAGTACGTGTTTGTTTATAGAGAATAAACGAGTGGTAATTGGCTTCGCCATCTTCGCCATCATCATCATTAACCCTGCCTTTGCTTACTTTACAGGTGGAAGACAGTTCCACCTCGCAATCTCGAATCTTCACTTTTAACGTGGTCTTTGAACCAGAAGCTACCCAAGAAGATGTTTTTGAATACTGTGGCCTCAAGCGACTTATTGACATGGCCCTGGATGGGTAAGTATTATTACATATGCGTCTCTGTCATCATACAGGGAGGCTTTCGCTTATAAGGTGGGGGGCGCAGCTATGAATTGGAAATGTAGATATATATATAAAATAATGAACAAATATCATTAGTATATAAATTAATATAGAAAAATTTTAATAACCAGATAATGCTAAATATTTTTTAAATATATATATCTAAACACCCACTTAAAGAATTCTTAAATTAAAATAAAGTGATAATTAATGTAGGGAATTGTAGGAAGTTGTTAACCTCCACGTCGAATGGATCAATAGCTATGAATTCTCTATGAATCGAAGAATAATAACAAAAAGGGCAGAAAATAAAATAAGTGTTTCAGATTAGAAGTGATGCAGCCTTTTTACAATTCTGTTGAAATAAATATCGTACAACGTAAAAATATTTTTTTGCAATTGTTTCTTTCTAGGTTTGCATGTACAGTGTTTGCTTATGGGCAGACTGGAGCTGGAAAAACGTACACGCTAACAGGAATCCAGGTGAGAAAGACACCAGTTTGAAGTTGATTTTAGTTCATTACGATTCAAATTTCATTACAAGAGATAAGTGATTTTGAATTTTATGAAAATGTCAGGTTAATTTTTTAAAATTCAAAACCAATACGCCCTTTGGGATAATAATAAGTATTTGAATATCTGGACCGGGTATTTGATCCTTTATAATACGCACTGTATATAGTTTAACTTAAGTCTCTTTTTAGCGTCTTGATTTTTCGAATAGTAGTGCATCCAGTAGAGTAAAATGGAATTTATGGCATGGGCCTAGTAGAGTCGCACGTAAACCACAAATCTCTTTTCAGGGTCCAAATAGAATGCGTAATGGTTTACGTGATATAGAATTTTGTTTAATGGGACATAGAATTGCCCAGTTGTTTTGCCATAAGAATAATTTACACATTGACTTGCTGTATGCTTTTTATGCTGAGGTCTGATTGGATACTGGGAGACGGTAGAGTCTGTGGGTAGGCGGGTGTAAGAGGTAGGTATTGTATAGTTATTTTAGGTGCTTGTTTGCTGCTTAGGCATTTAATGATATAGTGTATGTGGAAGAGTGTTTGAACAGGATAAGTTGAGGAGATGTTCACAAGCCTGTTTATGATTACGTTCAAGTCTGTTTATAAACAATGTAACGCTACTTACTGATCTTTGTGTATGGATTATGCGAGTGTGTCATCTGTTTAATTAGATATGACTGTATAACTGTGGATTGGTTACATCGTTTACAAAATGTTGATTAAACACGATAATAAATTTGCCCTTTGGGGAATGCTGCAAGAACCTTAGTTCTCCTGCTGTATGTGTCATTCCTTTTTTGTGTAAGTTTGTGCTGTCAAAGGGAAACCACATGAATATGGATTAGACATGGTCATTACGAAAACAATGTTCCAACATAAAAATGTGCACAAATTCACATGGAAAGAAGAGGCAAGGAATAAGAAACGTCTCATTGACTATGTTATTGTTGATAGTGATGTTGTCTCCCTGGTGCAGGACACCAGAGTGTACAGAGGATTTGAAATTGGAAGTGATCACTATTTAGTCTTGAGCAGGATAAAATTGAATTTTATATTGAAAATAAGAACATGTAAGAAAGTCTTAAGCGAATAAAAGTTGAGCAGCTCTCAGATGTGAACTGTAGACTAAAATACTCAAAGATTATTGAAGAAAAACTAAAGCAGAAAACATTGGCTGACTTAGCCAGCCAGGCATACATTAAAGTTATTTACAATCACCAAAAAAAGTATCGACAGTTCCTAAGAAATAAATCCAAACGTGAATTCAAGAAGACTTTGTTAAGAATACAGAAGGAAAATATCAGTCGGAACAAATTGTTCTAGAAGTTATTTAAAAAACTGAATTAAATTTTTTATTTAATTCAGGTAATTCGTGTAAGTTAAGAAAACCTATAAACTATGCAACAAATACATTTTATAAAAGCATAAAAACTACAAATTGTACTTAAACTTCATTGAACGTAATGCATAAATGTTTTAGGCAAAATAAAAATAAGCGCATATTTTAATATTTTATAGCACGAGGATTTGAGGATTGGTTAATAAACACTGCTTTTGTCGTGTAATCACCTGATGCATTACTACAAAACAGCAGAGTAATTCTACCTTTGGAAACTTCGAATCCAGGAGCCGAGCTTTCATTTTTCGAAATATAAGTGCGTTTTTGCACTTTTTTCCAACATAACCCGGATTCATCCTCACTGAGCACTGGTCTGCACTATAAATGTTTATAAACTTTGAGAGTTTTTTGTTTAATAAGATTTCCATCCATAGGAATTTTCTTTGAGGTGCAATCTTCTATCGAAATCATTAGAGATGTCTCCATTTTCCCATTAGAATATCGCGTACACGAGCCACGCGCTTTGCACTTACCATTGACCCAGCAATAAACACTTTCTCGGATTTTATGTTCATTTTGTTTGATTGTTCGAATTGTTGATTCCTTTAAATTCAAAGTCCCTGCAAAAACTTCTGGTTTTTCTCCGTTTTTCAAATGATCCAAGATGTTGAATATTTTTCTTCGAGAGAAATTAATTTTGTTTTCAATGTTGGTTTTTCCCTTTCATTGCAGTTTGTGGCCATTACTAGAAAAATAATTTTTTAAACAAAAAAGCAAGCATTACATATTGTGTGTAACTCACCAGAAAATAAAGTGCTCAGCTTGAGAAACACACTTATGATTTTTAATGCTCTTTCCTGCCAGAAACGAGGACAATTTTCAACAATAAACGTTTTATACGGTAAACAATTGAGGTACATACGTGCTAAAGGGTAGTTCCCCTAATATAAATTCGCTACTTATAATTACATGCGCGATACGAGCAGATTGCCAATTTAACGAAGTAAAATTTGATTTTTAAGTTCGCGCGTTGAGAAATATATGTAAAGATAAAGGGATTACTACAGTTTGTAGACCGTCTTATATCGAAATCGCGTTGTATAAGTACCACATTATATGAGGGTCACCTGTATTTGATCGTACTCAGATATGGAAGCAGAAAAGTTTCTACTCCTTGGCTGCGCTACGTAATCCTGAAGGCCTGGTCAGAGGGTTGAATTCCAGATGCAGAACTCTCACAGTCCCCTCTATAAAAAGTGAAATAAATTTGAAGGCGAGAATTAATGAGGAATTTTTCTACTTAGAAAAGGCTAAGAAAATTTGTGGAAGAGAGCTGGCTTCCGCCAAATGGAGGTTGTCAAGATCAGATTTTTCGCTTTAAAAGAAATAGTTGAGAAATCCTGTAAACACTGACGAAGATTTAAGTGTTGTTGATCAGGAAAAGGTATATGACAAGGAGCGAAGTTGTTTTTATTTTATTCTTGTGTGGGGTTCCCCCCGTTCCTTGACAGCCCTTAGGACTGTCGAGGACTCAACCTCCTAATCCCTCATTAGGAGGTTGAGTCTTCCTAATGAGGGATTAAGTACTATATCCTATGACTGTAGCCTGTTTGTTCACGAGTCCCGTTTGCAAGCTTACGGGATGAAAAACCCCGGATAAACTGGGGGGAAGAAACCCTACTGTCCACGCCCAACACCGGCTAACTTGGGTATGGCTAAGGAAGATCCTTGAGCTCCCACATCTCCGACAGGAATCGAACATAGGACACTCCTTCCCCAGGCATATGGTTGCGAAGCGCACAGCCACTAGATTAACTACGCGGACAAGTGAAAAACTCATTGGAATTCTATAATTCCTAATATAATTTAATGTAAACAGGACATTATACGTGTACTGTGCAATACATAGTCTATATGTAAGTTGTTAGCCAGCAGTTAGCATTGAAGGAAGTAGAGGAAGATGTAACATCAGGGGTAAGACAAGGATGCACATTATCTCCACTCTCATTCATGATCAATCCGGATCGCATTTTGAAAAAAAGTGGCATCAAACCTGATATTAGAATTGGAGATGGTAGCGATTTTTTTTTTTTTTTTTTGTGAAATAGTGTTTTACTCTGAAATCAATCCAAGACCAGCCTCGAAAGAATTCCTTAATAAGCTCACATTGGGTTTGACGATTGATAATAAGTCAATCACTTGGCCAATCAAGCAAGAAATTAACGGTAACAAAAATTAACAAAATTAAAAGAGAAAAATATAATAAGAAATAATACAATAGTAATTAAGGCGTTCACCATCAAATTTTTGATATGTAACCCGAAGGGATGTGCAGGATACTACCGATACTATTAATTGATTAAGTTTACATTATTATTAACTTCCTGTCGGCAATTTTCCTATAGAATAGTCTGATAGGTGTTGTCTATCAAACCTCCAACCGCCAGACCTAATATTTCGATCTTCTAAGGTGCTTCCAAACGCATCAGTAGACCTTTTGGTCTTCCTCCAGTTAGCATTCTTCTTGCTCATTCTTGAATACAAACGATGTCAAGTTCTTTCCTAATATCCTCGTTTTTAATATGATATTGCCATTGATGCCATCTGTTTACGCCTATAATCTTTCTCAGGACTCTGATATCTGTGGTCTCTAGTCTTTGGTCAAGTGTTTTACTTCTGACCCAGCTCTCAGATCCATAAGTTAAAACTGGTTTGAACACTGTCTTGTATACAGCTAATTTAGTGTTCTGACTAATTTCTCTCTTGTTCCATATGAATTTATTCAGTTGACTTCCTACCATACCAGCTTTGTCGATTCTGTTGTCTATTTCCATATTAAATTTATCAAACTTCAGTAAAAATCGTGCCTAAGTAGCTGAAATGTTTTACTTGTTCCACAGGTTCTCCATTCACAACACAGTTGACATTTTCAATGATTCTGCCTATTTTCATTGTCTTTGTCTTTTTATTGCTGACCGTCATACCAAACCTATTACAACAGCTATTCAATTTATTCAGAGAATCTTGCAGACTTGTAGCAGATTTATTTAGAAGTATAACATCATCTGCATAAAGCAAAGAGCTGAAATTAACATCTCCAATTTTGATATCAGGTTTAATACCACTTTCCTTCATAATGTGATCCATATAGATAATGAATAACAGAGGGGATAATGTACATCCTTGTCTCACACCAGATTTAACATTAAACCATCTTCCTGTACTTCCTTCAATTCTAACTGCGGACTCACAACTCAAATAAAGACTAAGTATTGCTTGATATAATGCCCCATTGACACCATATAACTGCAATGTATTGAATAGCTTCTCTCTTGGCACCTTGTCATATGCCTTTTCCAGATCGACAAAACTTAAATACAGATCTTTGTTATATTCTCATGCTTTCTCGACTATTTGTCGTAAAGTGAAGATCTGATCCTGATAGCCTCTATTTGATCTGAATCCAGCTTGTTCTTCACCAAGCTTATCTTCCACAATTCTTCTCAACCGTTTCTCAAGTATACTTGCATAAATCTTGCCAGGAACACTCAGTAGGGAAATACCTCTGTAATTCTCACATTCAATTTACGAGAGCTCTACTACAATCATCTGGAATTCGATCTTCCGAATTACACTTCATAAATTACCCACAGAATTAGATAATTAATGTTTCAAATTCCTTTTTCATTTTCATCCAACCTAAATTTGGATAAAGTTTCACCATTTTTCATCAAAAAAGTTTTCATCTGCTCAAAGAAAAAAAAAATACACTAATGTAACAGAACGCCTATGAAAGAAATATGTATACATATTTCCCTTTCCATTTATATTTATATATTCCATTTATTTATAATTTCCATATATATTTCCATATATATATATATATATATATATATATATATATATATATATATATATATATATATATAGATTCCACGTTTCTGTATTCTTAAGTAGGACTCTTTACTAGTTATTAAATATTTCCATCGTGTATAGAAATATATAGAAATATAGATTCCACGTTTCTGTATTCTTAAGTAGGACTCTTTACTAGTTATTAAATATTTCCATCGTGTATAGAAATATATAGAAATATGTTTCCATCGTGTATAGAAATATATAGAAATATGTTTCCATCGTGTACAGAAATAGAGATTCCACGTTTCTGTATTCTTAAGTAGGACTCTTTACTAGTTATTAAAAGGTGTCGTTGATTCTCTCAAGTTATACAATTAATTTCGTGAATTATCATAAATAATTATAAAAATATATTAAAATATTTAGGTTAAAATGGAATTTTATAAAGAAATATGCTAACCAGACTGTAAAACTAAGTAAACTTTCATGAGGAATTTGACTGTAAGATTGCCACATGACGAGAAGCAGAATAAATATCCCTTTCCACTCACTTTTATCTCACACACACACACACACACACACACACACACACACACACACACACACACACACACACACACACACACACACAGAGTTGGATGTTTTGGTCTCATACTGGAACTTTAGGAGACCCTAATTAGTTATGTAGAATAACAATAGGAATATTATACTCTCATAGCATTAGCTAAACCATATGTCTAAGCAGATAAAAGTGATGGCGTGCACCTGATAGTAGTTTTTATTATTTTGCAGTCTGTTTTCCGTCAAAATGCAAAAGGAGATTTATATATATATATATATACTGTATATATATATATATATTTTTTTTTTTAATTAATTAATTTTTTTTTTTTTTTTTTTTTCAGGGAGATGACTGCTCTCATCCGGGAGACAGACAAGCCCCAGGTATCGTACATTTAGCATTCGCGTATCTGTTCAACCAGATTCAACAGAGGTCCAACCAGGAATACATCGTCCAAGCCTCTTACCTGGAGATCTACAAGGAACAGGTGATAGTTTGTTCCGCTGTATTCGTAACTGTGGAAATATTTCGAAAAATTATATTTGAAACCATAACATTTAGTGGTATTTGCATTTATATAAAATAAATCTTGAAAAACCTTTTCACTATCCAAATAAAAGGTACCACTCCTTACACCATAACTTCTGTGAATAATACGACAGACAGCTCCCGTCATATCGTGATCCTAAACCTAACTGGTATAAGTTGGCAATTAAATGACCCTTATGATGATCTTGCTTGTGACGAAGTAGCGTTATGATATCAGCAACTTTCACAAGGCTCCATGTCCATTTGTTCCCAGTCCTAGCATTATATGTGCAGATAACAAACGCGTATTCTTTGGCCGAATTTTTCTTTCAAGAATAAAAAAAAACTCGACTTTTCTGAAGGAAAAACCTTTTGCGACATTCACACGAGACTGGCAAACTCATGTTTAGCTAAAAAATCCTTATAAAGGTTTTCACGTCCTAGACAGGATCGAACCTAGGTCTTTTCAAGGATGCTATTATTCTTTCGATGGTACCAAGAAGATGTATTTCTAAGAAGGTATTTTTCTACCCTGAAATTCGTGATTTTCATCTCACAAAACCTGCATTTAGTCCAAGAATGTAGACATTCAACATCTATGAGAGATTGTGGGTTGAAAGCTATTTATTTGGCCATAACGATCGGAGAAACAGGAAATCCATCTTATCATTTTTTTTTTCTCAGTTGATACAGGATTTTCGATTGGAATTCCACTTCAAAAATCTTCATTCACATGACAAGACAACGCAAAATAAAAATAAAGTGAATAAAATGGCGAAAAACAATAATAATAAAACTCATAATATTATACCTTATTTTGTTTAACTTAATACAGCTGCAATACAAGCTATGTGTTGAATTGTCTTAAGAACAGCGAATTGAAAATAAATAAAAAGAAAGAACGAAAATTAAACTTAAAAATATGAAGCGGCATTGGGCTAAAGAACGGAGGCAAGTCTAGTCGTTTTATTAAAAATGGTGACGTGCGTAGCTGTTTTCTGTTGTGTTGGCCACAAAGCGCCATCTATTATGTGTTGCCGAACGAAACGCATCCGTGAATTAAACAGTGGATTTATTTTTAAGATCTTTGTTGTGTTTAGGTGCCCGAATATTTGTGAAACAAAACACGCTTTGATTAATGTGGTACAAAGATTGAAAATGGAAAGTAATGTGTGGCTTCAAGGGTAAATTTTAGATAAATAAATGTTAAGCAATATTTGAAACAGCAGACGATAATACTGTATATCTTAATGTGATAAAGCTACAGCATTACCGTCTGCGTCACGTAATAATAATAATAAATGTATATATAAAAATCGTGAACTTAAAATTAATTTTGACTTTAACCACAAATTAAATCCTTATTTCCTCCTGACTGTTTCTGCATTTATTTAATTTGATACGAAAATCGATATTCGTTTCCTTTTAAATATTTAAATAAAATTAAAATGCGTATTTTTTACTATATATTCATTCGTATAACTGTCACATTAACGGACAAATACAAGATAGAGCGAGAAAGAAAGCACCTGTCCAATAATCTAAGAAAGCAAATCTTACTAGCAGCTGATTTATACAACCTATTTCCTTCACGACCATTAAAGCAGGTGCTTTATTTATTTATTTTTTTTTATTTTATCTTGGGATTTCTTACAAAGTCCGTGGAAAGACAGTTGAGCAATCTAATATTAAAATAGTCCTCACTAGTTTAATACATGACGTCATACGCGTTTTATGCAGGGATTGTGGGAAAATATTTACAAATGTCAGGCGATGAAATGGATCGGTATAGGCCTTTCAATTGGGTTTTAATAACTTAATAGAGGAACAGTGTGGAATGAGGGTGGCTCTTTATAAATACTCGTTACCGTATCGTATGCTGCTTCTATTGCAGGTTCTAGACCTTCTTAATCCTTCAACAAAAAGTCTCGCTGTAAGGTGGTCCAAAGATAAAGGATTTTATGCCGAAAATTTGTTTGTTGTTGAATGTGAAGATGCTGGAGACCTGGAGGGAGTTCTGGATGAAGGTGCGTATCTTTTACTCTCCTTTTTTTTTTTTTTTCATCATAAATGCGTTGTATTGTTCCACATAAAGGTATTCTGAGATGGCACAAAAATGTGATTATTTAAAATTCAGGCCATTCTTTTTCTTTCTTTTTTTTTTTTCACAGGACGAAAAAATCGTCAAGTGCGAGCTCATAATATGAACGAACATTCGAGCCGTAGCCACACGATCTTAATTTTGATGTTAACGTCTGAATCCCGTGACCCAGATGATGATCAAACAAATTTCATCCGTCGCTATGGCAAACTATTTTTAGTCGACCTTGCAGGATCGGAAAAAACAAAGAAGACCAACAGCCGTGGAGAAACACTTAAAGAGGCAAACAATATCAATAAATCCCTCCTAGTTTTAGGTAAGAAATTACACGCAAAGTAATTCATCTTTAAATGTGTTAAAATAATATGAAAAAAAGCTGACAGTTTCATTTTCATGTGTGCATGAATGTCACCAGCGAAAGGCTTTAAACTATGGTTTGACTAAGGGGTTTACATAATCCAGAAAGCCATTAAATATCGTTTGACGCTACATTCTGAACATAAAAGCACTTTGTTGCTCTTTTGGCGTGAATACTTAGCCATTTGTTTACTTATATATAGTTAGACATATTTCTTAGACATGTTTTCAATGCTTTAACAGTCATTGCAATGTCGCCACCTACCGGAAAAATATGAAACCATATTTAGGAATTATCTTTCGTTTTGTATTTTATTTCGTATTATTTCGTATATTTTATATTATTTATTTTTGTATATTTCTAAAAATGTTCATAACAATAATAGAAGAAAATCTTTCTGCAAAGTAAATATAATATTATGATTTTAAAAAAATTTAAGGTGTATGCAATATTTTTTGAATTTTTAAAAAATTTTCACAGATCTATAAAATAAAAACAAAACGTTTTTTAAAAATATTAGTTACATTACTATTTCTGAGAAAAATATGCAAATTTTTCGATAAATGAGGAAATTCGCGTAAAAACAAATATACGCGATGTCACTTCCAATTCGAAGTATTGTTTTTTTTAAAATAGATATAGGGAAACATAGCTTGCTGTCTACTTTCCTGATGCGCCTAATTTTGTGTAATGAGGATTTTTTTTTTTTTTTTCCAGGAAACTGCATTTCGGCATTAGCTGACCCCAGGAAGCGTAATGGTCACATACCATTCCGAGATAGCACTCTGACCAAGTTGCTGGCCGACAGCTTGGGAGGTGGTGGAATGGCATTGATGGTAAGATCCTTTTTAACCAGCATTATCAGCACATTCTTATTTTTCAAGTAATGCCCATAACGTTGACAATGTAGTAGTTGGCTTTTTAAAGGTTGGAACAGCTGGATGTAGTTTTTGTAGCGGTCCTCTCTGTCCTTGGACTGAGATGGAAGAAAATGAAAGTTTTTGGTGTCAGTTTGCAATGCGACGAGTGATTTGGACATTAATTGTAATGTCCAAAAATTGTAAATCCATTCCTTTAATTACAATTAAAGGAATGGATTTTATTTTTAAGTAATTTTGAATTATACCAAACTGTATAATTTTATCGATAATAAACAATATTTTTTCATGTTTAATTTTTTTTTAATTTGAAGCTTTGTCACTCCCAGGTAACAAAAACATACTAAGAGAAACTTCACCATCAGCAATGAAATTCTCGCTAATAGCACGGAATGTCTGGATTTATTTGACTACAACGTAACTCCACCATCTCTCGATACAGAGGGAACAAAGAAACATAATTTGGTAAACCCAACATTGGACCCCCCCCCCGACAGAATATGTTTTACACCATAAAGCAAAAGATAATCCATGTCATTACATCGCAACAATATCTCGAGATCAAGAAAAACTGTCAAAACCTAACTTTATTTTTGATCTTAAAGCGCATGGAAAGAAATCTTAAATGAAAATTGGATAAATGAACTTTTTTACGATGCAGAAAAGCGCCAAATGAATAATCTCCAGGTTGTCTGTCTGCGGTCGTTCTTGGGAACTCAGAAAGGGCAAAGAAGCGACAATCAATGATTAGGATCACGGAGGAAAAACCATTAAAATGATTGGAAAAGGTGATGAGTTCTTCCCACAATAGAGAACATGTAGAGAATTGCAATAAATAAATCATAAATATGACATCACCCTATGAGAGAATTATGACACAACAATAAACTACTGTTATGTAGAATTTGCTCTCTCCTTTATATATCGCAAAGACAACTGCCAATAAATGGTACTTAGTGGGGTATGTCCCTTTAAAAAGAGGGAGGGGAACAGCAGCTTCAAATTTACATTATTATAGATTGTCTAGGGTTTCGATGGTGTAACACTTGAGATGAGAATCCTGAAGAATCAAAATATTTATCGACAAAATTTTTTATTTGTATTTAATTTCATTTTTTTATGTTTTTTTTTTCTCGTTTAGATTGCCTGCGTTTCACCAAGTAGGAGCAACACATCAGAAACACTGAATACTCTAAGGTACGCTTCGAGAGCAAAAAGAATTCGAACAAAACCCATGGTGAGGATGGTAAGTAGACTCTTAAGTTCATCTCCGTCATTGCCCGATCTTAGTATTTCATCTTAAATAAGGCAGTGTTTGTCTTTTCTTATCATGTTTTCTATAGAGAAGCTGTTTAATATGTAAAGTGAATAGTTCGTAATGCTACCTATGAACAAGCGATCCTATGTTTTGTTTTTGAAAACGAAATAGGAAGTTTGTGACAACACAGAGTATGAAAACGCGAGCTTTTTAGTCCATACTATCAGAAATCCATCAGAAATGATGGATTTTTTTTTTTTTACTTCAGGATCCCCGTGAGCAGTTGATCATGAGCCTCAAGAGGGAGGTGAGGCTTTTGCGAATGGAAAACAATTTTCTGAGGACTCAGGTGAGCATCAAACATTATTTCTCGGTTCTTCTTCTTGTCTGAGTCACTTGAGAAATCTATTTTTACGCTGGATTAATTAATCTTGTTATTTCTATTTCTCCACAGCTAAATATGAACAACGGTCTTAGCAATCTCAGCAATCCTCACCCAAGAGGAAGCATTTCCCTTGAAGGTAATTTAGTTATAAAGACAGATGCTTATTGTTTTTTTTTTATATAGGATAATGCATTAGCATTTAATTGCGACATTTTGAATACAGTGGGAGAAATCTTAAATTGTAAACACATCTGATGACTCATTCAGCGGCTTCCACTGAAGAATCTCCTAATTGAAATGGATTTAATAGCCTCTTTACATAAATTCCGATTGCTTAAGCTACTGACTGGCCAAATGGCAGATCATGTCGGTGAACATAGTGGCGAATGCACTGTCTTGACACCAGCTGGTATTCATCATCATCATCATCATCATCATCATACGTACCAAGGATTTAGGCCTAGCGTGGCCTGTTCCGACCTTAGAAGTCATCGTTGAATCGTTTAAGAGGACGTCCTGGTTTTCTTTTTCCTAATGGCTTGTATTTTAAGGCTTGTTTTGGTAATCTTTCTGTTTTCATTCTTTGAACGTGTTCCATCCATTTATGTTTATATTTTTTAATTTTTTCTATTACTGATTCTTGGTTTAATTCTTTCATAATTTCTTCATTTCTTTTGTGATCAAATAGGGTATACTTTGCAGTTTTTCCTCATAAACTTCATTTCCGCTGTTGTTAATCTTTGTTTGTCGTTTTGTTTTATTGTCCAGATTTCGCTTCCATACATTAAAACTGGTAGGGCTAATGTATTGTATACTTTTAGTCTGGTTTGTTTTTGTACTGGGTTTGGTTTAAATATAGAGTTAATTAAACCTGTTATTTTTGAATATTTTGCAATTTTTACGTTTATATCTTTTTCATTTTCATAAGTGATCATACATCCTAGGTAGTTGAATGAATTCACCTGTTCTAAGATCTTGTTATCTAGTACTATTTTAGTTCTTGCTGGATCTTGTCCTTTAAAGGCCATAGTTTTTGATTTTTCCGTTGATATTTTCATACCATAATCTTTGGATATCTCATTTAGATTTAAAATAGCTTTCTGCAAGTTATCTTCAGAATTTGTAATTATTATTTGGTCGTCGGCAAAGAGGAGAGTGTTTAAGTTTACTGTAGGAGAAAGTTTAATTCCTTGATGTAAATTTTTACTCCATTTTATTATTATTTCATTTAAGTAGATATTAAAAAGAATTGCTGAGAGGGGACATCCCTGTCAGACCCATTGGTTTATCTCTCTTGTATATGATAGCTCGTGATTTAATCTTATTTGTATTTGATTATTTTCAAATATACTTGTGATAGCTTTTAGGATATTATTTGGTATTTGTCTTTCTTTTAATATGTTAAATAAAATGCTTCTTCATGGCATCATCATATCACAGTATTCATAGCATCTTGAATTTTCAGTTAATTCTCTGAACAAGTTTTGTTTATAAAGTAAGTTCTCGTTCATGCTTATAAACGGAAATGAATTAATGTAAATAAAATATAAATCCCTGCCACCTTTTTATCTTCCGAAAGGCAAACTCCTTTATCATCTTGTAGAGGGTCAGTTCATTCCCATGGCATGTACGGGACAGGGAATGTTCCTAATTCTAATTATTAATTGTATGTATGTGTGGGTGGGAGAACATTGTGCAGTTGATTTTTCTGAGTTAAATTCTTCTGGGATATTCATCATGAGTAAAGACAACAAACTGAAAAAAGCATATTGAGATGAGATGTATTCGTAATTAAATCTTAAACAATGTTTTAATGGTGCTTAATTAGTTTAATTTTCTCAGCACTGTCTGGCAAGTCCGGGGTTAACGAAGCAGGCGTTTGTTTCCATCTTGCAATGCAGGAATTCTAAATACTAAGATTCTTAAGACGCATTTGAGAATTTTAACGTTTCTGGCGTGGTGTGTTCAAATCAGCGAGTAGAAAACGTTTCCCTTTTATGCCAAAGTTTCTTTAAGACAATGAATATGACCAAGGAAGCTTTTTTCCCCCACTTCAACACGTCAGTTTTCAGAGAAAAAATTCTACTGAGAAGCATTTACGCTGCTCTGTTTTAATCCCAGTGTGGAGAAGGAATCCCAGAAAGCTCACTGTCGAGCATTCATAGCGTGAGAACACCATCGCTAATCAAATAAAGATACAGAAAAAAGAACTGTAATAGTCTTTTGTAGTTAAACATCTCTTGGTTTAATATTAGATGAAATATTAAATTGTTTAAATGAATGAAATCAATCTATGATTAGGCCATCGCACCATTAAATGACTTCTGTTTTCTGTTTTTGGCCAGACATGAATGAAGCCGACATCAAGACCATGCTTCACCAATACATGCAGGAAAATGAAGCCATAAGGTAGGATTCAAATCTATTTATCCCTTGTTGCTTTAAACTTTGAAAAAAAAGGCGGGGTGTAACGTAACAAAATCAGTGATCATACTTCGTAACTATGGTAACGAGTATGATGCTGACATCACATTTAAGTCAATATTTACCGCTGTTGTCTTCTTCATACCGTAATAATAGTAAAATCAGTAACGATACTGGATTCATAAAAAGGGACTGAAAGTGCTCCGTCCCTTTGCATTCATTTATTTTTTTAAACTCTTTTCTATCAACTTTTTCCCTCCCCACAGAGCCGAAAACGCCCAGCTCCATGAAATGAGGGAAATTCTAACGAGGGACCACGAACTTGTCTGCAGGGACAACGAACGACTTCTCCGAAAATTAGGAGAACTGGAAAAGTAAGTTTACTAAGAAAACGTTTTTTTAATTATTCCATGAAGCCTTGCGCACCCATAATAGCTCGCCCACCATCCTACAACAAGCTGCCTTTTTGCTCACCTCAAACAGATATCAAATTAGTTATTTTTCGTTTATTATTTTCCCAATAAAATAATTTCTAAATCGTTAGATTAATATGACAAATTGAAAGCAAACAGAAGGCAATCCGAAAAGCGGTTCCTTTTTTGTCTTAAGCCATCCGATAAATCTTTTTTTTTTTTTTCTTCTCGCAATCAGAATGGGCTATCCCGTTAGGAGAGGAGAATCTCCTGCTCTGCGATCTCTTCTTGGTTCCTCGGACTCCTTAATGGACACCACCACTGCTTGGACTTCGGGATCGTGGAAATCTTTGATGGACGCTGAAAAAGAGGTGAGAGGTTAACTTTGAAGTAAGCGTTTTGTTTTCGAAAAAACTTTTTTCCTCAATACGATTTTCAGTTCAAAAAATGATACACATGGGTGCGCTGTTCCGCAGTTGTTTGTTAACTATGAATAAACCAATTGCATCGCTTAATCGTAATTCAGATACAATCTGTAACCGAGTATAACAATGGCGACTCGTCCACGCTTTCCATTTATTCCTGGTTGACAGTGGATTACGCGAGTAAAACTAAAATCCTTGAAGACTTTCTACGAACCGACAGTTTTGACTAATGGAAATACTCGAATAAAATTCGTGTAAGCACAAAAGAGTGCAAGTCCATTTGCAATCACTACACTGGTTTGTATAAATTAAGGAATAAAAGGAAAAATCGCGATAACTCAAAAACTGTTTGATGAATTTTTACGAAATTTGACAAAAAGTAGTATGATATGAAAGGCGGATAAAACCGCCTAAAAAGTGTAAATAGATAGTTTAATTCAGTAACAAATGAGCACACGAAGACAGCGGTCAAAATCAAGAGTTGAAAATGAGGTTGTCCAAGCGCCTCAATAAGGAATGTGGTCATCCTCACAGCAATACAACACTCACAGTGATGTTTCATATTGTTGGTAATAACAACCACTGATTCTGCAAAGCTCTTTCAAGGGGAGGGAGGCTGAGAGCAGCAACACGTCCACCCAGTGCATCCAGACGTGCTCAATAGGGTAAGGCAGGAGACATGGCTGGCCAGTTCACATGTTTCTTCTTGAAGATATTCGTCCACGAGCTTCGCTCTATGAGAACAAACATTATCCTCTTGTACGATAAATGTCTCCCGTATTGTGTCCAGATACAAACAAACATAGGGATCCATGACCTCATCTCTATAAGTTGCAGCATTTATAGCGTCCACCCCAAACCGTCACACTACCTCCGCCATGTGTCTTTATTTTAACAGTCAAATCTCGAGAGAACCAGGAACACGTCATCACCCTTCTAATGTCTCTGAATAGGACACTTACGGCATAGTGGCGGTGGTGTCCCCAAGAATTCCCTAAAGATGATCGACGCAATACAGACGAGAGCAATCAGACTGATTAACGACCCATCTTTTAGAACCACTCTCGAACAGGCGTCCTGCATGCACCTCCTATAAATATTTCCATGATTCGTTAGAGGTATCATCATTCATTCTTTCTCTCTCAACAAATACGCTGAGCATTTGGATAACAAAAACTAAGGTCGCAGTTCTTACATAATAGATTTTGCACCGCAGAAAGTAGTAATAGTCTAGTCAGAAAATATTTATTAACGTAGTTCAATATTGAATGCAAACGGATCCCAGAATTGTTCGAAAAATACCCTCTTATTCTCCTTACAGCTTGAAAGCAGACCCACCGACTTCCATAAAAATCCTTCTGGTATCCGAAGACCTTCCCGCCAACAACCCATGTATGTGGCCAAAACAAAAGTGGGTAAAAGGTAAGTTCTCCCCTCTCTCAATTTATATTATTAGACGAATTTTAAAAGATCGCTAAAAACGGATGATGTTCAGACCACGCTGTGCATTTTTCTTTTAAAAAGTGCTCCTATTGTGCTGCTTATCAGATTTCCCCCTTCAGATAATTCATTGATATCCTTGACTGATAATGATAGAATAATCGAGTGACACTATGGATCCTTTCACCATTTACCGGCAATGATTTAGAACACAAGTGAAATAAAGACTTCAAACCAGGAGATGAAGCCAAATCTAATTTAGTTGGGCGAGGATCTTTTACCGATTTCTTTCGCGTTGAAAATTCTCGCTAAAAACGGTTCCCGATTTTGGCCATTTGACAAAACTTTCGGGTTCGAGACCCGAACCTAACCTTAAAATGGATTCGGTAGCAAAAGGCGGATATCTCCGACTTCCTGGTATGATGGTAAAGGATTCCCATCCACAAGACAGAACACTTTTTGTTTCTTTTTTTAAAATTCTTTGTAATAACGCTTTTCATTTGCAGCATGACAGACATTTCGGAAAAGAAAGAAGAAGCTCCGAAAAAAGAGAAACTGCAGAGAAGGAACTCTTGGGGAAGCGGCATCCCCCTTCGTGTGGACAGAATGCAAAAAGGTCAAAAGTCTCCTTCCAGCAACGTCCCTATGCCACCGTCGCCATCATCGAACGAAGAGTCGTCCGCGAACGGAACGCCAAATGGTCACCCAGCACGCACCCCACCTCAGAAGTTGCCTCCGCTGATGTCGGTGCTGATGCCGAGGAAACACATGCGGAAAGGTTCGGGAAAGACCAAAGTGCCGAAAGGTGAGTAGAAGGTGGAATTCGTGACCAGGAGAGAGAGAGAGAGAGAGAGAGAATGGGTTTCCTTGCCGATTTATAAACTGGACAAAAATACCCACGTGAAAAGAAAATTCTAAATTATTAAAATAACTTTCCGAAATAAAATATTTCCTTTACTTTCTTTCTTAAACTGATTCTCTCTAATTTTAAGTTGGATCACGAAGAAAAAATAATCTCTCTCACCCTTAGAAAAACTGTGTCTTCAAATTCCGAAATTGGAGTTCCACTGGAGTTCCCTAAATTCGACTTTTTGCGGTTTTATATTTGAACGAGATTGTCAATGGAAAAAAAGAGGGAAAGTTCTGCTATTTTAGCAGCATTTTTAAAAGAACAAAAAGTTTCATAGTTGAAAACTCATCCCGTTCCAGTAAGGTAACAAAATATGACGTGGAGTAAAGTGGCCCAATTCAAGTAATCTCCGTACGTTTGATTGTCAGCATTAGTAACACTGGCATCTACCAGTGCTGTGTCTGAAATATGGACTCGAGGAGCTGATTGTAATTTGAAGTCATCAGGGACTACTTTTCCAAACAGAATTTCAACACTAAGAGAAGTAGCATGTTTACTGTTAGAACTTGAGAATATGTTTCTTGTTAAATGCATCTAGAATCACAACAGCTGTTAATTATCGAAGTTCATTACACGCAATACTTCATTTAATAATTAAATTAGAAATTCTCTCTTTTAGGCACTGATTTGAGCCCTAACGAACTCTTTTGAAGATCGATGGCCAGCCACCCTTAGTCATCAATGAGAGCTGGCCTAAGTCGATCAATGATTTTAATAGGTATCCGGGCAACATATTTATACCATATAGTCGCTTGAGGAAATTACTAGTACGCTAAAACTGGAAACAATTTATTTAGCAAATAAAGTAATCAGGAAATAAAATCCACTTAGGGACTTGCAATTGGCAAGTCCCTAAGTGGATTCTAGTTCTTGATTATCTTATACATGGTATTCAGGTCAGGGGTATGGATTTATGATCAGCATATATCGATATAATATCTTTTTATATAAGTTATAAACTTTCTTTCTCCGACTGATCCATTGGTTTTTCCTGCTACCACAGAATTCGACTTGACCTGCATAAGGTTTGCTGTGCCATTTCGTATCGGACGTGTTTAGTTTGACAGCCAGGCCGCAGACTTAGATGCCACATGAAAAATTGTTTTAACCCCTTGAGTGTCTCCACTTGACATTTTCTAATTTAAATATTCGAATTTCTCATTTTGAATGGGAGATGACTCTTGTAAGATACGCAAAGCAACTTGTGACCAGAGCATAAACGATCAGAAACGAGTACGAGGACTGTCTACTAAAGGGTGTTCTATTTGCAGGACCTTTGAGTATGCCATATAAGTAGTAAAATAAATAAACAATCAGCATTACGAATGTGTTAGCATTCTGGACATAATTCCCTTGGTTGAAAAGACCTGGAGTTAAGGTCCATTTAGGATGCGAAGAAACTTTATTTGGGCTTTTCAGCTGAAGATAAGTTAGACAGTCTCATACGAGGTGGAAGGGATTTCTCCAAGAAACGGGTTTTTTCTCCGGCAATCAGGCCACGAAATTTACAAGCAAAACAGACCTACACTAAATAGAACTAACCACCTAATCCTAGAATTAGAGTTAGAAAATCTAAGGATACTGAGCAGGTCGCGTGCGGTTATGGGCTAGTTAGAACCAGTGATGTTATTTCTAATCGCGTGAAGCTGCAGCCCACTATACGCTGTCAGAATAAAATGGCCACAAGATTAGAACATGGGTGGTATATCAAATACCTCTCTCGGGAAAATCATGTTTAGCAGAGCACGCTGCTGATATGCTAACTTTTAAATGCAACATTCCTTGATCATCCACTGCTTGGTTAAGGTCAAATTCTGAGAAATGATAGAAAATAGTAGGGCACTGGTGACAAACAGAAATACAAGTTGTATCCCGTATTTAATGTCTAGTAGTTGTTGTTGAAAGCATAAAATGGATTAATATTTTAAGTGTAGAAAATTTAACACACTTACTAATTTACGGTTCCCCTGAAGTTGACAAATATTTGAAATATCGGGATTCAGCGCTTATTTATCTTATTTTTAAAAGTATTATAAATTCCGAATCGTCTGGAGATCAAAACATGGAAATTTTTCAAACTTAGGCCTCCAATAAATAGTCTGTTGGAACTATGTATAATTAGATAACTTATAGGCTAAATTACTTCTTAATGCTCGCATGCATTAGGCGTGCTAAGTTAACACTCCTGCGGTAACACGGAGCCATTTAAAAAAGCATTCTTTGTATTCTTACAGAAAATGGCACTTTGTCGCTCTCCTGACATTCAAAGAAATCAGGTGACAGGAAGTGACGCGGTAGAAGCAAAAATCTGATAAATTCCTTCCAGTAATTAGTGCAGCAAATGAAACATCTTTGGCCTACAGGACCAGCATGATAATGGAATAGTTTATTCTAAAAAGTTTCTAAAAAATATGGGCTCAATTGACCCTAAAAATCTCTCATCTCAACACTTCATACGTCCTCCCTCTCCCTCTGATAATGAAGGATGCATTTAGTCAAGTATTACAAGGGAGCAGTTGAACATTTAAGAGAAATAATAACCCCCTTCTTTACCTGTTGATGGCAGCCTTTCCGAATTTTGTTTGCCCTTATGAGTTGGGCCTCTTACGAAGTGAAGGTAGACAACAACTCATAAAAATCAGTCTTATATCATCTCCGAAAACTTAATAAACATCATATGAGCCTGTCCCACATAAGCTATCGACGAATTCAAATTCCATAAACATTCAAAATCTTAGTACAACAAATATCCTACTCACTCACCAAAATCAGTGTTGATAGTATCCGAAAACTCACATCGCATAATCCTGTCAGTGCATAAAACCAATAAGCCATAAATGAATTAGTGTTCGGTAAACACTGAAAAATCTAAGATTACAAATCCATTTTTTTCCATTAAGTTACTGACAGGATGGGTGAAGTACTAGTGCTTTTCATATTCTCATTTCATATTCCCACTCCCAAACAACTCTCATGAGTTGTTTGGGAGTGGGAGATTTGTGAGCAATTAAGCTCGCCCTCTGGGGGCAGTTGTGTTAGCTATGATCAGTTGAGAGAAGAATAGCCTTCGGTCTTTTGTGTTTGTAGTAATCAGCTTCATTGTAATTGACAGATTGTACGATCAGTGGGTTTGAATGTGAACTTGACTTCACGAAGAATTTTTCTGCAAGATTACGAAGAAGGGAGGAGATGTATGGAGTGCCGGTTTCTCGGTGAATCAGCGAATTTCTGATGAACCATGGTGCATCTAGGATCATCCTAAGGCATTTAGTTTGGATTCTCTGCAATTTTGAAATGTTTGATCTTGAAGTGTGACTCCATGCTGGTGAGGCGTAGGTAATGACTGGGCGTATTACCATCAGGTAAAGTAACAATTTATTATGTAAGTTCAATTTGCTCTTGCTGTTGATCAATGGGTAGAGCTGTGCTATTACTTTGGAAGATTTGGAACCAATAAGATTGATGTGCTTGTTAAAAATTAGTTTCTAATCCATTAATACCCCAAGATATTTTGTCTCTGATTGCCATGGGATCTTTTGACCAGAGAGCAAGATGTCTTCTTTAATGCAGACCTTTCTTCTAGAAAACAGCACATGGCTGAGCTTTTGAGTGGGTTCACTTGAATCCTCCAGCTGGTGTACCAGTTTTCTAGTGCAGTGATACTTCCTTGGGGTCTGCTGATTGCTAGGCGAGGGCCGAGCGACCTTGCTAGAATAGCGGTGTCGTCGGAATAAAGGGCAGTAGTGGTTGTTCTTGAATTGAGAGGAATACCTGCTACGTAAGTTGTGAAAAATATTGGGACCAGAGGGGAATCTTGAAGTACTCCAGCCAGAATTTTGCTCCTTGATGACACAATTCCGTTGAGTTTTACTTGCATGTATCTTTCACTAATATATGAATATATGAGTTTCATTAGTTTAATTGGGATATAGTTTTCAATTAGTTTGAAGATAAGGCCTTGATGCCAGACTTTATCAAAGGCCTTGGCAACATCTAAAAATACAGCAGCAGTGCGAAGGTGCCAGTTAAAACCATGGGTGATATGTTCTGTTAGTCGGTGAATTTGTTGTGAGCTTTGCGAAACGAAATTGCTCATTTGGAATTATTTTCTGTTTGTCCACTGCTGATTGTAGGCTTCATAGGATGACCTTTTCTGTTACTTTGCCGAGGCAGGAAAGAAGGCTGATAGCTTACAAATCATGGCCAACAGAATACGCCATTTCTGGCTTATGAAAATTTCCAAATGGTGGCGTTAATATCTGAGATAATTGAGTAAATACTTTAAATTTATTAAATATTAATCGAAAATTAAGCGAAAAAATAAAGTTATCGAATCGATTTCATAAATAAATTAAGTTTCGATTTTACAAAATATCTGAATATGTACGTTTTAATCTCTATTCATCTTCACTCCCGAATAGCACTTTCATAAATATGCTTGTATTCATTAACTTGGCAGTGTCAATTACGTATTTTATTTGTTCCTTAGTTTATAAAATCGCTCTTTATTTTGAATACGATTTCTCTCTCCTTTCACCTTGTCAGTGTGTGTGTGTGGGGGGGATATTTTATTTACTGGCATATCCTTTGAATATTGGGGGAGGAGGACAGTAAAATTACGAGGTACAAACCTTATATTATCTTGATTCAATATCTCAAATATTGCCTTTTGGTAGCTGCAACGAGCAGTGCTTTCTCTCATCGAATTAGAAAGGAGTGACGATACTGATTTCACATTTCTCCACCAGGGGCACTAGCGTTATGCCGATTAAATTCATGTATACAGAGTGATTGATAAACTGTAATTAATAAAAAAAATAATAAGTAAATAAGGATATGAAATTAGGCTTCACTTTGAAAAACGCAAGCTTCTATTTGACTGTTCCAAATAGCTGTATCATACTTTGAGGGGTAGATAAGAGCAAATATCTATGGAAACAAGTCATATTTCTTGCTAACCAAGACCGTTACTTTTTGAAACTGACTTTTTTAAAAGATATTTTTTAGTAAGTGTCTTTGCTTCGCTGCACTTTTTCCAAAATATTTCTAAAAAAAAAGATAAATAACATTAATTAAACCTATTATTATATTCTATTATTATCATTTTAAATTTCTGATTCGCAGGAAACGACGAACAGACCAGGAAACATTAGCCATAAGCTACCAGCTAATTTACCACTGTGTATTTTTCGACTTCTAATTATTCCTGTGTTTAAAGTGTCATTTAGCTTATATGTCTTTATCGTTTCATTCTAGAAGTTTCCCGAAAAAAAAAGCAGTTTATAATATAAACTGTGACGGACGTTGAACATGTTACCATTATTACGTAGGTTGGAGCATGATTTAAGAGGCCTCCAATTTTTTCCAGAAGCAATGGACGAAGACACGGAGCGTCTAGCTAGAGACCTGGAGCAAGTTCAACGAGCTATCAGAGGAGAAAGCCAAGTTTCAGAACAACCTACAAGATAGAGGAACATCTTTTATATTGAATAAGAAACGATTAATTGAAGAAAAGACTTCAATCGGCCAACATTTATTGAAAAACGAAATTTCCGTTTTTTTTTAAAGTGATAACGAAAACTTTGTCCGTGATCACAGTCCAGATGTTCGGTGATCCGTCAGCCAGCCAGCTTGCCATCAGTCTCTACACATATCACGTGTATTCTTATTGAAATGATGCCAAGAGTTGAACTAATCTACGCTTCAATTGAATAATTAGACTATAATTCAAATCACCCATAATGAGAAGTTCATTTTCCTCCAGCCATCGGATCTTCATTCTGTATTCACTTTAGAGCGGTTACTTTGTATGTATATATATATGAATATAGAAAGTTTTCCCTGTTTCCTTCCTTGATGACAAATTTCTATTGTAATTAACGTTATAATAATTTTAGAAATTATTTTAAGGAACTTCTATTGCCTTCTTAATATCTGCTTCCAGATACCGGAATATTAGTTTACACATTTATGCGCACTAAAATAATTTATCACTCAAGAACTGCGCATAAAAATATTTTACTATTTTACTAATTAAAATAAACAAATACGAACATAATGATATTAATTTTAGATGTTAGACAAATAAAACAGGTGTTTATTTAGATTCAAAATGCTTAGCGTAAATTGAAAAATATGAAACTAAATTAGCTAAACTTAATTTAGTATATTATTTACAGTAGAATAATATAACTGTAAACTAAGGGTAGAGAATAATGCAATATTTAAAACTTTACAATTTAAAAAGCAACACGATTACATTCTTTAATTTTGGCGAATTATTGCTGAAGCGGAGTATATTTAGAAATGAAAAGAATAATTTGCTTAACTTGAAATATCAATATAACTCTTTCCAAGAGAAAAATTAAGAATCACACAAAGATGAACGAGAAAATATCTACTTCGCACTTTCATAGTTAAATCAACGTATTACTTTCCTGTTATTCGTCACTAGGACACCACATGCCACCAAGAAATTATTTTTATCGTTGTCCTGGTGACAGCTTTTGGAATGCAGATTATTTGCCTCGTGATTTCACTTTATTTATTTATTTGTTTGTTTCGTATATTTACAGAATGAAACAGTGGAAAGTTTAATTTAAAACAACAAATTGTATACAATATTATGAATTAATGTCTAGTAAATTAAAATAAGTACGAATCCTTTTCTGTTTGCTAATGCCGATAAAACGTTTTATGTTATATGCAGTCATTATGTATTACAACGAACTGGGATAATATTCGAGAAAATTCTGTAACTCATACTAATAAAATAGAACCTTAATAAAGGAGTAACATAAAATTACAATCCCGTAATCGTTTCACTAAAAACTGTTCAGTTTCCACAAAGGAACACAAAAATATTTGCGCAATTAGTTTAATGGCAAAACCGTTAAATTAATTGCCAATTATACGAGTAATTTTTAATCGTTAAAGCTTCTAACTAGCGTCACGTGAATACAATTGTAATTTCATGTTCCTCTTGGATTAAAATTTGTGATTTAATTTTCTAGTATCCATCTCTCTCACTTCTTTTCTGGTTTTATTTATTTGTCAGTTTAATTTACAGCTGTATTATGATAATGGCGACGATCGAACTATAAATAGGTATAAATGTGAGCCATTACTTTTTATCGCTTTCTGATTGGGCTATTTCAGTAAACTGATGGAATAAATCCGCTGGCAATACTAAATTTTATTTTTATCAAATACTGCAAATCAAATATTATTATATTTACATGAAGTTGTGAAGATGTGTAGTTCGGCATTGTAAAAATAATCATTAGAATCATTTAAAAAAATAATTATAATAATAAATAGATAGATACATTTAGAATTTAGTAGTTTATTCTCCAGTAATTATAAAAACGGCTTTTTATACGGTGGCTGACAGTACGCATCTACAACAGAACGAGGATTTGTCAAGTCAAACGCAATAAAATAACAAAGTGTTTCTTCTCATTACTCAAGTTATAACGTCATTAAACCCGAGCTACAAATCTCCTCGGCTCTGACGCATTTACTGGTAAGGAGCTTCTATTTTAAGAGAAAGGGAAAAATTGGTACAGGCTGTCCTATACGGGGAGGCAGTGAAATACAGATGGGCCATCGCGTGAGACGTGAATCTGTACTCTAGCGTCGCAGACTGAGCAGAACGCAGTACTCGAGACACCTTTTCTTCAAGGACGGCCACTTCCTCAAGACGATGAGACAAACGTTCTTTGGCAAGTGATAGCGAAGACAGAGAGGTGGAATGTCTTTGAATGTCTTTTCCTTCTGAGGATGTTTCTTCCTCCAACGAAGGCTCTTCTTCGTCTTGTGACGGAGATGTCTTCTTGTCCTTAATGGATCTGAAGAGTCGCCGAATCAGAGTGCGATACAAAGATACGTTCTCAACAACCGTCTGTGTACACTTCTTCCAACATTCCTTTCCTTTATCCAAGGTAGTTTTGTGATCCTGTTGGACGCTATCAGTGCTCGGTTTATTGGCAGATTGTGGCTTCTCCTCTGCAGAATAAACAACATTAAATAAATAGCAGTAGTCCGTATTCTTAATATTAAGTGATGGATATATTTAACCTATCGTGCTGTTATGGAAATGAATTGAATAATTAAATTAATTAAAATAAATAATCATTAAAAAAAAGACATTGAAACGTAACGCACAGCGCGCATGCGCACTACGAGATATCAATACAACCAATGAATAATAAACACAACTTTATTAATTCTCAAGCCATGCAAAAATGGTTGCTACTACTTACTGCTTTTAATATTAACTCGGAGATTCTTTACGAGGTTCCCGAAGAAAATAAACGAAGGATCATCATCAAGAGAATTCATTTGTAAGCACTCTTTTTGAAGTTCCTCAAGAACACTGGAAAAAGCAATATTACAGAAAATTATATAAAATTTATGCAAAAAAAAAAAAAAGAGAAAAAAAAGGCGGAAGTTGCTAGGCAGTAAATCAGATTCGTCTGCTTAAACTCTGTGCTCGTGTTGGTCAATTGCTACCTCGTGACGTGCAGATCTGTTGTGATTTAATTGGTAGCATTTCAGCAATAAATAAATAACAAGTATTAGATCTTATTTATATTATTCTCTATAAAGTTAATCAGGAAAATATCATGTAAGGCAGAAATAAATAACAATATGCCTTAATAATTAAAACATTTTGTTTCATTCATTCAGATTTAAGCAATGCCTTGATAATGATCATAAAAAGTTAGTAACGTAACTAAAGTAGTTCGTTTATTCTCGTAATTAATTCAATTGAATTAATAGGCGAGTTCAATTAAATAATTGAACCACTATCGTATTTTGGTGAGTCTGACCAAAATGCATCAGTATTTTGCAAAACTTACCTAAATATAGCTGTTAGAAAGGACTAACAAAAATACACTATGTACCAATAATTGGCCGTATACACTTCAGCAATTTAAAATTGATACCATCAGGCAAACAGTTGTCCAATATTAGGACAAACCCTGATGTTGGGTATGTCCACCCTTTGGCTTTGATCACCTCCTGCACCATTTGAGGGAGGCTTTCCACCAATGTGCGACAGACATCAGGTGGAATTTGTCTCCATTCCTCCTTCAAAGCAGTACTGAGTTCAGCGACAGATTGAGAATATGCTGTTCTGGCCTCAATCACCGTTCCAATTCGTCCCACAGTGTTCGATGGGGTTGAGGTCAGGACTCTGCATAGGCCAAGGCAGTCGTTTAACACCCATATCTTCATATCATTCCATAACAGCTGCAGTTTTGTGGCTTGGGGCATTGTGTCTTGATAATAACACGGGTCCACTCCATAAAAACTCCACAGTGTAGGCAGCACCTGATTATCTAGAATATCAAAGTACCGAGCTGCCTTTATGGAACTATGGACAACGACCAGTGGTCCCACTCCAAACCAACTGAATGTACCCCACTCCATTACTCCACCACCAAACTTTACTGTGGGTACAACACACTATGGTAACACACGTTCACCAGGCTTCCTCCACTTCTTGTTATCAGACTGCAAACAGGTAAACTTTGATCCATTGCTAATGAGTACTGTTTTCCACTGGTATAGTGGAAATTGCCCGATACAAATCACTCTTTGTACCGGGCCAAATTACAGCCTTGTTCGTTGTTGTGATGTTTGGCTTGTGTGCCCTTGCTCTTCTGTGACAACTCCATTTACTGGTGCTCTGGAACTCATCGCGGATGTCTGTGCCAATTGTAGCCGGTTTTTGAGTGCCACCCGTTTTAACACCTTCCTGTCCCTGTCAGTCATTTTCGATGGCTATCCTCTGTGTTTTCTTGCACTAGTGATGCCAGAACTAATCCATTTGTGGATCACATTGCCAGTCGTTGATTTTGGATGCTCCAATTGTGCGGCAATGACACGTATGGACATGCCACCAATGTGACAGCCCACAATGACACCTCTCTCGAAGTCTGAATTCACGTCATTTTGCCTTACCACCTGTATTCAACTGCTACGATGGAACGCTGCTTCCTACTATCTGTACATCGGTTTTTATTAACAAACCTGGAATGTTCCATAACATCTAATAACAGGGGTGTCCGGACAATTATTGGTAGATAGTATATACCGCGTACGAATATTATTCATCACCGATTGGGTGATTTTACTGAAATTCCATACTTGAAATCCTTTCAAATATATCTGTTGGGTCTCAATTTTCAACGCAGTCCAACCACACATGCAAAACATGGTTTCCGATTACACAAAGAAATAATTTCCCTTTTGCTGAATAAAATTTGGTATTAGGGTCACTATTAAAATCCGGAGTTTCATTGCAATGGGAGTTGGCAGAGTCCCTTTGAACCTAACTAACTTTCTGCTTCCACAAAACGTATTCTTGGAAATTAAAATAAAATTCTGAAATGTAAACTTTAATCACCTATTCCTGTATCTGTTGCGCAATATATTTTAACACAGAATTCGATTTTTCTCAAGATCATAATTTGTTTATCCAACATTTCAAATATGAATACGTTTATCCCTGCTAAATGTTAAAAAGACAAATACAGTTACTTTACCAGTAGTGATCGGGATATGTGTCCGAGAATCTCAACCACGTCTTACGCAGGCGCACAATAGGTGGGCTGGTGATCCCAGTCAGTATTGCTCGAGTGGAATGGTAGTTCTTCATTCTAGCGCAACGTGCCGCTACCTACCCGATGAAATATAAACACCATGAGAACTCAGCCATATTATTCATTCGGTATTTAATATAAAAATATTATCATTATTATACATACAATAATTACTACTGTTAATGATGAAATAATAAATAAATAAAATAAATAAATATATATAGATAAATAAATAAAATTTATAAAATAATAGTTTATAAATAATATAAAATAAAATCAACAAATAATAAGAAGAAACATTATTCACATATTTGCTACACAGTCAAAACAAAATATTATATAAACACGATTTGACTGGTGATTCAGAACAATTCAGATTCTACCCAACAATCTAAGAATAGTCCGTCAGGTATATTATTATTATTATTATTATTATTATTATTATTATTATTATTATTATTATTCACAACATCCACTTTCCAACATAAAAAACACACAGAACAGCAAAACCACTACAATCACTCAGGTGGAAACAATACGATACCTTGGAATTTACTTCGATGCAGATAAGAACTGGAATAGCCATATAAACCATCTACACAACAAACTCCGAACAATAAGTGGCAAACTCTACAGGTTAAAAGACATAGTTCCCACACGCCTAAAAACACTAATATACAAAGCACTATGCCAAAATATACTAAGATACGCTATAACAACGTATGTTTTCTGTGCACCCTACAAATTAAATAAATTAATGTCGCTACAGTACAAAATGACAAAACTGATCTTTTAGGAACAAAGAGAAAATCACGACCTTATAAACATTGCAATGGCAGAACACAAAATACTGACAGCAAAACATTTATGTCACTATGCAGTTTTGCTGAAACATTATTTCGATGTCAACTACAGGACAGTTAGAAATACATACCGTATAACCAGACCTCAGAGAACTAATTATATCACATATAAATACAATAATCACTACGGAAAGGCCACGCGAAACTTCTACATCCCAGACATGATAAACAAATTACTTTTTAATGAAGAAACCTTACAAACTAGAAGAGCCTGAAAAGAGCTCTAAGGACTAATTCTATGAACAAGAAACACGCACCCAAAATACTGAACAAGCTAAATGAAACACAATATATTCGTTCAGGCTTCCAGTTCAGCGACGCATCAAGACATTCCAAGTTGTCGTGTGTGTGCGTGCGCCTGCGAATTTCTCATTCAACGGCTGCAGTGGAAATCAAGCCAATTAAACATAGATTTGATTTTATAGCTTCCCAACACAGCAAATAAACCAATAAATAATAACTGGTGTCATCCTCAGATAAGCTCACAAATAAGCTTCGAGGATGAAAGCTGAGAAAAAATACACATCATCTCATCCAAGTTAAAAATAAATAAATAAATAAATAAATAAATAAATATTAAAAAAAATAAATAAATGTATCACATGTAAAGAAATGTATATAATGTTATATCATATGTAATGTATGTATCATATGTCATATGTTATTATAATTATTATTATTATCAAAATACATGAATGTATCAAATGTAAAGAAATGTATGTAATGCTGCATCATACGTAAACAAATGTAATTAATGTTGTATCGTACGTAATCAAAACTATCTAATGCATGTATCATATGTAATAAATTATTATTATTATTATTATTATTATTATTATTATTATTATTATTATTATTATTATTATTATTATTTAACACCTCCAGGGAATCCAAGGACTCATCGAAGGATTGTGGACTGTTCCAAGATTTCAAATTATTGACCGTTCCACGTAATTCTGTTTATTTTTATTATTTATTTATTTTTTTTAGTGGATCATATGGTGTCACTTCGTTGATGTTTAATTGCTGTAAGTAGATTTTTGCCTCAAGTATAGAAAACGATAATATTTTTTGTGGACTGCCTGCATAGCCTCATTATTACTTCCATGTGGTTAAGTCTACAAAAGAAAGGCCATCACAGGTTCGATTCCTGTGGCCAACGAGAGAAAAAAGTTTCAAGACCATTTCTTAGCGATTTTCAAGTTGACTGTATAAAACACGCAGATACATATAAATAAAGAGTGACATCGCCTCTCATACAGCACGCTGCAAAAATGCACTCAATTACTGCGATGGTGTAAAACAAAGACCAACTGCTTACGATTTCAAAACTAGTAAAAACATCAAAATGACGTTGCAAGATTTATAACTTATTTGATATTAATCATCTTTTGTTTTATCATTTTATGGAGATGCTGGTAAATGCCAAATGATCATTCATATAGAATCTTGATGCTGCATGGTCAGGTGAATACATTTTGTATCATTTCTATCTTTCTTAATGGAACTTACAATCACGTATTTTCATACTTACTGACCTCTGTAAAGAGGGCCATAGTTGTTGCTCTCGCGCACCGTGTCTGCCCATCCAAAATTTCTGTGCTAACAAGATTTGAAGTCCTCTGATAAAAGGCCAAGAAGGTCCACAGATTTGGAGCCGTGAACTAGTAAACGAATAAACAATATAACATTTTTAATGCAGCAAAAATAAGAGAAATATGCCCTTCTCAGTGAAAAACAACAAACACATCATAAAATGAAGGCTATGCTTACGAAACAAATTTAATTTTATCAGTTACCAGCCTGACTACACATACCACAGTAACCGTCTCAGGGATGAGCAAGAGACGAACCACTTCGGCCCCTTCCACAGCCAAAAACAACTCTCGATCTATGAGCGTGATTTCCTTGGCCAAACTCTGAGGGCAGCAGTGACGTAACACGCTCTCCTCTAAGGGCACTTCCTGGGAGGTCTTTGATTCCTGACCATCTTGGGCTTCTCCGACCAACCCAGCGGACCCGCTCTTATCCGTGGAATCCTCCATTTGTGGGACATCTGTGGAAGATCCAGCAGATAGGTAGGTTTCCGAAAGCTCCCTAAAAGCAGCTGTCAAGAATTTAAAAAAGATATTTTTTTAAACGAATTGATTTCAGTCTGTAAGAAAACAAGAAATACAAATTTATGCTAATTAATTAATAGAGCATTTGTTAAGTTCAGTTAACTAGACTTTTCTTTATTAAGATGGTGGCTAACTTCTTTAAAAATGCAGTACTTACTCTTGGGTATCTTCTCAAGAATCACATCAAGGGCCTCTACTATCTGGGCAGTTGAAGGATAGAATGACTGTAATTTGGACGGTAGAGATCTGAAAGTGAAGGAGATATCTCATACTACAATTAGATCTAAGCCATTGATGACAATGCCAAAGAAATTAAAAAAAAAGAGAGACTTTTTTGTTCAAGACTCCACAGTTTCAATAACCAAAGTTTAGCTCTTATACAGGGCGGCGCAAAAGTAGCGAAGGGGTCTAAATAATAATCACTTTTTAAATGGTAAATTTAGAATTTATTTCTCTTCAAAACAGTAAGAAATAATCCGTGGAGAATTTTATGAGCTAGGTAGGGAAGACATGTCCTGTAAGTGACTGCCACTTTAAGCTTCACAAAGTTGGGTTATTTTGAGAACATTTCCCATTAGGCGTGTCAGAGTATCTGGCGTTGATTCCCGTATTTCGGCTCGAATGTTCTCCTTGAGCTGCTCTGTGGTTCTGAGTTTATTCACATACACCCTCTCCTGAAGATCGCCAACAGAAAAAGTCAGGGCTATTAAATCTTGCAAACGAGCGGGCCAATTAATGCATTTCTTTAAATTAGACGCTCCAAAAATCTCCCTTAAGACCCCTATCATGGCTCGAGCAGTGTGTGCAGTGGCCCCATATCACTAGAGTATCAGCAAGAGCTGGTCTTAAAAAATTGATGATCGTATCGCGATATCGCTCACCGGTTACAGTTCTTTGAAGAAAATGTTCCAATTACACTTAAGTGCCGAAAACCTCCCACTAAGCGTCGAATCATCAATTCATATGGTGTTGCGTGCATTAAAATTACGGCGATAAGCTCGTTGGGTTTGGATTATTGAACGATGATATTCAAAATAAAGCTTTATGATCTTGGTTCGTTGCATAATGGTGTAACGTACCATACTGAATCTCCCAGATGTACTTCACAAGCTCTGAAAAGGAAAACTAGAACAACATTGAATTTCAAAAAGTTATGATTTTTTTCAACCCCTTGGCTGTTTTTGCGCCACCCTGTATATATTCTGAATAACAAAGGGATTCTCTAAGCATGAATAGCAAATGTGCAGTTCAGACCCAAGAGTTACATTACCTTCAGTTCCAAAGGGATGTCATAACTTGAAAATATCCATAAGTTGAAGCACTGTGTTGATGTTTGCAATTATGATTGAAATAAAAAAAATAATGACATGAAAACTGGTTTATTGGATGAGTTTGTGTAATGCAGTGCCATCTGTTTTCATAGCACTGAGTCATGTCTGTATCTTCTAGCTTTGATGAGACTGGGTAGATCTCCGTGCAACAGGCATAATCCCTTACAATATTAGCAAATACGAGCCGTGGCTGATAGCGAGACAGCAACACCTTTCGCGTGGTAGCGACATGGCTCTGAAGAACCCTAACTTCAAAACAAGTGACGTAACTTAAGGTAGTGGTAATTCAAACATGTCCTTAAGTAGGAAGCACTGTGATTCGGGATATGACTATATAAATTAATTTCGATAATACTCTGACTATTCGCTAGAATACTACAGTTTTGTTTCAATAAATATTTGTTTTCAACATTCTGCTACAAATCATTATTCGCTCTTTCTTCTTCTTCTTATTGTGCTATCATCTATCGAAGGTCAGCGACCATCTTGCATCTTGGCGAACAAACTGCGCTCTTGTGCTAATCTGAGCAGTTGTGCACTGCTCTTTCCTGCCCACGTTTTGATGTTGTCAAACCATGATATTCTTTTTCTTCCTCTAGTTCCTTTGCCATCAATTCTTCCTACCAAAATAGTTTGTAGAAGTTGGTATTTGCTGTTTCTCATGATGTGGCCAAGATATGATGCTTTTCGTTTCTTGATTATTTGTACAAGATGTTTAGCTTTGCCAATGGATTTTAAGACATCTTCATTGGTAATTTTTTCTGTCCATGATATCTTTAGCATTCTTCTGTATAGCCACATCTCAAAGGCTTCGATTTTCTTGATGGTTGTCGCCTTCAATGTCCATGTTTCAACTCCACAGAGCAGAATAGACCACACGTAGCATTTCAGCATTCGGCATCTGACTTCCATGTTTAGGTCTTTATTGCAGAATAGTGTTCTCATTTTCATGAAGGACTGCAGTGCAACTTCAATCCTTGTCTTTATATCTATTTCTGGATCCCGTTCATTAAGCCAGCAACAAAGATATTTATATCTTGACACTTGATCAATATTTTTCCCATTGAGTGTCAGTTTCATTGATGAGGCTGGATGTTTGCTGATGATCATGTATTTTGTCTTGTTGATGTTGATATTTATTCCCATTCTTTGGCTTTCTATGTATACGCTCAATGAGTTTTCGGAGATCCATAATGTTATCTGCAATTAGCACGGTGTTATCTGCATATCGTAGGTTGTTAACAATCTTTCCATTTATTGTGATTCCCTCTGGACATTCTTCCAATGCTTTTTTAAAGATTACCTCTGGGTATATGTTGAACAGGAGTGGTGAGAGCACACATCCTTGTCTCACTCCTCTTTTGATGTTAATATCACTGGTGGTAATGTTGTCTAATTGAACGGTAGCTGACTGATTCCAGTACAGATTTGTTATTAGTCTTATGTCTTGTTCGTCTAGCCTTATTTGTTGAAGGACTTCTATTAAGTTAATGTGTCTGACTTTGTCGAATGCTTTTCAAAATCTATGAAACACATAAAGACAGATTTCTGTTTTTCTATGCATTTTTGTATCAATATTTGGGTACAGAAAAGGGCCTCTCTAGTACCAAAACCATTCCGAAAGCCGAATTGTGTTTCACTTAGAGTTTCTTCACTTTTTCTATAAATGCGATTCTGAATTACTTTCAAAAATATTTTTAATGTTTGGCTCATTAGACTAATAAGTCGGAAGTCACCATAGGAATTTGCTTTGGGTTTCTTTGGGACAGTGATAAATGTAGCTTTGAGCCAGTCTGATGGAAATTCATCACTTTCATATATTTCATTCGCTCTTTACATTATGATAAAAATACTTCAGAGATTATTTGGTTTCTCTTATCTTTTATGGCTTGTTTGGCTGGAGATCGTTGTTTCTTTTAAATTAGAGTATAGGACAATCTGTAGACCTGGCCTGTGTAGCTCAGTGAAAGTGCTGCTTATATCCTCTGCTGTAGTCCACCCCAAGATAGACTTACGATAGGAGGAATTTTTTCGAACCTATCTTCGACTGGTTCCCGAGTTAGTTGATCTCTGGAAAGGGCGAGCTGATTTTTTCTCCCAGAAACTCTGGTTTTACATCCCGTAAACTCAAGAAACTCGACCGTAGGTACCAATATTAGGTACGAAGAAATGGCAGCACTTGCTTGCCAGTCTCTTCATCGGATTCCGCCTATAATTAGTGATAGTCATGGGACTGCCATCTCTGATTGGCTACAGGTGGAGATTGAACTGCCCACTCAATCTCCAAAAGTTACATAGGGTTTAAAGACCTTGCCTATTCCCTATAAGGGAATAAAAAGCGTTAGGTTATTAATTATTTATTTGATAATCTCTGTTGCAGGCAGAGAATTGTCAAGTCTAATCCTATCAAGACAGACTGACTGAACAATGGTGCCTTTAACTAGCGTTACCAAAATTAATGTGAATGAATCGAGTTGGGAGAGGACACGTTCAGGGAGAGGGGGGGGTATTATTCAAGGGATCACAGTAAATTTCAAAGCATAGGTAAAGAAAAAAGATATCCGCGATTTAAAAAAAATGAAGAATTTTTGTATTGAATAATATTTGAAATTAATAGGATTTTTTTCTGATTATTTTCACACTTCTTAACTGAATGTATGTGTTGTTGGACAGACGAAAAATTTTTCTATGAATTTTGCCGGCCTGGTTGGCCAATTGGTTAAGTATCTGCTCTCCAGCCAAAAGGCTGCGGGTTCGAATCCCACCGTGGGCATGGATGTTTGTGATTGTCTGTGGAAAAAGTAGTGGTGGTGGTCGGCGGTAAATGGAGTTGGTACTGCCAGTCATTTGGTGGATTGAGTGGTGGAGACAGCATTGTAGAGCAGGTGCCCTCCCTCGATGAGTCTTTCAACTCCCTGAAGGTGTCAAATAATAATAATAATAATAATAATAATATTTTAAAGTAAAAACAAAATGGTTTCGAAAATAAAAAACTGTGAACACAACTCTGGAACAAATAATTTCTTAACACATGATGAGAGCTGATTACAGATTGAAATCATGTTGGTGACGCAGAAATACAAAACAGCTTAAAATTTGAAAACAAGGTGATTCGAGCTTTTATTACCAAAGGGGCCACACGGGTCTATTTATCCCTAATTAACTTTTTGAAGATTGGTGGGCAGCCAGCCTCTGTCCTTTATCCACTACTAATAGTGAACTCAAAAGTATAAATAAATTAAAGATCTCAAGGGAGAGATGGAAGAAGTGCTTCCATCTCGTAGTCTAAATCGTAACAGGTGTATATTATATATAAAAAAAGTGTGAGTTCTACTGTAGAGTTCACTTAGTTTAAGGATTAAAAATCCGATTTTCAGGGAGGCAAATCCTATTTGCCTGTGTCAAAAATTGACTAAACTCGAGAACCAGTTGAACAATCGCCTAGGAAAAGGAAAAGTTTCTCAAGCGGGCAGTTAGAATCCAACCTACAACAGTCCTTCATCAGGATGCCTAGCGCTATTGGAAACAAACGCCATTTTAACAGGACTGCAAAGCTTGTATAAGAATGATAGATGATGTTTAGAAAAGACATTCAGAGGTTAATTGTGGAAGTAGCAGAAGATCGTGTTGTAGGATTGGTGGGGAAGTTTATGAAGATGAGTAGTAAAGCATCACTAGAGCAGACAGGATTAAGGTGGTTGCACACCAATAAGACTGGTTTAAAGGGAAAGGCGACACCTAGTGATTGGATAAAGGGGATTATTATCGAACACAATATTTTACAGATCTTTGCAAGATTCGTGAATTACGCGAAGATCTAAGAAATGATCACGTAAGAATAGCAAATTACACAAAAATATTAAGTAGAAGACAAACAGTTTCTGATCAGCCAGAGCTATTTTAGCTGTTGTTAGGTATTCGGCAGAGACATGAAGAAAGTATAAAAAGCACAAAGACGGTTCCAAGTTAATGACAGAAATGGGGAAGAAGAGAAGGTGAATTCGTGACAGGAAAGACAGAAAATTTTAAATATTCACTTGGCTTTAGAGAAGTAAAAAAAAAATGAATTCTTAAAAAACGACATATGTGATATTAGGATAGAGAGAATAAAATAGAGGGATCAAATCGGAAAAAGAAATTAAAAGTTGGGATGAAAGAAACCAGGTACAGGGAAGAGATGCAGCTAACAAGTGCTGCCATCTCTTGGTACCTAACCTTAACACGATATGTCTGAAATAATGTGGGTTCTATTTTCGTGAGTATCTTTAATAAAAATCTTAATAATAAATATTATTACAATAGAAGAATACGTTGAGTTAACTGTTTTCCTAGAATCAAATAAAGATTAAGGAATTCTCCTATTCTTGGGCTCAAGACTAACTTGAAAACAAAAACAAATCAACTGAATTTGAAACAACACTTTATCACAACTAAGAAAAACAAATTCAACAGAAAATCTCAAGTGTTTTGTAACTCACATATTTTACAAGAAATATTTAATAATTTAACTAATTGTGACGTTTAATAAAATAAATAAACAAGAAAATGGAAGCCACGGACACTGACCTCATCAAAGTCAATTTGTACTGATACGCTCTCGACTCGATTCTCAACGTCTGCGGTGTAAAACTGCGCATCTCGCCGAAACCAAAAACATCATGCAGCCAAATGGGCACTGGTTGGATGCAGTAGGCGTCTAAAGACAGATTGCTCACATCCTCGGGACCAAGAGAACATTCTCGTTTGTCTGCTTGCTTGGATTCAAATATATTCAACTTTGGAGGGTCAAGTAAAGGTAAACCCTTTCTCTTGCCTTTCAATCCTGGAAGCTGGCAGTTCTCCAAAGACACGTTAGATACAAGAATACCCCTTTCCGGATCTCCCGGATATTCTTTATTGGCTGGAAAATTCACCCTCATGTCGCTTTCCGACAATAGCCACTGCGAGTTGTACATCCGACTATGGTAGAGATACTCCGGTTGACGATTTAAAGGCAAGGTTCCCCTCACTTCCAGTAAGGGAGCGGGGCAAATATGAACTTTTAGCATTAGCTTCTTCTTCGATCTTGGCGGGCGTGGTGGAATTTCGCGATCATCCCTTGCTTGAGTTGGTGAACTTGGTGAAGAGCTCATAGGCTCTGTCATATCGTCCTCTTTTGGAGAGTGAGGAATGTCAGAAAGAGAATCCCAAAAGGGCCCCGTGATTGTTGAAGCGTCGACTGTTTCCGGCTTTGGTTCTGCATGCACAAGAGGGCACACTTTGCGATCTTCTTCCCCGACCGAGGGCTTCTCTCCCTCCATTCCAGCTTGTAAAGACGATGTCCGAATTTCTTCGGAGTAATCTGGAACCCTGAATGATGAGCTGTGCACGATGAGGTACAACTCAAGCAGAGCATCCTCGTCAGATTTCTCGTGGGTGTCGATAACTTCCTTCCACTTCTCCCACGTCTCTTGCCTCACCGATTTCGCCAACTTGAAGTGATGCTTTCTTTCATCTAAGAGTTGTCTTTTAAAGTACAGTGCGCGTTTCCTTTTCTTCCTTTTTGGTTTTATAATCAGCCTGCTTCGAGGGAGAAAGTCCAGGCAGAGGCAAACGAAATTTTCAGCGGTTCTTCTGGTCAAAGATGCAATCGTCTTGCATAATTTGCAATCAGGGAAGTGCGTCATGTGGATGATGTAATGATCTGTCAGACCTGATAAAAAATCATCAAAATATCATCAAAATCGCTCAAAATATAGAAAAGAAGAAAAAACATAATGGGAAATATCTTCGGCATACTCATACCGGCTACTGAATTTGACACTTTCACGTAAAGTGTCAAATTCAAAGTGTCAAACCCTCTGTCCAAAAAGAAACCGAACTTTTAGAAAATAGAAGGAACTAGTGGCGCCACCTGTTGTATCTTTTTGTTGTCGAAAGCGGCAACCTTCATTAGTGTTGTGCCACTGTTGATGGCATTTGTTTCATTAGAAGCAGAGTTATAGTGCCAAGAGTGACAGTGTGTTTTGACGAACTGTCGGTCGTCACGATATTCATGCCATAAGCGACGATTCTCGCTATCAATTGCTTCAAAACTTCGAGATAAAACTCACCATTGACCGTTTGGCCAGGCGAAACGAATTCTTTGTGGATAATGCCCTTGGAATCGGAGAAACAAATCAGCATTGTCTTTACTTTTGACTTCTCCAAGACTTTTTTTCGGATACCCCTCTTCTGGTGGTCTCCACTCAGCACTCTGGCGATTTGTTTCTGGCTATACTCAAAATACCACGTTGCGTCACCAGTAGCGATCATTTCAAGGAAGTTTGACTCCTTACGAGGGTATACCCACAATTTATATTGTAATCATTTTATCAAATAAAAAATTTTGCAATGAAAAATTCCAAAAACATTTTTCACTTTTTTCCAACAAGTAAAGTCAGATATTCTGGTGTTTAATCAGTGGAAAAATAATCCACAGTTCTTGTCAAAAAGGCATAACAGGGTCCTAAGGCACTCTGTCAGGAACTAGATTGCAGTCGTCTGGAAGGCTTATATGTACAAACGGTCCTATGTGTAGCAAATGACCGAAGCATTTAATGAAGGCTGTTTGCAACTCACCAAACTATGTGCAGAGAATTGAAGAGGATCAGTATTGGCAGTTGCATGGCTATACGGAAACCACCGATTTCTGCGAAGAATCGGAAAGTTCGTCAACAGCGGTGTCTGGAACGCTGTCACTGGATAAAAAAGGCACGTGGTCCGATGAGTCACGGGACGCCTTGTTCTGTACAGAAAGTAGCAGAGAGTTCTGAGGGAGACCCATGAAGCAATGAACCCAGCTTGCCTTGTAAACACCACTGGAGGTTCTGGAGGTGGTGTGGAGATGTTCTTTTGGTATGGAACGAGGTCCTTGATATTGTTGAAAGGCCGGCTGTCCTTTAAGGAATAGCTGAACATTGTTGCCGATTAATTCATCATGCAATGTTGAATTTTTATCCAGTAGGTGGCGTTGTTTCATGACCGACAATACTAATCCATCGCGCGAGAATTGTTCAGTAATAGTTCAGCGAGCATACAATGCTAATTTATGCTAATTTTCCGAATCACTCTGGTCACCACTAAGCCCGACCCCATTGAGAATGTTTGGGACGTTAGAACAACAGATCCAGGAGCAAAGTCCTCCTTTGTCAAATCCGAGCGAGTTAAAGGACTGTCTGGTGAATGCTTGATGTGTTGTACATGCAATCCAATGTCTTCTGGAATCAATGCACAAACCGAACGTGCTATAATTTGAACTAAAGTGGGTCCAACAAAACTTTTATTTAATACCGTGATTTCATTTGAAATGTTAATTTTTTAAGATTGAAATGCACAACAGCAAGGATAGAACCGATCGGAAGCAGACTACGGATGTTCCTGGCGGAACCTTGGAAAGAAGTAAATGTAGTTGTCTCTCTCTCACCTCACACACACACACACACACACACACACACACACACACACACACACACACACACACACACACACACACACACACACACACACACACACAAATTTCAACAATTTTTATTGTTCGAAGAAAATTCAAATTAGGGGAGGCTCGTGCATAGGCGCTGCGGAACTGCAGAATCCCCCAATTTTTCTCGCTATATAAATATATTTATTAATTTATTTATATTTGCTTGTAATATTTAATTTTATCATCGACAATCCTATACCATTCTCTTATTTTGTATCAAAAATAATAAAAACCCACCTTGTGATACTTAGGAGGGCGCTAGCAGCACTGTGTTTACTACAGTGTCATATTGCTATGCTCGCAAGCATATGCACGTGATAGTGAGATGCGAGCTATTAGCGTAATGCGGCACTGTCCGTCGCGCAGTTCCACTGTTGTTTATATGCAGTTTGCACCAGTAGTAGAGTGTTCGTAGTGCGTGTTTACTCCGTCTCTTTAAATATTTGGACATTACAGTTAAAGACATAACATTTGTTATAGTTTTTATTTTAGAACATTATTGGGGTTATGATAATGGATTTTGTTTTTAAGTAATTTTTAATAATACCAAACTGTATACTTTTATCGATAATAAACAATAGTTTTTTAAGATTAATTTTATTTTTAATTTTTACCATAATTTTGATATTTTATCCAAACACGTATACACTGTACTTAGAGCGTATATGTATATATTTCGAAAGTTGCAGCACCCCCACGATTTTAAGCCACGAACCGCCACCTCAAATGTCATTGTAACAAGCTAGTTTCAATGTTTAACATTTTAATTACGAATTCAATTATAATTATTTGAAATGCTAATTGTCCGACTACAGTCAGTATTGTTCGTGCCTAATGTGGAATGTTGATGAGTACAAAATCGAATTCAAATAATAATGAAAGGGAATCTTGGACATCGTGGATGGTTCTCGATTTTTCCGCTAGGTGACTGTCTGTTCCGCATAAATTACTGAAAGAAAAAACAAATTCTTTGAACGATAAGTTCATTGGGAAATTTTCACCAACGTCTCCAGATTTTCTTGTAGTTCTCGAAATGAAAATGCCACAAGAACATCAATGGGAAGCTACGTTGTTAAGGAAATTATACCACCGAGCATCACGTGTTTCACACATTTCTGTTTGTTAATTTCTCTCCAATTTGCATTACGAGAAAAGTCTGCTTACCTAAGTTCACATCATACAGAGGACGTCCACCTCTGGAAATCTGGAATGGAAACGTGAAAAATGAAGAGGGTTCTAACACACCAGCTTGTATACACATGTGCCTGCTTTTTTTTTAATTAAAAACAAAAAAATAAAAATTAATAAATCGCAATATTCTTACCCCTTTAAAGTGACTTTCAATAATAATATTTTCGTCCGGTAGATCCATGTTTTTCCCAGTTTTACTCAAGACTTCAGAGATCGTCGTCAACTCCATTTATATAGGATCCATTGTGCACGCTAACACTCCCGATAAAGCGGAGGACTGCAAAAACATCAGGGAATGTACGTGGAGCGAACGTTTTTTGACTCATGAACCGCGAGACTGCTCTGGAGGCGATTATCTCGAAACATATTGTTGCATGATGGAGGCTGACGATATTGTCGAGTCCATTGTTATGGACTCGACATGGATGCTGCTGATATTGTTTCGATGCTGCTAGTGATCCATTGATCTAAACAAGGAAGTAAAAAAATAAATAATAAATACAGTCTATGGATGAATAATTCGTCTTAACTGTTTTCTTTTCTTTTTTTTGTTTTGTTTGTTTGATGATTGAGTTATTCATAATCCAATCAATTAAAATTATAAATAATAGACCAAGAAAATCGAACATAAAACAGTTTCAGACAAAGATGTGTATTGTTATATACCGTAACAGAGCGGTAGTTGCTTGTCGTACTCTTCTGAGGATGCCGTTTAAAATCACCCGGTCTTAGGACAACTATCTGTGCTCGGCTGAGGGCAGGGATTGGGTTTCCCCATTCCTAAGTTTCCCCAATTTAACTAGGGCAGCCTCGCCTACTCCGTTCTGAGGAATAAATGGCTTTACAGCAGGGGTAGGCAACCTTCGCCTATCATTTTAATCTAAAAAATAATAATAATAAAAAAAGACGAATCCCAAGCGCCTCCTCCTCAGTTCAAGCTGGGAGGAGGGGAGGTTGGGAAATGGAATAGGGAGGGGTTTTATTTTTTTTAAAAATATTATATATAATTTTGCTGTACTTTGACTGTTGAATTTTTTCAGCAAGTCTCTCGCCATCAGGCAAGTCATTTTCATCTTTAATATTGCCTGAAAGGTCATTCTTCGGACAGTTTCCTGATTTATTTTTAATGCAATTCGTGTTCGAAAATGTTTGTTGCAGATGTACGTCGAACTAAAAACTGAGAAGTGCAAACGCAAATATTTTCTAATCTACGTGTCCAATTCGCTATTGCACCCATTGCACAAAAGGATATTATTTCGTTCCTATTTTAGCTATTTCATACTCGCCACCGGCGCAGTAATTGACTTTCGATGCCTTGCAGTACGCGTGCTATGCACACGTCAACTTTATAATTATTACATGACACCTCCAAGTCGTTCAGGGACTCATCATAGCAGTCACAATACTCCACAGCCCTTAAAACGTGCCTCCTATGGTGCCTTAGTTGCTTGGTGGGTTTACAATGGCTCCAATGAGCACAACATACTATCAGTCATTGTATTTAAAATATCACCCCTTAGAAGATGATTATTATTATTACATGACGCTTCCAGAGAGTCCAAGGACTCATCGCAGGAAGGCAATCTACTCTACTTCGCTAAATACATCTCAACCTCTCCACTACTACTGTGCGACCACAAATGCGAGACCCCTCGACACTTCTGCGCATGGCAGAAGACGGCAAATCCATTCCGATAATAGGGTAATCAATGCGTTTCGTGCGATGAGCGTTTGTTATTATATGTTTAAAAACTAGAATTTAAAAAATTCTAGTTTTTAAAGTGGTCACTATTTTGCTTGTACAACAGCTGGAAAATTTTACTTATAAAGCACGTGATTTTGCGTGTTCTTCCATTTGCGCTACAGAGTTATTCAGATGCAAATATTTTTATGTGGGTTTCTCATACACGAGTTAAGTGTTCCTATCGCTTTTTTTTTCCAGCTGAAGTGTAGACTTAGTGACTTGAGATAATTAAATGTATGCTGAATTTTTATTTCAGACAAATTTGTTACATTTTCATTTATTTATTCATTTGGGGATCCCCCTCCTTTCTTTCACCGTTCTTTAGGACTGGTTGAGTCCTCCTAATGAGGGATTAAGTATGTATTTTATGACTGTAGATCCATGTGTGTGATCACGGGCCAGTTTGACTATTTTTGAGGGACGAAAAACCCCAGTTTCCAGGTGGAAAAACCCTCTACTCCTATGAGACCGGGTAACTCACCTTAGTTGAAAGAAATCAGATAAAAGTTTCTCGTGTCATGGATGGGAGGCGAACCCAGGTCTTTCGGACCAAAGGGCTTCGTCTATACCTACTGAGCTAAGGAGGCTTGTTACCCTATTAAAATACATGGACTGAAAAGAGGTGGAGAATTTCGGATGGAGTTGGGGAATGAAGAATTCCAGTAAAATAATTATTTGACTTACTTGGTCACAACAGGTGTTTGGATCGAGAGAGAGAGAGAGAGAAAGAGAGAGGAAAAAATGCAGTAATCAGACAGTGGAAAAATTCCTGGTGGTCATCTCAACTGACAGCATCGTAGTGCTATAGGACATTAAGCTGGAATTGACTCGGAGAGATTCGACCTATAAAAAAGGAATCGTGGACAAGGCGAAGTTCATCTGGTGAAGAAAATGTCCGGATCGTGTTCGACTGTATTTGAAGCTGGAACTCAAAGCTCTTGAAGCATCTTATCTAATCGATAAACTACGAAAATTTTAGGCGAAGGCAAACAAACTGCTGTTCTCGTGGAAATGTGAGAGTTATTCCATATCTATTTAATTCAGTCGATTATTCAAACGATGCCCTTTTATTTTACGTATCTTCACACATGTGCAGAGATGGAGAGAGAGAGAGAGACGGACTACCGATTTTTAGTGCTCTACTCCCATAGGAAGTGAAAGGCTTTATAAGCTTTATTGCATACCGAAATATACAGTAGTTCACTGTTTTGCTAGTAGATGGCGCCAGAGCGCCCCATAATCTTACGTACAAAGAAACTCAATGCAATTAGTTTCGTGGCTAAAGTCTCTAATATGTCGTTGTCTGAAACAGTGGGGGTTGTATGGTTGATTTTCTCGAGTTTACGAGGAAAAAAAGTTACATTTCTGGAAAAAAAATTCGCTTGTCCATGTCAGAGATCACCATCTTGAGCACCGATTGAAGAAAGGCTTAGTCAAAGTTCCTCTAGTTGGCAAACTAGAATCGAACTTAGGTTTTTCTTCACTCGGCTTAGCGCTGTGGATGCAAATGCCACTTCCACTGAGCTAGATAAGCTTTATTAATTTTTGTTTATAAATAAAATTGCTTCCTTTACGAATAAAGAGCCTGTGTAGCTCAGTGGATGTGGCGTTTGCACACCATCGCGCTAGGCCGCACGAAGGAAGTCTTGGTTTCGAGTCTAGTCGGCGACTAGAGGAAATTTTTCTAATCCTTTTTTCGACCGGTTCCCGAGTTAGTCGATCTCTGGCACGGGCAAGCAGGTTTTTCCTCCCGGAAACTCGGGTTTTTCGTCCTGTAAACTCAAGAAAATCGACCGTAGAACCCACATTATTTCAGACATTAAATATATTGTGTTAGGGTTAGAGACCACGAGATGGCGGCACATTTGAGCCGTCTCTCTTCACTGCGTACCGCTTAATTAGTGATAGCCTTGGGCCATCTGTCTCTGATTGGGTACCAGTGGAGATTGAACTGCCCACTCAGTCTCCAAAAGTTAGATAGGGCTAAATGGCCTCTCCTACTCCCGTATATACGGGAATAAAAAGGCGTTAGCTGATTTTTTTTTTTTTTTTTTTTTACGAATAAAGGAATAATCACAGTCAAACAACGATCAAAAATGGCAAAAAAAAAAATCTACAATTTATGATGAGTTTCCTACCGAATTTGTTTTCCCTTTCTTAAGGAAGGACGAACATCCAAATACCCATCCCATTTAGTGTGCTGTGAGTTGATAATTCAAATGTTACATTTCTGGCATAGATTTGATTTTTTTGTTTGGTCGAAGTGTTCAACTGATTTCAGCAGTTCGTCAATAGTAGAGTTACAGTTAAAGCAACTATGCCTATGGGATCAGAACATTCTCTCTGTTAATAAGAGGTGTTCGATTTTTCTGGGATGAAAATTCCAACTTTAGTGGAAAAACCCTGCCACCTCTGTAGGAGGAGGAGGCGGGATGTTTGGTATCTTCATCGGAGAAGTCTTTATAAAGACTCTTGGTTTCTTGGAATGAATTCTAACCGAGATAATCCAACCAAAAGGTGTTTGGAATTAGTTATCAAAGGAACACTGTGAGGGATCAATGGCATCTAAGAATCAGGTAACATTTTCTAAATAGGTTTCATCAGTCTGTGTGTGTGCTCATGCATTTGCCAAAAGGCAGCAAAGATTTCAACAGTCCGTCAATGATGACTGCATCTAAGGTGTTCCTAAAAGAGGCAAGAATCATTTTGTAATGCTGATCAGTGATATTAGAATTGTAGTTTGAAAATATCTACACGAGAATTGATCCATCATGCGTTGGATTCGAACTTTTACAATCCACAGAGTTCAAAATAGTGGTGGATCTATTATACTCTGAGAGAGTATTTTGTTGGGAGAGGAAAATAGACCCCACTGCTTCTCCATAGTGCAATTTCGCAAGCCTACCTGCGACTGTGATTCAGTCTTAAGGATTTGCACGCGCAATCCACCGAACAAACGAGTCCTGCATGAAAAACACTTCATATACCACACGTTGATATCTTGAGACGTTAGTACCAAATAAACGCGTAGCGTGGGATTAGGTAAGCTTTTTTAGGGCTCGAGTACCTAGAAAAGCAATAGCTACACAAATATTAATTAATTGATTATAATTATTATTTGCACCACTCACGATGACGAAACCAAATTACATTAACTGGTGATATTTGTATTGGCGGAATATTTGCTTGCAATCAGTGGAATGCTTTTGTTCTAATTTCCAATCCTCAAAGTTGCTAGAAAAGTGCTTAACACCGAGGAGAGTTTTTATATACGAGTATGTATACAGTATTGTCCGCGCGGTTAGCCTAGTGACTGTGCGCTTCGCAACCATATGCCTGGGGAAGGAGTGTCCTGGGTTCGATTCCCGTCGACGAGGCGAGGAGCTGAAGGATCTGCCATAGCCCAGTTAGCCGGTCTTGGGCGTGGACAGCAAGGTTTTTTTCCACCAGTTTATCTTGGGTTTTTCATCCCGCAAACAGACAAACCGACCCCGTGAACACACACGGATTAGAGACAGGAATATTGACCCAGCCATAGGTCTGATTCGTCAGCTATGTCGGATCAATAAAACCGCAGTTAATTACTTGGGTTAAAAAAAAAAAAGATGAAGGATCTACCTCAGTGTCATGAAGTAGAAGTGATGGATGCCATGCATTTGAATGCTAATTACGCTTGCTTTAATGTAGTTTTTTTTTAATCTGATTTGCTATTAAGAGAGAATATTGTTTTCGTTGTTTGAAAATATAAATCTTGAAATAAATATAATACTTGACTTGGTATGTCATGGGCCCGAAAAAGACAAAAGAATGCTAGCAGCAGGCGACTTTGGAAGCATTTCAACGAAATCTTCAAAATAAATACGGTGATGTGTTTAAATTACGTTTTTATTTTTGTTTATTTAGAAATAAACAGCATATATCCCGGATATTTGACTATTTTCGCTATTAAAAGCGAAAATAGTCAAATATCCGGGATTAATTCTTAAAAGCTTACTAACAGTCAATTGAAGATTTACGTTGGCAGACAGTTAACGTGTTGAACGTAGAGAACAAATGAAAAAGAACCAAGAGAGTTTCCTACCCCACCTCGAACGCCTCAGAAAATCAGGATCTATATAAATAATTTTGGTTTATACTTCAAAACTACAAACGATACTCTCCTTATAATAATAACCACAATAAATGTTAATTGTGTAGCGATTAATGGGAGTAATGTGGATGGTTAACTGTGCAGTGTGTAGATGGTGAATTTATTGTAACCTGCGAGTTGTGTCATGTGAAGTGTGAGTCCTCGTGAGTCCTTGGATTCCTTTATGTTATTTAATAATTTTGAATAAACTTTGTAATTATCATTGCATGAAACTGTTTTTTACGTGACTCTCATCCATAAAAAGGTTGTAAACATATAACACACGCACACGCACTTTTTTTATTTTATTCATTTATTTTTTTTACATAATTCGCTAATCCTGTTCTACAGTCCGAACACCAAACCTTTTCGAATCACTTCCGGTCTCTAGTATGGGGGAAGGGGAGGAATACCGGTCTCACCCACGACGCTGATCATCATGTACCACCTAACGACATTCTCCGGCATTCCTGTCCACATGGACAAACTCCACAATTTTTTTTACTCTTTCGAAACCTTGAAGGGTTGTCAAGTCTCTTTCAGAAGATCCCAAATACCTGTGGAAGCAAGTTTTATATAAAAAATGAAAAAATATTTCCATTACTGGAGTGTGTAAATCCAAGTTTAAAACATTTGAAAACATTCGCCGAATCGCCCACTTCTAAAATTTAAAAATAAGAGCGGGTTAACCAATGCAGCAAAGACACCAGTAGAGTATTTTTATGAGATTCTTGCTGTTATCTCGATCCTATAGAAAAGAATGCTTTTCGTACCTAACTTGCAAGTAGAGTGTAGTTGCATGAAGTACAATTCCCCCTTCCGAATAACATGCCTATCATATAGCGCAGCGTTTCCCAAATGGTAGGTCGCGACCCGGCACCCGGTCACGAAAGCTAATGCCAGGTCGCCTAAAAAGAACTCTCGAAAACCTAGGCGTTTCGTTTTTGGGTTTTATTTTTTCACGAAACTCTAAAATACAAGTAAATAGCGTTTAATGGGGACTAATGAATAAATAATTTAATTAATAGAGACGAAAAACACACTCCGTCCGTGTTGCCATTTCACAGTCTCTTTGTTCGTGGTAAAGTAAGATTTAAGAATAAAGTTATCATCTTTTCCTCCAAACCTGAAGTTTCTAGTTAACAAAAAACTGCATCACACTTCTCATTAATAAATTGCTTGGTTTTAGTTTAATTTCTTTATATTTTTCTAGGAATAAATGCTTCTTTATTATAATAATAATAAATGAAAACTCTATGAACATTCAAATCTGTTTTATTTTACCTATTGGCCATAAAAAGTTTAGTGGGTCACCAAGATGAAGTATTCCAATAACCGGGCCACGGAAAAAAAAAATTTTTGGAAACCTTGGCGTATAGCATTAACACCAATACTGTCATTAACTCAAAATGTCTACAAAAATGTGATTTATATATTGCTGCCGATATCCAACCGTCCATAATATGAGATGATTTCTGGTTACTTTGACTGTTAAGCTGTTTTAAGTAAACATACTCATGAGCTATATTTTTATGCAAACGCCAAATCTGTACACTTGACTGTTCGTATTATGTGTAGGGTAAGGATTGTGTGTAAACTTGGTGTGTCACCCTAGAGACAAACCATGGAACTTTTCCAATAAACAGTGTGAATTTTTTCTTAAATCAGTTCAGCATCTCTCCTCTTTCCAAACACACTGCAGATGTTTCCTCCTCTTGACAACTCCAATCATCGTAATCAGTTTTATTCACGCCTTCTTTTTTTACAGATCAATCTCCTCCCTGCAAATCACAGCCTCATACCCAATGGCACTACTACTACGGGTGTTAAGTGGAATAACATCAGGGATTACCACACGTCTTTTTTCCATGGTCGGAATACTGTCTTCGCTCTCCTGAGCTAAATATCTATTCATAGGAAATAACTGAAATAATACTCGCCGGAAAGAGGGGCTTCATTCCCTGCTGCGCTGTAAACCTCTTCGCCTCTAACCATGCCATCGTTCTAAAAAAACATGCCTTACAGTTCATGATAAAAATACTACATATATTCAATGGCTGAAGCCAAAATTAACGTCCGAAACAAACGTAAGAAAATCATTAATAAATCCACAACAAACTTCTTAATGATCTTGCCGTCTACTGAATTGGCATTTGATCACTAATGCTGCTTTTCGTAGGCATTTCGGTATCGGTATTTTCCTGCGAGTCTTGTTAAGACGACCAACGCAGACTACCTCCAGAACTACCACCAACTGCCCACTTCATTACTCATCTGACCTTCGCCATTATTGTAAAAATCCTCAATAATCTTAATGTTTCCATCCAGATGGTGTCCCTCCAGTTGTGTGCCAGAATTAACATCTGTCCTACACAGTGTGCCCGTTAAGTAATGAGACATTTTACAGGACAGCCCTTTTAACTACGCTACCGGCCAATACGTCTATAGATGTCAAAGTTATCATGGATACGAAGTGCATATTAAAATTATAATACCATTGATATTACATTGAAATACATGATGGATATGAAGCATATGAGGATGCGTATTTGATCCCTAAGGGCCGGTGAGGTGGTTTTAATAAAAGTAATAAAAGTGTTTGTAGTTTTGACCGCTAGAGTGTGTTTTAATCGCAGGTACAACTTTCGAGTCGGCGTCGCAGCAGTTTTCGTGTGACAACCGTCGTAGTAAGAGTGTGTGTGTGAGTGGAGCGTGTCAGAAGTTGCATCATGGAGCAAAGACCTGCGATACAATTTTACGGTAACTTAGGAAAAAGCACTACAGAAGTGTACCAAGACCTAAAACATTTTTACGGTCATGACTGTCTGAGCCGTGCACAGGTATTCCGCTGGTTTACAACGTTTGAAGTGGGGAGGGACTCCCTGGAGGATGAACCACTCTGTGAACAGCCAGTTTCTGCACAGACAAATAAAAATGTGGTGAAAGCTATGGAAAATTGTTGCTCATGACATGCAAATAACCACTAGGCTACTGGCTGACCAGCTTGGTGTTGGTAAGGAAACTGTCAGAATAATCTTAGAAAGGGAATTGCACAAGAGGAAGATTTGTTCCAGGTTTGTACCACATTTGCCAGATTTGGCAGAACAGAGCCAAATCTGGCGAATTCCTCTGTTTCCCCCATTCACCAGATTAGGCTCCTGCAAACGTTTTCTCTCTCCAAAGATGAAGTGTGCCTTGAAAGGGGAGCGTTGCGACCCAGACCCTGAAGGAGCTTCCCGTTCAGGACCTCCACCATGCCTTCGAACACCTGTACGACAGATGTAAACGTATATATATATATAACAATTAATTAGCGATCTATATCTACTCTGTATATATATAAAAAGATAAGCAGAAATTTGGAAAGTTTTTATGTCACGTTTTTTGTCTTACCAGCTTACCGACTTATCAGCCCGGAACTCGGGGTTTGGGCGCCGTAGGCGCCAGGAGGGGAGACGGAGCCGTCTAGTATATATATAACAATTAATTGGCGATCACCAATATGGATTTGGCTATTCTTGTTCTTCAGCAGTCTTCCTTGCCAAACTTGTCCATCTTAGGGCAGAGGAAAGGCAATGGAGAGAGATAAAGAAATTCGTGTGGTCGCTCTTCATATTTCCAGAGGCATTTTATCATATCTGGCACCGAAGTCATCTCAACAAGTTGTCATCTTATGGTCTCTTGTGCTTTATGATTAGATTGCCAGCTTTCTCTCCAAACGTTCATTGTGGATATCATGTTGGATAGCTTCCTGTCATCAATTTATTAATACTGGAATTCCCAAGGTTTTACACTCATGAGCGCGCTATGCCCTCTATACATCAGTTATCTTTTCTCTGTAACCTCTAACCTGTTCTGCTGATGACAGTGCTCTCCATTACTCTTCTTCATTTAAGAAACCTTGTGTTATGTATATCGATAATCAGTCTCTTAAGCACTGATCTTCTCGCCATTCTCAAGTGAGTGAAGATAATCTAGTGAATTTCAATACTGTCAAAGCATAGTCCTGTTTCACCACCTTCAAGAAGATCCCACTTCACTCCCTCTTACTGCTATGTTCTGATTTCCAGTCAGTATGAGTCTTCTCTTCTCAGGTTGACTTTCACATCTACTTATACTGGCAAAAAACACATCATATCCATAATGTTTTCGGCCCCCACCAAAAGCTTGATATCCTTTGGAATCTTCAAAAAGAAGACGTTATACTCTCACCTGTGCTAACATTCCCTGGCAAACTTCAGGGAAGATTGATTTTTAATATTTAGTGCCCACGCACAAGTTCGGACATTAACACACTTCACTAATTGAAACTGATATAATGGAAAGACGAGAGGTCCAAATTCAATATGCAGTAGATGTAACATCAGCAAAGCACTCTGCAAACACTGAAAACTAATTAAAAATAATCCATATTGAATCATTATGATTTGACTTGGAAAAACATGCCTCCCGATTATTTTTCACTTCTCTGCAGTTCTGCCAAATACTTATCTCCAGATAACTATTAAGATATTATAGTCATTTGCACATCACAGCGCTTAACCGCACGAAGGAAGACTTGCTTTCGAATCTAGTCGGCGACTAGAGGAAATTTTTCTAAGCCGTTTTTCGAACCGGTTCCCGAGTTAGTCGATCTCTGGCACTGACAAGCGGGTTTTTTCTCCAGGAAACTCGGGATTTTCGTCCCGTAAACTCAAGAAAATCGACCGTAGAAGCCACATTATTTCAGAAATTAAATATATTGTGCTAGGGTTAGGAACCACGAGATGGCGGTACATGTTGAACCGTCTCTCTCTTCACTGTGTGCCACTTAATTAGGGATAGCCTTGGGCCATCCATCTCTGATCCGGTACAGTGGAGATTGAACTGCCTACTCAGTCACCAAAATTTAGATAGGGATAAATGGCCTCGCCTACACCCTATACGGGAATAAAAAGGCGTTAGCTGATTTTTTTAGTCATTGTAGTTATTATTTTCCGTAATGAAGGGATATCTGGTTTCATCTTAATAGAGCACCGATGAATTACAATCTAGTAGTTTGAATCCATGCCGATAATTCTGTGTGGAATTTATGTGATAAATTGAAAGCTGTTTTAGTCACAAAAAAGCAGCATAAAATACTCCTTATAATCAATAATAAATTCATCTTGATTAGTATGTTTTTCATAGGACATTTGGAGAAGAGGAAAAAATGGATTTGAGAGGGTGTTTTTGTAATGGTCACCTGTTTTTCGGAATTGATATCATTTAAATTAAGCGTTAAATTCCAACAATTAAATGACTATATTAGAAAGAAGAAAGCTAAATCGACTTCTGTTCTTATACGCGAATTATCGGCGCAGGCGCATAGGGAGTTAAACAAATTCCATGATCAAATATTTGTTCAAAAAAATCAAAAATCAAATCAAATAATTCATGTCTAAAAGATAACCTTTTTGTAATTCTAGTCATTTAAAGTTTATCTTAATTTTCACTTAACCATTACACTTTTGCTTTTTACGATCATTCCATTATAAGAGAGGCTACAAGACCTACAGCGAGTTTGGACCATGGACACAAAGTTATCTGTTTACATTCTCTTCAGAGCTGGAAATTATAGTCTTGGAAGAATGCTTTGTGGGAAAGGCTGTTAGGCTGTTCCACAGAGCTGAGGTAGATAGAATAAAAACGAGTAGCAGGTTCACTGAGTATGCCGTTCAAATCTAAAAGGATGTTGGCCAGCAGATTCTCCTGTTCCCGTCTGTTTATCAGAATTCGGGGAATAGAAATGTCTGTAGAAGAAACTCAATGAGGAAACTGATCGTGAATGTGGGAATTGTACTTTGATACAAGAAAGGATCCTTCACCAAACTGTCTCCAAAAGATTTGAGGTACAGAATTGTTAAAAATATTGTATTGGACGGTAGCATTAAGATTGTCTACACTAGAACCATGTTTACACTTAACCAGAATCATGATGCCTCTTCCACCCAACTTCAAAGTTGGCACAACACGTTCTGGCAGGTAGCGTTCTCTTGACATCCGTCAAACAAAACCCAGACTCGTCAACCGTACTGCCAGATGGCGATGCGTGATTCTTTACTCCCGTGTTTCCACTGCTCCAGAGTCCAGTGGCTTCAAGATTTATACCATTTCACCCAAGGACTAGTGTTCTCCTTGCTAATGTCAGGCTTTTGTGCTGGCATGTTACAAATATCAGTTATATACAAATAATACTATTACTATTATTACGGGCAACTCCAGGGAGTCATTAGACTCATCGAGGGAGGCCCCAAATCATATTCATCACAACTATTCGACATTCATACAGTATCTATCACACCTCGCCTTAAACTCATTCACTGTCACAGCATCCACCACAGACTCAGGGAGCGCATTCCACTCATTCACTACTCTAAAAGTAAAGAACCCAGCTCTAACACCTTTACTAACCACACTTTTGCCCAGTTTCCATGGATGTCCCCTAGTCATTCCAATGGTACATTTTAAAGTTAATGTTTCTCTGTGAAGGTTGTAAGACCGTGAGCTTCGTTTTATACCTGTATGAGTGGTTGTGATGCATGCAGTATTACCACACCCATTATTATGAAGAGGTATCCAGATATTTGTGATCAGATAATCTGGCTGGTGGTCAGATTATCTGATAAAAATATGACCAGAATATGGGAAAGTACTGGATCTCTACAGTATGTTTGGCTTGTTTAATGATTTGGACAGAAACCGGATCTCCTACTCTGGGAACTAATCATAGCAATAGTCACTTCACTCCCCCCCATCTCAATAAGCAAGGTGGTGGTATTTCACCTAGGCGATGAAATACCAATGATAGTAGATTAATTATCTACTTGATAGTAGATAATTAATCTACTATCAAGTAGATCTGGTTGGCAAGTTATCCTTGCCAACTAGATCTACTTGGCGGAAATACTTGCTTGGATATATCATTAAAACAAATATTTAATTCCTTGTAACCAAACGGGAAAGCTTTCAAAATTAATTATGACATATTATAATTGAAACTAATTTAATTATCATCATAAGATGATATTCCTACATAACACAAATTTTGCAGCACAGATCCATACAGCGTTAATGAATTCTCGCTCGCGAAAGCTCGATGTTGTTTCTCTGTCACTAGGTGGTACACGATCAGAAGAAAGATGGCAGATAGTGAAAGTGATTGGAGATTGCAATATTTTCGACAGAATGTTCGTGGTAAAATGTAAGTTTATAAACTTTCTAGCCACGAACTAAACACAGCAATCTCTTCATTATCTGTTAGTGGGATTGTTCTTATGTAAATACACAGCTAACATGTGTATTATTAACTTGATCATAAAAAAAAAAAAAAAAAAAAAAACGAAGCGCGTTACTTCCAGTACCTTGGAAAATCTTATAATTATGATGCAACCGAACTTATTTCGTTAATAGATTTGGCTATGCTGTTGGTTGACTTATGCAGATTATATGTAAACGTACACAAACTACTGGTAAAAGCGAAAAGAGGGAATGATATCATGTGTCATCAGTTTTTTTTTTTTTTTGTTTTGTTTCGAATGATTTCATCAAGCCATAAGACCCTCTGTAGAACGAATACTACTATTTTACGATTCACTCCGTTGACTTTAACACCGTACCTCTGAGCACTTGGCATCGCCCCTCTTCTCTCAACTGCATCGACAATTTTTTGGTGTCTTGTCGCCTGAGCAGCAACAATATTTCAATATTGTTACTATTTCAATATATTAAATATTTCATATTTAAATGAAGATAACAAAGTTATCTTCATTTAAATATGCAGGAGGTTCCACAGAAGGGTGTCTCTGGTATAATTTTTTTAAAAAAAATTAATGTTTATGTGGCTGTATATTAATGTATATGATAGTGATTTATTAAAAATTTATTATAATGGAATCTGCCAAAATGACGGTGATAATTTGAACACTCTCGATTATTGTGATGGGTATAGGGATGTATTGTCCACTATATACACCCATCCAGAGATTTTCCAAGTAAATGTCTGTGAGGGGTAGGATTTAGTATGATTTTACCGAGGTGATAAATTATATGCACACACACATCATTATCATCAAATAAGTACTTATCCTTATGGGGTGAACAGGATACCATGATAGTATGACATGAAAAGGTTACAATATTATTCACTTTCTGTTGACACCTGTCCTCCAAATTAATGCAATATCTGTGAAGTCTCTCTTTACTCAGTAGTTATATTTCAGTCTTTTAAGGCACTTATTACTGCATTATTTCACTTACATCTTGGTCTTCTTCTGGATCTTTTTCCTGTCATCTTGGCAAAAAATTATTCTAGCTACCTTTCCACAATTAGTTTTTTTTTTTAGGATTAGAAGGATGGTATGTTTTGCCCATCCATTCTGTTTATAAGTGCTCATACCACTTGAGATTAGCTCTGCTCACACATTGCTGAATACTACCATTATCAAGTCCCTTTCTAATTTTGTTTTAATATGATTTTTTCATTGATGCTGTCTGTTCACTTCCTTAATCTTTCTCAGAACTCTCATATATGTGATCTCTGGTCTTTGATCAAGTGTTTATTTCCATCCCAGCTCTCAGATCCATAAGTTAAAATTGGTTTGAACACTGTCTCCTATACAGCTAATTTTGCATTTTGAAGTTTGACTGATTTTTGTCTGATTCCATATAAATGTATTCAGTTGACTTCCTAACCAACTTTGCTAATTATATTGTTTGTTTCCATATTTAATTTGTCATCTTCACTAAAAATTGTGCCTAAATAGCTGAAATGTTTTACTTGTTCTCCATTTAGAAGGCAGGTTTATGTTTTCATAGGTCATGCCTATTTTTCATAGTCACGATATTTTCATTTAGGAGCATAATGCCATCTTCATAAAGAAGAGCTGAGATTAACATTTCCAATTTTGGTATCAGGTTTAATGCTACTTTCCTTTATATGAGCCATGCAGATGATGAATAATGTCCATCCTTGTTTCATAACTAATTTAACATTGAACCATCTTCCTGTCTCTTCTTGAGTTCAAACTGCTGACATAATAACTCAGATATAGACTGTGTTGTTCGATATACTGTGCCATTTACACCATATGGTTGTAGCATTTTTGGACAGCTTTTTTCTCGGCACCTTGTCATATGCCTTTGCCACATCTACAAAATTTAGATTATTATTACATTCTCAAGATTTCTCAACTGTTTGTTTTAATATGAAAAACTGATTCTGGGAACCCCTTTATGGTATCTATGCAGCTTGTTTTCCAAGCTCTTCCCAATTTTTCTAAGCCATTTCTCTAGAATACTTGCATAAATCTCATCAGGAACATTCAGTATGGAAATTCATCTTTTTATAGATGCATATTATGAGAGCTTTACTCCAGTCATCTGAATTTGATTATCTGACCAGGCATTGTGAATTATGAGTCACTGAAACATTTATAGCTTTATATATATGAGCATTTTTGGTTGAATAGCATTTCTACTAATATCTACTTTATATTAATATTAATACTGATATTAATTTGGTAGTATTCACTACCAGTATTCTGTTAACCAGTAACAATAATTCCTCCTAATGACAGAATTTGCCAAAAGGACTTGTGCATAATAATTATGATATGGTAATCTTTTTTGCAGAGAGGTATATAAAACAGGTGCAGTCTGTACCATATAGCATTCTCAGCATATGCCGTGTGTGTTTATTAGGATACTGAATGTGAAGTAATATTTACTTGATGAAATGCCTTTGGATGATAAGGTTTCTTTGTACCTGTTTCTAGATACAAAGAACCTGGTGCAATTTTTTGCACCAGGTTCTAGGTTTTTTTTGGATAGTTAGCAGTTGCATTAAATGCAGTTTTAACACAACCTCTAATGCTCATTGCATTAGAGGTTGTTCAATTATTATGTAATTTTTAATTTTTTTTATTTTTTTAAATTAAGCTCCATATGATATTGCTATAAGCAGAAAGAACAGTATTTCTTAAAAGTCATTTAAGTGGTACAAAAATGCTTTATCTATTGGCAAAACCACAATTTGCTGTGATTAGTCCAACCATGCAACAGCATCTTTTCCTGTTTCTTCAACTATTAAAAATTACTTTTGAATACACACCCACACTGAGAATTTTCTGCTGGTATATGACATGCTTATTACTGTGCAATATCTTTGCCTGTTTTGGTATTATATCAAATATCTTAAGCCACTTTTCATAAGAATCTCTTGTTTAAGTCAAGTTGATGGCACTAAAACTCTTCATAAAGTTAAAGTTGTTTATTTGAACTTGTGATTTTGCAGAAGCATATTTTGATGCTTTTGATTTCTTGATTAACTCTTGATGCAATCCTGATTTGGGATGCATCCTAACATATGGGATTTTCAGTTAAGAAGGGTTATACATTGAACTACAGAATTGATTATGACAAGCTTAGAAAGCAGCTTGAATCAGCACCATGGCATAAGAATCTGCAAGAGAAGGATATTAGCAGTGCATGGGAGATAGCCATGAGGTGTCTGAAGGAAGCAATATCATACATATATTCAAGGCCAAGAGGATACATCAAGCAGAAGCTGCAGAGAAGAGACAGAGTTGTGGATGTTATATAAGAAAGAAATTGCCAAAAAAGTAAA